>NC_135881.1:131109292-131529753 GCF_964194155.1 Cetorhinus maximus
TAAAATTTTAACATCTTTACCTACTCCACCCTGTACACATAAAAAGACTTTCCCTACACATAAAAAATCTTTAAACATTTCTGCAGCCTGCTCCTCAGAACTCCCTTGGGTAAACTGAGAACACGTTCCCACTTCTGTACCTATCACAACTTCTTCCTGTTTTACCAATACGTAAACCACGGTTTTTCCTGTGCCTGAACCTCAGAACCCACAGCACTTTTACTTCCAGAACGTTTCTGCACCCCAATAGTCCCAACAGACTTTCCCTGTAATTTCCAACACACTGACTTCATGTGTCCAACTTTATAACAATGAAAGTACCTCAATTTTCAAGCATCACTTTGATCCTCGGCATCTTCCATTTTAGCCTTAGAAGAAACTTCCTGGGAATTTCCCCCAACTCCTTCTCTTCCCTGACTACCCAACTTCCTTTCACCTTCTCACTTTCTATCCTTTGATTTAAAAGGGTGATGAAACAAATGTTTAGCTCTATGAACTAACTCATAGCAATCAGCTACCTCTGCTGCTTGTCTTACTGTTTTAACCCTCTGTTCCTACACATGAGTTGTAACTACCAAAGGAATGAATCTTTAAATTCTTCCAAAGGAATTATTTCACTAAGTGCTGCATGTGTGATCTCTATCTTTAATCCTAATCCACCAGTCAAAATTACTTTGTTTTACTCTCTCAAGCTCAATATAAGTTTGCCCAGGCTGATTTCTCATATTCCTAAATTTCTGCCTGTATGCCTCAGGAAGCAACTCATATGCACTCAAAATAGCCTTTTTTTGCCACATCATAGTTCACCGACATTTCTTCTGACAGTGAAGCGTAAACCTCGTGCTCTACCCACCAACCTGGATTGTAACAACAATGTCCAGTTTTCCTGTGGCTATTTCATCTGTTTAGCTATCTTCTCAGATGAAATAAAGAATGTTTTAACATCTCTTTCCTCAAATTTCAGAAGAACTTGATCAAATTTAAATATCTCACCACTAGGTTTTAGTTAAAGGTTTTCTCACCATTGGAACTTTCCTCAGCATCTGATGTTTCCTTTTTAAAATCCAGCTTTTTAAGCCGATACTCTCTGGGCAAAATTTTGCCCTTGGTGGGCGCGCGGGCGGACAGCTGACCCTCGCTGCCGAAACGGGGCCCACCGCCATTTTGAGTGGGCGGTCCAATTAAGGCCCGCCCAGCAGCCTTCCCGACAGGAAGTGCTATGCGCTTCCTGTGCAAGGGGGGAGGGAATCCCCAGCTGTCAAAGTGCTCTTTCGCGCATACGCGCAAAAGAGTGCATTGCTCCCTGAGACTAAGTGCTGTCTCAGGGAGATTGGTGATAGTGCACAAAAGTTAAAAAATAGAAAAATAAAAATATTGTTAACATGTCCCCCTCATGTGACAATGTCACACAAGATGGGACATGTTAATAAAAACGACATAAACTTTATTAAACTTTTTAAAAACGGACATGAAACCTCATCCCGCCAGTGGATGAGGCTTCATGTTTTATCAGGAGCCCGCTAGGGCTTCTGGCCTGCCCGCCAGCCTTAAGGTTGGACGGGCAGGTCTTTAATGATCTTAATTAGCCTGTCAATGGCCTTAATTGGCTGATTTCGCTGTCCACCCGCCTTTCTAAAAATTTAAAGGGACCGGGATGACGTCGGGGGTTCCTCCCGACGTCATCCCGTGTCATTTTCCCATCGGCAAGCAGGCCCCGCCCCCAAATCGCCAACGGGAAAATTTTGGCCTCTGTCTCTTTCCTTCATTCTCTCTTCCATTGCTAACCTTACCCTCTGGAGATCAAGTTTTCACATTTCCATTTCTTTTTAAAATAATCTCTCTTTTTCCTTTTCTTCTTCTGCTGCCTCTAGTTCCAGTTTTTTTCATTTCCAATTCTTTTTTCTTTCCGTTTGCCTCCAATTCTCAGTTCCTTTGCTTGTTCAAGTTCAAGCCTCTTCATTTCTAACTGAAGTCTCACTACCTCCAGCTGTGACTCACTAGTGTCAGGTATCACTTCCAACTTTAAATGCTGTGCTATCACTTCAACTACGTCTGCTTTCTTTGCACCTACAGGTAACCTCACTGCAACTTATCCGCCAACTGTGTTAACTTACCCTTAGATACTTTTTGTAACCGAATCAGAGTTATTTATTCTACTTCCAAAGAGGTTTTAGCCATGGATACACACATTTTTGCAGTCTCACCACTTTAAAAAACCTCACACCCACTCCTGAATTCAAAGTGCTTCTCATACTCGTAACCTTAAGATTCACCAATTCCAACCCAATCAAGTAATTTCAAATATATCCTGCAAAGAGCCCCCAGTTTTGTTATGGCACAGTGGATGGTAAATGCTGAGCTGCTCAAATCCCAGGGGAAATCTCGAAACAGCTGCCACAACTGTTTTGCAATTCGTATGTTGATTTTGAGATGCGTGCCTTGAATTCAGTAGTAATAAGTCCACCGAGTCTTAGAAGTTTTTTTTTACAAATCTAAATTAAACATTTTGAATAAAAGAAATGATTTTAAGCACATACATAGGTCTACAAATTACTACTCTGATGACTCCTGAATCCCCTCATTAATCTAACTCCCAGCTACACCTCCATTACAGTAAAACAACATAGATTTCAACAGACCCAGGCAAAGTACACAATATACTGGACAATGATTTTTAAAATGAATTATTTTGGTTTCAGTTCCTGGTGACAGCAACTTGGTACATAGAGGCTGGGGGCTTTGCACACTTGTTGGATCTTAGAATGCCTTCTTCTTACACATAACCTCATCTTATTTATACAGGTTTCTCCCTTTTTATCGTAAATCCCAATTGTCCCAATATGTCTTTGCAACTTTACGTTTTCCATAATATAATCCTTTCATAGCACTCATATTATCAGTAATCTTTGGGACAAATAAACACACTGTTTGGCTTAGCCTCTGTTGGCTAGGTTTAACACCTTACCATCTCTTTGAAATCCACGACTCTGGTTTATCTAAAAATGCAAATATTCTTCACACCTCACATTCTAAAACTTCAGCCACGTTTACATATTTAGCATTTCAAACCTAGTTTTCCTTCTGATACATCAAAGCACCCAGACCAGCTGTCTGTAATTAAATTAAAACCCACACACACACCTACACACAGAGAAACTAATCCAAACCCCACTATTAACCTACCTTTACAATAATATTATGAAAATGATTAATCATGACAAATTATTTACCAAATGCATTTCCAGCAAATGTCCTTGGTATAATTCCTTTCCTTATGATAAGATAGACCATTATGAAAGGAGGCTCATCTAACTCACAGTGACTGATGTCAGGAAGTCCTTGCATCTCCCTTTATTAGATATACATTTTTAAATATATCAGCTCAATCAGATTGTTCTGTAATAAATGCTTTAGAGTATAACTTTCCTTCAATATTCTAGACTCATGGGATGGAATTTAATACCCCCTCCTGGAGGTTTGTTTAGAGGCCCGGGGTGCTATACGATCGGGCGGGAAGATGGGGAGTGGAGATCCCGTCATCTCCCTGACTCCCTCCAATTAAGTCCAGGGCAGGAAATGAGAATGGCCTTCCTACCCAGAGGCCAATTGAGACCCTTAAGTGGTCATTTAAGGGCCCTATCCTGCTGCCGCTAGTATTGAGCTAGCAGCTGATACAGGTCACACCATACAGGCTTGTGGCAGGAAAATCCTGGCAGGTAAGCCTGGGGCCTGGTAGGTGAAGTAACATTGTAAATGGTCCCAGGGTGTGTTTAACATGAACTGCTGGAAATGAGGTCTCTAGGAACTTGCAAATATTTATTAATATATACAGCTATGGACAGTGCTTGATATGCACGTGGCTCCTTCCAGAACCATTTCTCTCTGAGCTCTCACACATGATCTGACACCAATGATGACGTATGTTAGCTATTAGCATAATAGCTATTAAGCCTTTATACTACAGTAGGGCGTTTCCTCCTCCCCAAACACTCTGTGCGCGTGAGGCACCCACCAGTCTGGAGGAACCTGAAATGAGACACTCCCTTCTCTTTATGTCAACATCCCCAAATCCTTGCCGTGGCCTCCCTGTCTGGTTCTGGCGAACCCGCCTATTCACCTTTGTCCTTGGGCTCCTTTGTCGCTCGCTAGTGTAGGCCACACTGCAGTACTGGCAGTGGCTGGCAGCTCTCAGGGGCGGACATCCACCCCACACAGGATTTCCAAGGGGAAATTCCCCTCACTGGAGCCGGGAAGGCCGATGGTGGGCAGGTAAGTGTCTGATTGGAATTTAATCCTTTTGGGCCTCTGAAAATGGCTTCTTCCGCAACCATTAAATTCCACCCGTAGAGTTTAATCTCGTGGAAACTTCATACAAAATGTAAAATAATTAGCAGAAAATTCACATATTTCTCGAATACTTTGCGGAATTCCCCAGTTATAAATATAGTGATGGTTTTCTAATAAATCGATTTTGAGTTGATTAAATCAGTTTTTCTCCTTCTGAGCTTTTTTCAGCATGCGTAAGTGTTCCTGATCTGAACAGTGTACTAATAGGCACATGTTTAAGAACAACGGTTCTGATCCCTGAACATGGGAATAGGTCACTATATTTACAAACAGAATGTCCAGTTTGGACTTAAATTGACTGACAACTGTGCACTAAAACAGGGATCTGTGTGCAGGTTTTCTCTCATGAACTGCATGCAATACCTAGCCTTATCTAACCAGTTGCAATCCATGTTAGCGCACAGGCTTAATAAATATTAATAGAAAATATTATCAGTTGAGGGAAAAACAGAATATTTTTGGCTCTCAAAAAATACGTTTTAGCACTTAATTGAAGTTTAAGATTTCAATGACGTTCCTAAAAATGTTATCCTCAAGGATTCTTTTAAAGTCAAGACAACATTAAACTTCCAAGTTTATTGTAAATTGAAGCCCTTCCTCAGTTTGTAGTGATATAGTTGGTGTATATGAGCCCTCAACACAGCAACCTGCATGTATTAGATTATGATCAAGATACCAATATATTAAATAGTTATCTTTAATGTAGACAATATTTCTGAGTGACTGAATACTGATTCTGACCACTCCAGCATTGTTCTGTAGCAGGCTAAGTGGCAGCGGCAATCAAAGTTGCGATAACTTAATACATTTGCGATCACCCTTGATAGTAATGGGATGGAGCTATTACAACTCTTTTGGTGTGGGTCACTGTGGAGCATACCAGGAAATTATAGCATGCCATAAGTAATTCCTTGAATTTCAGTGCCATAATAATGGTGTAGATGCCCCATTACTATTACACAAGTTTTCAGTGATATTATCCATCCACACTTCCAGCTGGGATCTGAAAAAGAAAACAGTTTGATTTTCCTATAATCTGCAGCAGCTGTAGGAGGTTAAAGCTGTGAGAAAGCAAAGTGAAGATCATCTACCGTCATAACTTATTTTGTTTGAATCCGTATATCCATCCAAGATTAAGATTGGTTTAATATATTCTGTTTGTCCAGATTCCACTTTATAAAGTAACCAGATTCTAAATGCTTCAAGGATTACAATATAGTTTGATTGTTATAAACAATGAACCAGCTGCACTGTTGTTTGGGCGTAGAAAAAATTGCTGCGCTAGCGTTCTGTGCTTCCTATGCTGGAGGTTTGTGAAGTCATTTACAAAATTATGATGACATTTATGAAAAATGAATCATCCAATTTGTAACACTGCAAAAGTAACATGTAAACACACTGTAGGAATTACATTTCTCAAGTATTATTTTTGGTGTAAAAAACAGAAAATACTCAGTATGTCTGGCAGCATCTGTGGAGAGAGAAACAGGGAGAAAATGCTGAGTATTTCCAGTATTTTCTGTTTTTATTTCAGACTTCCAGCATCTACAGTATTTAGCCCTCATTTTTTGGTTCATTATTTGATGAAACCTTCCCCAGGATTTAAAAATCTAAGTATTAGGTAATACCACAGCATTAGAGTGTTTGGTTGGACATAACCAGAGTGACCACATTGTCATATATTTTTATTGTTTATTTCATATCTGGTGCAACCTCACCCCAGGACTCCTCCTGTCCTGTATTTCCAGGGCAGCGATGTGGGAGATTGCTGGGAGTTTCCTCTTGCCGCTTCATTTGCCACTTTGTTTTTCTTTGAGTATGCGCACTGGGCTCCTAGCGTAAATTCACCCCTCCTCCTCCCGCACCCCACGCTTCCACATCTCTCCTCTACCCACTTCACATCCTTTTCCCCTTGTTAAAAGTCCAATAGACTGAGATTTTAAGTTGCCCATGCCATATTTTAGTGGGTGCATGGGAAAGATGTTCAAAGGAATTTTGCCAGTTGTAAAGGTGGTTGGAAAAGCTGCCAGAGGGACAATGGCTGACTTTAACAGAAGAGTCTGTTGGTCAAGGTGGAATAATTTGCCAATGTTGTAAGTTTCTTTAATAATTGTTTTGAGCTTTAAATGGGAGATATTGTCAGGGAAGGGCACCTAGAGACAGGTCTAAAGTGAAGTTTCTGCACGCCAGTATTGGACTCTGAGATTGCTGTTCCTCCCCGCTAGGCATTGTCCATTTTGGAAGAGGCTCCTCCTCCAGTGAGGGGGAGAGAAAGAGAAGGAGGAGGAGGAGGACAGCTGCCCATGGATAGGCTTAAGGTTCCTCCAGACATCATCCAGAGACTTTTGAGGGATTTTGCTGCCTGCAGCCAATCATATTGCATAAAGATTTTCACAGATGCAATATTCAGGCATGCCAATGAATTCATTTCATTTAGTGATGCAGGTCAGAACGCATATTCTGTATTCCATCAGTGAGCTACTGGGTTTGGCCCTCCATGACAGTTGCCAGTCTCTCAATAGAGGAAGGAGTGTGTTCTGTAAAGTGGATCGTCGCAGTGCTCATGGCCCGGGTGGACTCCTCCACTGACTGTGCCATTGCACACAACCCCTCTGGGATCTCTGCCATATCTTCGTGTACTTCCCGCTGCACGCCCAGCATCTGCTGCCAGAGGCTCGTCATCAGCCTGGGGCTCAGATCTGGGTTGCCTCCAACACTCCTATAAGTGCCAGAGGCCTGAACTATCTCAGTCGTTAACAGCTGGTCTTGCAACTGCCATGTGCTCGCACCCTTTGAGCCAACTCATGCATGCCCACCGAGATGTGTGTATCTGCGCTGGTGTTAGGTGCAGACCAAGGATGTGATGTTGAAACCTCTGAGGATTTCTCCTCCTCCTCAGAGGTTAACGTTGGTCCATTGGGGGGGGATGGCTGCAGCTGCCATGTTTCACCTGTGAGAGCATTTGAGATGACTTCAGAGAGACACACTTCCTAAAAACACACAGTCAGATATTGGGAGATGGTAACCAGAGTTTAAACTTCAGCCCCTTTAACATTGAGAGACACATCATCCCCAAATTCAGCAAACCCCCTAAGTCCAAACCCATCAACGCCACCTCCCTGCCAACTTCCCCAGTTCCCATCCACCACCCCCCTCCGCCCGCAAAGCACTATTTTTGCAGGAGAGAGCTATGCACCCTTGGAATCTCAGCGCTCTGGGGCTGTCTGCCAACCTTGCCCAATGCTGCGACTCCACTTGTTCTATGACATTTCCAGTACTTCCTCTTCTAGAGGGTTGAAAATAACTATATTTGGTTGACCGCCTGTGGTCCTGGCTCTCTCTCAGGCATTATGTGCCCTTTTCTCCTGTAAATCAAAAGGGACTGCTACTGAATCTGCTGTGCAAATATCATGCTTTCAATTGTGTATCCAATATACCCTTTGTTGGTGATCAACAATTCTCAATGCTCCTTGCTAACTAACAGAGGTCGGAGTTCATAAGCCCTCCCCATCCCAGCCAACAGGATCTTCCAGTGCCATGCAGAGTGCCTTCTCTGCTTCATGCTGCCTTGTGCACTTGGCCAAGACACTAGGCAATCCCACCCTTGACACACATCACATCCTCACACCCTTCCATATAGGTCCATCTGTAAATCGATTACACACTCACAACGACATCATAAGAGGTCATTGAGCTTCTTATGGCACTGCAGCCATGCCCTTTGGATGACCCCACAGCTGCTGACCTCCTCTGCAACCTCCATTCAGGCAGCTTTGGTCTGGCTGGGACGTCTCTTCTTCCCTTAAGTGGGCATGAGGACCTTCCGTATCACTCATATCCTGGAGTATGGCTCGCAGGGAGTCATCATCAAACTGTGGGGCCATCCTTAGTCTGGGCCCCTCCACAGCTCCTTCCTCCATTCATCCAGCCACATGATGGCTTAACAGCCTCTGTGGCGAGACAAACAGAGTTAAAGGGAATAAATGTGGTCTTTTTTGTAACACTTGTTATTCAGAAGGGAAATGAGACAGGTAAGGCCAGATGTTCTTTCCTCCCTGGCAAGGGTCCTGAACACTAACTGCTGGCATAGTAGTAACCGAAAGGGAAAAACAAACTCTTAGCTGCTGCTGCCCCAATAGTTCAATGGATTTAACACTCTTCGTAGTAAAATCTTCTGACTCCAAATGCCTACTTCTGCTGCACCTGCCACCAACCCCTGCCAGGGTGCCTTTAAATGGGTAGCTGTGACAGACTTCCAGTTCACAGTCTGACCCACTGTCCCTGGATGTTCCACCTTAGAGGCCCAATTGGGCATGATACCCAACCTTCCCTTACTATTTGGCTGGCTTCCCACCAGTGGCTATTAATTGGCTGCAAATTGCCACTAAGTGGCTGCAGGACTTCAAGGTTGAGGCGCCGCACATTCAGGTGAGGGCACAGACGAGTTGCTTTTTCCCAGCTGACTACAGGGGCAAGGGCAGCAAGGCGTTTGGGACGGGTTGTGGGGGCAAGGGCTGCACTGCGGTTGGGGCGAGTTGGGTCGGGGCAACGGCTACACTGTGGTTGGGGCAAGTTGAGTTGGGGCAAGGGCTACACTGTGGTTAGGTCGAGTTAGGGGAGGGCAAGGGCTGCACTGCTGTTGATGGTAGTAAACAAGCACATGTGGGGGGGTGGGGGGAAGTGGCCACACATTAGGGAAAGCTTGTATAAAGTGACCATTCCTCCCACAGCTGAGACAGTTCCGGAGTAGCCACATTGACATGCTTGGAGTCAGGCCTCTAGTTTATCTGCCCACTCAAGCAATGCAGAGGCATCAAAGTGCCACCAAATGCTTGAGAGCTTTTCACCCCTCAGACACAAACTGCAAACTAAAAAGTGTTTTAATGGACTACAGAACAGTTGGATGACTGGGCACATTGAACAATCTTTTTGCTAAAGCTGGCCGTGGAGCAGTCACTGGCGGAGGCACTCACAGCCCCTCCCAATGTCATCATTCAGGTTTGGACCAGTCTCCCCCATGGTTCAAGCTAACAGTGCAGCCTTGCAGTGTGGGGTTGGAGAATGCCTGCAGCTGAGCTGAGAGCACAGTATGCAGTCCAGTGGGCGAAAATGCCATCAATCGGTCAGGTGGAGTGGGACGGAGATGAGGGGGTTTTGAACAGCCATGCAGCGCACTAACTCTGGCTATTCAAGTGGTGGTCAGCACCCTCTGGGATGCATTAAGGAGCCTTCAGACTTAACCAAGAGAGATTCTTAGTACATCCATGCTAAACCATGCATCCCTCTCTTTCATCCTCTAGGAGGAGTACATCAGGAGCATGGAGCCTGGTGACCTAGCTTTATGCTTCATGGCTTACAGAGAGCTGAGATGAAGGAGAAGAGGGCAATGGAGGCACTTGGCTGGGGAGAAGGAGGAGCAGCACCCTCAGGAAGAAGTGGCGGCTGGGGATCCTGCGCATGCCACTGATGGGCCACAGCGATCCATTACTGGTTGGCACCTAGCTAGACGCAGAGTTTTTAGACGGCATTTGTCATTCCTGCAGATGACCAAGAACCAGTGTCGCCAAAGACTACACATGTCTAGGGAATTGGTCAGGCACATTTGGCAGCTGCTCCAGGATTTGGCACCACTGGTTCATGGAGGGCACCCACTGCCAATGGCTGTGAAAGTGACCACGAAAGTGACCGCAACAGTCAGTTTTTATGCCAGAGGTTCCTTTCAGGGCTCTACAGGTGACCTCTGTGGGATATTGCAAGCCTCCACCCACACTGACAGAATGATGGAACTCTGTGACAGCTGCCCCAACATTCAGGCAGCAATGACAAGCACCGTCGAGGTGCAGGCATCAGTAATATATCCAGGGAGTGTGAGCCCGGACCATCGCTTTAGCCTGAAGGCTGCACAAAGCACAGGGAAGAGGCCCTGGACTAAGACACCTGCCATTATCTTGTGCAGGGACCAGGGTTTCATCCGAGGTTTTACCAAGGCCGCATCCTGAGATCCACACTCAGTGCCATGTGCCGCCATATTAACACACTCGACCTCTCTCTTCAGCAGCACCGACGCATTCTATCTCAAAGCTGTTCTTGTTCCCAGTTTCATTTTATTCTTCTGCTGCAATGTTCCAGTGAAGCCCAACGCAAACTGGAGGAACAACACCTCATCTTCTCATTAGGCACTTTACAGCCTCCTGGACTTAACATTGAGTTCAACAACTTCAGACAATGAACTCGCTCCTCCATCCTCACCCCCTCTTTTAATCCCCTTTTTTCCACACTCATTCTTATTTTTTATCCTTTTTTAGCACTAACCACTACCATTAACGCTCCTTTTGTCCTTTAGCTCATGACATCTTTGCCAATCTCTCCTTTGTCCTGTCCTATCGCTGGCCTTCTATCCAACTCCACCTGCCCCCCCTCCCTTAAACAGTATAAATTTCATCACATTTCCTCTTCTCTTCAGCTCTGAAGAAGGGTCATATGGACCCGAAACGTTTACTCTGTTTTTCTCTCTCCACAGATGCTGCTAGGGCTGCTGAATTTTTCCAGCATTTTATGTTTTTGGTCCAAGGTTTCACATCTTGAGTGAAACGAATACTGCTCATCACAACAAGGAGCCATAGTCAAGGAGACATTCTTGGGAGTTTATTAAAAAAGTGAACATTATGTACAAGTGATTAACACCTGTGCCCAGGCTGTACAACTTGTGGCTCAGTTCATAGCACCCTCGCCTTTGAATCAGAAGGTTGTGGGTTCATGTCCCACTCCCGGAAACCAAGAACTGTGAATGTACTCGAAAGAGTTACATGCGATCTGTTGATAACTCGAAAGAGTTACACCTTCTTGGATGGGAGGAAGAGCACCTCGTGAACCTGTTCCTGGGCCTGGCCAGGTTGGCCATTAACAGGTCCAGGCAGCGGGTGATCGAAGGGGGAGTCCCGCCCGATTGTTTGTCCCTCTTCCGCGGCTACGTTCGTGGCCGGGTGTCCCTGGAAAGGGAGCATGCGGTGTCTGCCGGCACCATCGAGGCCTTCCGTGCCTGGTGGGCACCGCGGGGACTGGGGTGTTTTGTTGACCCCTTTAATCACATCTTGGTTTGATGTTTGTAAGGTTCCTTTAAAGTTTTTCCTTGATTTTACAGCTGACCTGACTTAGGGGCTGTGCTTGATTTCTCCCTTGTTATTGTTAATTTAGTTAATTGTTTTAACTCCTTACACCTTCTTGGGTGGGAGGAAGAGCACCTCGTGAACCTGCTTCTGGGCCTGGCCATGTTGGCCATTAACAGGTCGAGGCAGCGGGCGGTCGAGGGGGTCATCTGACCTGACTGCCCCTTTTCCATGACTGTTCACTGCAGAGTGTCCCTGGAGAGGGAGCACACGGTGTCTGCCGGCACCGTCGAGCCCTTCCGTGCTCAGTGGGCACCGCAGAGACTGGGGAGTCTTATTGACCCTCTTGATTACATTTTGGTTTAATGTTTGTAAGTTTCATTTAAATTTTGTCTTTGTTTTTGCAGTTTCCTTCTAAGGCGCTGCTTTTTAATTTGCCCCCAATTTTGTTACAGGGCATTGGCACTAACCACCGCTGCCACCGCCTCCCATGCTGGATTTGTCACCTTGCTGGCCTTCGCTCAGAGCAGGAGTAGAGGACATCGCGGCGGGCCTCCATTGCGTCCAATAGGCCCTCGAGGGAAGCGTCAGTAAATGTGGAGGCAGCATGTTTCCTCCCTTTTGCAGCCATGATTATGCAGCAGCTTCTTATCTCTCAAAGAGTGCTAGCTCTTTGCAGGGACAGCCTTTAAATATGGCACCCAGTTTACTGAGGGCCTGAGGTGACAGTGGGGTGGGCGAATGAGACACTGCCCTGCCAGCAACCCAGCATGCTTCCCAGGAATGCATGATTAATGAGGCGGGATTGGGACAATATATTAAAAGCCGCCATTGCGGCCAGCAGGTAAAACGTCCTTTTTCCCATCCGTTACCACACAGTGCAAATCTGGACGAATCAGCCCAATTTCTTTTCTTAAGTAACTTCCAGAACAATAGTGCAAAATAAACTAAACTTTTTTTTAAGTAAAAAGGCTTTGTCTGCTGGGTTATTTTAAATGGAATTTCTCATTCCATGGGTAAGAAAATACACACACATTGCACACACACATACAAATCCATTCCTCACAGATAACTTCAGGGAAACATATTTAGAGCGTCCTTGACACAACTGTAAACTTTTGGCTAGCTTTCGATTTAACTTTATACATGTGAAAAAGTGTGTACAACAAATTTAGCACAAATGAGTCCCCTTTTATGTGTGTTCAAATTTCACTAACTACAGCTACTGACTAATAAGTTGTGATTTAATGAACCAGGAGATCCATGCTTTAATATGAACACAAGTTTTTAGCACTGAAGTTCTGATCATTCTTACAGTTTCTACCAATTGATTCTCCTCCAGGAGTGGGTCTGCTTTAGCACAGCTGTATGGGACGTCAGCCACTCTGGAACACCATCATTTCAACCATGCTGTAATGATACTGCAGAGTGAGGTAAGCCAACAAAAGCACTTACTCTGGACAAAATTAGAAAAAAAAATGCTGCTATTTGCAAATGCAATATAAACTGTAGAAAGGGTATCAGTTTTTAATAAACATGGTTGCTGAACTGCAAAATATCATGGTTTATAAATTATACTTTTATGCATTTATAGCATGAGAATTTATAGTGTGGTAATTATTAAGCCTAACTTTAATACCAAATATACATGCATGACTGCCCACTCTATGCAAAAGCCTAGGAAAGCAAGGGTTTTATTACAAATGAAAGTTTATGCTTACGAGGATTCTTTAACAGGAATCAAGTTGATTAGTGCCACACAATTGGTTTGTTATCCAATAATTTATGCCCTCGCATTTTTTAGCAAAGTACAGTATCAGATGAATTGCTATCTCCATCGACCAGCAAGCTTTATTCATGTATGAAACAGTGATACAAGTTCTAAACCATTACTTCTTACAAGTTGTAATTTAAATATATTTTTATTATTAAACTCTATGCGCAGGTTTAACTAACAGGGAGCATTCACTGACACACAAAACTTTACTTCCATCTTTGCAGTGACAACCAGTTTCCATCCATATTTGCCGGAACTTTCAAGAAAGGCCTATTAAAACTAAATAAAGGATTATCCAGGATCATCTTGGAGCTCCCCAAACACAAATATATGAAAAGACCTTTAAAATCAAAATTGTTGAAATGGCTGTTCATTTTGAACAGTTTATCTAATTTATCTAATTAGCTTACCAGGAACCAATAAGTTGGAAATCTGCCAATGTTGTCAGCAAATAGTGAATTCTTGCATGGATGACAGGAACCCTTTTCATTTATTATTTAGATGCTACTGGGGAATTTTACTTGGCATTAAAATATAAGTCCTTTACTCCCAACCTTATTAGTTGTGTGTAAGTCAAACCTGCGTTTTTATAGGGTTCTCCAGATCTCGTGCCCAGCCATTTAGCACAACTACTGTAGAATCATTATAAATATCCTTTTTAGCTGTTTCTACCTTTTTCCCAGGATTCCACAAATCTCCCATTGAGAAACCCTTGTGGAAATTCCAAGTGATTATGTATTCAGCCTGAAGGTCTTTCTGCCATCCACGCTCTTGTGTGTCAATCCATTCATTGTATAATCCATTCCATGTTTTCTCTCCAAAAATATATCATCTCACCTTTATCCTCGTTAAACTGCATCTGCCATCCCTTTGTCCCTTCTGCCAACTGTGTCTTTCTGAAGACTTTAGCCTTTCAATCCCTTAGTCAAATCTCCGACTTTTCTGATGTCACAAATTTTGAGATTATGTTTCCTCTGTCCAAGTCCAAATTATCCAAACGTCGAGAGAATAAAAATTAGTCCCTTGGTTCCTGAGGTACACCACTTCCAACTCCTCTTCAATTCAAGCAAATCAACCCAATTACCCCAACTCTTTGTTTCCTGAGTGTTAAACAACTTTCCCTCCATGCTGCCACTTTTTCTTTTATGGTACAGTTTATATGACTAAATATTTCTAAGTATGTTGCGAAACATCATTCCTCATTTAGCCTCTTCTACAGTGAGCAATTCCTCATCTTCATGATTTCAATCACTATCCCAATTCCTCTTGCCCTCTCTCTTCTGAATTCACTGTCCTCCTGCCTTCACTAAATCTCTCCATCTATATAATCTCTCCTACCCATGACTATTTCCTCAACTTTAGCATTTCCTGTGGCTTGTCGACTCCCACAGTCTTGATCACTGACAAGGCCATCTCTGATAATTCCCTTGTATCTATCACCACCCACAGCCTTCTAAACCACTCCAATTCCACTTCCTTCTGCACCTTTCCCATGGGGGAAAATAAAATCATCCAGGTCACTTACCAATCGGCACTTTCAAAATTCCAACTTCCGTTCTTTGACCTGCCATTCACCATGGTAGCTGTTGAATTTCCCAATCATTCCATCACCATCGACTTTGATGCCCTTGTCCCCAATTAGTCACCATTTTTCATTCCAATAAGAGGTATGGACTTTAGTGGTACTTAGCTATCCATCATCTAATTTGCTTGGATGCATTAAACTCTTCTGGGCCTTACTCTCCTCTGTTAAGCATGACAACTACTCTAGGATCATCCAAGAGAAAAAGATAATCCATGGCCTCCTTTCTCCAATATTATCTTACCTCTTTCGATGCCTCTCTCCTGTTTCTTCCACCCTAACCTCCAAAACAAATGTGAGGAGCTTGTGGTATTTCTTTTGTCACCAAACTGTAGACCTTCCTTTCAGCTGCCCTCGCTGCTTCTCCCCTTCCCCTTGCCTACAAAGTCAACCTGCCTCCGAGCCTCCACCTACTCTAGCCCTGGTCCCCAATCTTCCTGCAATCTTTGTCCAATAACCCCAATCCCACTGCCTTCTACAAGTTAATTTTGTCCATGGGATCCAACTCACACGCCCTCAACCCCATTTCAACTAAACTGGTGATCACCTAAATTTCCTTCCTTTCCCATGTTAGTTGGCATTGTTAAATGGTTCATCTCCACAGGAACTGTCCTAATCATTTTCAAAAGTGACTTCAACCCCTCATTAAAAATCCCACCCTTTTTCCCTCTGTCCATATAAACTACCACCCCCATCCCCACCCTCTCTTACCTCTCCAAAGTCCTCAAGCATGTTGTTGCCTCCCAAATTTGTGCTCATCTCTTCTGCAACTCGTGGGTTCCCTCCCTTAACCTTCCAACTCTCCACCTCCTTTCATTTGCTCAATGTTAGTCACCCATGCCTAACCGGTGATGTTTGAAGAAGCATATCAGAATGATTTCCACCATTAAAGGAGTTATGTAAATGTAAATTGCTGTTGCACTCAAATAACTTCTGATACTATGAATGGATTACATTTGCTGATACCCCGTTTTCTATTCAATTAGTCATATCTTCACATATCTTCAAAAATCTTGATGAAATTTGTTACACAAATCAATGCTGGATTTCCACAGATTTCTAAATTATCATTAATTTTCTTTAGAATTTTGAATTCTAAAAGTTTGCTCAAAACAATGTATTCAGAGCAAATAACCTCCCTGTCTTTAACAAGCTGCGCTGCAGAGACATTGAGACCTGAGAATTGAATTCCAGAGGCCTTAACTAGGTAAACTGTCATTTAAACTAGGGCTGGGAAAGTATAAGAACTATACTAAATTTATAGCTTAACTAGTTAAACTACTTGATATAACTACAAATAATAGTTGAATAAATAAATTACTTAATTAATTAAACTAATGCTAGTCTGAGATATTGTAGAGTAGATATTGTATCTGGACTGCAGAATGTGGGAGCTTGTTGCCGAAGCAAACACGTCTGCTGGAGATGTCACCATATTGAATCTTTCCTGTTTAGAGTCATTGAGTTGGAGAGAGTCATTGAGTTGGAGTGCAAAATGGAGAGACTCTGACACTTAAGGCAGGGGAAAGAATTTCGGGACAGTTTTATCTAGAATATAGTCACATCCCAGAGGCAAACATAAGTTCAGGAAAGGGAGGGTATGACTGACAGGGAGCCAGGTAGTGGGAATTTAGGAGAGATTAAGAAAGAGGTCTCACAGGCACTGGCCATGCCCAACAGATGGATTTTCATTGAATCAGGATGACTTGGGAGCCCTTTAAAAATGGAGGGTAGGTCCCGATTCTGGGATTCCCAACCCCATTCCCAGGATTTCCGATTTTCAGGAGTGCCTTTTGAGGGTATGGGGTGGTTCAGGTTGTGGGCCCGCACCCTGCGCTCCTGACCTGGCTGGCTCCATTGTGGGAAAGGCATGTCCTACTCTTGTGCAATTTTCATGGAGTTGGGCCAGATTTTCAAAGGGCTGTTGTTTAGAGATGAACCATAGTCTGGATGAGGGGACCTTTTGAAAGGTAAGTTTAAAAGGTGATCCTCATGCCTGATCCATGCCAAGATATGCCACCAACACACCCTCCTATGGTCCCTCATGACCCATTCATGCTAAGATATGCCTCCCACCTACTCCCTATGACCCTTCGCTCTAATTGATACCAGGGCTGTCAGTGAAGAATAAATAATAAGGCTTGGCTGATAGCCCAGAAATCTATTAGCCCATTGAAACACCTGAGCTCCAGGGAAAACATTGCTTGCTTGACAGCTCTGGCTTTCTGATGTATGCTATCGATTGCACAGTCTTTATTTACGTAAGATAAAGAGGTTTCAAGTGCTTACAATTTCTGCTATTGATATTTTAAAGAGCCTGGATGATTGACACTTCCATTGGCCTGTAGTAAAAAGGGTTTTTTATTCAGAAAATGGAAAGTTACCAATAAATGAGTTTTTAAAGCTGCTTTTACGCATCCTTTTGTCACTACAGGGTTCATTGTTTCTATACAGCGTATAGAGGGTGAATGGGCATGGAAGTGCCATAGCTTGGCCTGGGGAGATATGAGGAGCCATACCTTGGCAAGGGTGGCATGAAGGGTCATAGGGGTTGTTTGTGGGGCATACCTTGGCATGAGGAGCATGAGAGGCCATATTGGTTGTTTGGGGCATACCTTGGCATGGGGGCATGAGGGGCCAATGGGGGTATGGGAAGCATAAGATGGCATGATTATGGAGCATAGGGATAAGAGGGGTAAGGGCTAGAGGGCCTTACTGTTTTTATTATAACTGGGATGAAGTCCCACAACACCGAGGCCTTTAAACGACCCAAATCCGCACCCAGCAGCCCCTGTGACTACCTCCGAACTTTTTCCCAGGTTGGCTGGCCCGACTGCAGCCTGCACCCATGCCCACTACAATGAAAATCCTGTCCTTGCGGGCACTTCTTCCTGAGCCTGGCAGGCCAACTCCCACTACCCACCTCGAGGATGAAAATCCAACTTGACGCACTTACTAACTGTCAGGACAAGGAAAAGATTGCAGGAGGACATGCATAATGCAGACCAAGGCACCATGGCTCAGAAGCTGTCTGAGGGTGGGAGCCCAGAATAGTAATGTGGTAGTAATAGGGGAATAGGTAGCTTCTGCTGCAGCTAAGAATGAGAATCTCAAAGGGCGCATTGCCTACCTGGTGGCAGGGTAAGCAATATCTTATAGTGACTGGAAAGGAGCTTGGAAAGGGATGGGGGTAAATCCAGTTGCCATCGTCCATATTGGAACAAATGTCATGGGTAGGAACATGGTGGAGATACTGCTGAAATAGGATCAAAAGTGTTATGTTCCTTCTATCAGGTCGCTTTGCTCAGCGAACATGGTTGCACTCCTATCTACTGGTGAGTGAGTTGGTAAACAAAATACTACAGACACAGAGACCAATGTAAAATGAAGCACATGCTGTTTATTAACACGAGTAACAGAGCACTAACATAATATGTGCTTCTCAAGTATTCAAAAGTACTGATTAACATTGTAGCCTGCTCTACACAGCAATTGGGTAATACAATCACATGGTCAATCTGCTCACATTCTCTTAAAGGTGTATTTCACCACAGATCACCACATCCCTCCCCCTTTACCCGAAGGTAAATTACAATTATATCAACTGTTTACATAAATAAATTATTTACAAGTTCAGTCTCTCTGGAGGCTTCTTCAAATGTGTCAAATGTCATAGTTCTACGACTTTGGATGGTTTATCTGAGGCCTCCCTCTCAGGAGTCAACTGTCCACTAGGCTCTCCAGTAGGAACCTGTATGTTTGTCTCTTCAACTCCTTCAGGCTCAATGGATCCTACTGGCACTTCCAAACTAAGTGTAGTTCCTTCCACATGTGGTTTAGATTCCAACGGAAATGCTTGGTACATCTTTTCTTGTAGATCTGTTTCCCTTTTCCTGAATCTACGTGTCTCCTAATTATCCGACCTTCAATGAATATGTGATAGGAAAGGGGTCCTGTCACAGCACTAACTTCACCTAATAGTCATTTGGGCCCATCTCCAATGTTCTTTGCAAAAACTGTCTCTCCAACAGTGAACTTTCTTTCGCGACTGTGGTAATCGTATCCATTTTTCTGGGCCTCCTGACTTCTCTCTACCCTCCCCCCTAAATTTGGCCTTATGAGACTCAAATGTATCCTGAGACACTTCTTCATTGATAACTCTGTGAGGGCAATACTGGTTGTCATGTGTGGCGTAGTCCTATAGCTGAGCAGGAAACGTGATGATCTAGTTGCAATAGAATCTCCATCCACTTTTTTCATTCTGGGCTTGAAGGTCTGGACTGCCCTCTTGGCAAATGGCCATTGGATGCAGGGTGTTATGGCGAGGTCTTGACATGTGTTATGCCATTGAGACTTGGAAATCTTTAGAATCCCCCGCTGGTGAATGCTGTTCCATTATCAGACACTATTATCTCTGGCAACCTGTGTATCGCAAAACTCTGATGAAATCTGTCTATGGTGGCGGCAGATGTGGGTGATCTCACCTCGAATACATCCATCCACTTCGAGTGAGCGTCTATAATCAAGAGGAACATTGCGCCCAAGAAAGATCCATGTAGTCAACGTGGAGGCGGACCCATGGCCTTCCTGGCCATTCCTAGGGATGCAGTGGAGCAGAAGGGGGCAATTTCTGTACCTGTTGGCACTGTGTGCAGCACTTAACTAAGTTTTCACTTTCTGTGTCCGTCCCTGGCCACCATAAGTAGCTGCACACCAACATTTTCATTCTAGAGATTCTGGGGTGAGCACTATGCAATTCGGTCAGTAATGGCTTTCTTCCTCTTGGAGACACAATGACTCTCACCCCCCACAACAAGATGCTATCTTGGCAGGTGAGCTCATATCTCCTATTAAAATAAGGCTTCATTTCATCAGACTTTGGCTCGTTAGACCATCCCTGTAAGATTTGTTCCCTTATGTGAGACAAAACTGAATCACGGTCTGTCCACTCTCTTCTTTGTTTGGCATGTACTGGTGACGAATCCAGAAAGTTCAATAACAAGACAAGTTCTTGAGGAATTGAGACATTCACATTGCTGTCTTTTAGAGGTAATCGGCTCAATGCGTCGGCATTTGCAATCTGGCTTCCCAGCCGGTGGATAAAAGTATATTTGTAAGCGGCGAGAATCAGTGCCCACCTTTGGATGCGTGCAGAAGCAATTGGGGGTATTGCCTTATCTTCCCTGAACAAGCCTAGTAGTGGCTTGTGATCGGATACAATGGTAAAGTGGCAACCATGGATGTGTTTCTGGAACTTCTTGACGCCAAATACAATGGATAAGCCTTCTTTCTCCATTTGTGAGTATCGTCATTCTGCAACACTGAGTATTCTTGAGATGTAACCAGTGGGCTGTTTGGAGCCATCCGCCACCTGGTGGGAGAGTATTGCCCCTACTCTGTAAGGGGATGCATCGCAGATCAAAATTAATTCTTTCTTTGCGTCGAAATGTACCAACAGGGCCAATAATTGTAGCAGCTGCTCTACTGTTGTAAAAGCCAGTTGTTTTGGAGCTTTCCAAGCCCATCTGTGGTTTTTCTTGAGTAAACTGTATAATGGAACCAGTACTGATTACAAATTTGGGATAAAATGGCCATAATACTTAATCATTTCCAAGAAGGAGTTCTATGTCATTTTTTGGCGCTGGCACCTCACGAATAGCTATCAGCTTGTCTTCTACTGGGTGAAGGCCCTGCAAGTTGACCCTATGACCCAGGTAAATCATTTATTTTGCTTGGAAACTACATTTTCTGTTTTCAAACATACTTTGGCTTGTGAGAAACGCTTCAATACCTCTTCCAGGTTAGCCAGGTTTTACTGGGACGTCATTGAGATAAACCACAACATGGGCAAACCTTGAAGTAAATTTTCCACTGTCTGTTGGAAAATGGCACAAACCAATGAGACTTTGAAGGGTAACCTGGTATATTGGTATAACCCCCTATGTGTGTCGCTAGTCACAAAATCCTGAGAGGCCTTTTCTAGCTCGACTTGCTGATAAGCGTGACTCATGTCGAGTTTTGTTTATGCAGTTCCCCTTGCCAGCTTGGAGTACAATTCATCAATTTTCAATGTAGGATGCCTGTCCAGCCTGGCCACTTTGTTAACGGTCAACTTGTAGTCCCCGCATATTTGCACACTCTGGTCAGGCTTTAGTACTGGAACTATGGGCGCTACCCATTTGGAAAATTGTACAGGTTGTAAGAACCCCAACCTTTCCAACCTGTCTAATTCAACATCAACTTTTTCTCGTAACGCATAGGGGGCTGGCCTCACCTTCAAGAGTCTGGGGGTTGCCCCAGGATCCACGTGGATTGAAGATGGGAGGCATACTTCTAAAATGATTCTTGCAGATCTTTCATTCTGAGTTGAAAAATCTCAGTCCACTCCAACTTTATTTCCTCAAGCCAGTTCCAACCAAGTAGACTTGGACCCTCCCCTGCTACCGCTATCAGGGGTAAATTAACAGTCTGATTTCCATACTATGTTGGAACCTTGCATATATCTCTTACTGGAATCTCTTCACCAGTATACATCTATGATTTAGCATCTGAATTTTCCCGATTTAATGAGTGGACTCATCCATTCAAATATTTGAATGTATGTTCCCCTATAACTGTCGTGGATGCCCCTTTATCCAAGTTGACTTCCACTGTCACGTAGATTCGCTCTGTTTTACCCATTTTTAAGTTGTGTAGTGACTAAGTATCTGACTTTGCTTCTTCTTGTTCCTCTATTATGTGGATTTCGTGATTTATACCTTTTTGCTTAAAGTTTTGTCTTAATCTGTCTTTACAATATTGCATAATGTGTCCATTATGATGGCAGTAACAACACTCAATTCTTTTAAATTGTTGTTCACTTGCAGACTGTCTGGTTCCATTTCTGCTGTTATTATTGTGGGTTTTCTCTGTTAAACTATTGCTTTTTGCTGGCCTGTAAATGGTGGCTGTTTCCCACCTTTCCACAGAGCCCCGCGCTTCTGCACCATTTCCAACCGGTGCCTCCCTCCTGACGTGAAGGATGGAGCCATTTTGTGCTCCCTTGATTGCTTCTGAATCCCTGACTGTGCTCTCCATTGTGAATACCAACTCCAGCACCTTGCTGAAATCTAAATTTTTTTCTTACAACAACCTTTTTTGAATGGCATCTTCATTATCCCACATACTTATCAATCTCTTAACATGTCATTTATCGACTTCCTGAACTCACAGTGCTCTTGTCAGTTGTTTTAAGGCTGATACATAGTAAGCGACTGTCTCTCCAGTGGCGCAATACCTTGAATTAAATTTAAAACGATGCATTGTTACCGAAGGTTTTGGCTGAAAATGGCTTTTCACACAATTTACCAACTCATCAAAGTTCTTGGAATCTGGGGTGTTAGGTGCCATTAGACTACGAATTAGGCCGTATGTTTTACTGCCACATGTCGATAAGAGGATCTCTCACCTCTTCTCCTCCCCCTATATGTCATCGGCCAAAAAGAAGAATGTGAGACATTCAATATAATGTGACCAGTCATCGGCAGTCTGATCAAATGGTTCGATACGGCCAAACTGTGGCATACTGGAGGGAGATAACTTCGACAGCTATGATGAAGGTTTTACCTCCAATCACCTTTCAAGGTACGGCTGATTTACTTCTGTTTAATCTTCATGGCTTTTTTTGGTGTCGTCGACTGGTCACGTTTTGCCTCGTCACCAGTTGTTATGTTCCTTCTATCGTGTCACTTTGCTCAGTGAACATGGTTGCACCCCTATCTACTGATGAGTGAGTTGGTAAACAAGATACTGCAGATGCAGAGACCAATGTAAGATGAAGCACATGCTGTCTATTAACACAAATAACAGAGCACTAACACCATGTGCGCTTCTCAAACCAGACCATATTCTAAACTACTGATTAACATTGTAGCCCGCACTACACAGCAATTGGATAATACAGTCACATGGTCAATCTGCTCACATTCTCTTAAAGGTGTATTGCACCTCAGATTACCACAAAGAGTTAAGCTCTAAATTAAAAAGCAAGATCTGGAGGATAGATTTAAACAAAAACGGGCAGGCGTGCAGAGGAAAGAGTAATGAAAGGGAGGGCGTTGATGACAAGGGAGTAAATAGAGTTATAGAACAGGAGTCTAAAAAGATAATTAAAGATAAAATGTGAGGACATCCTATTAACATGGGTTAAGATGTCCGTGCAGCATGGGCACAGTGTCCATAATAAAATAGGGAAGCTGGGGGCAATCATGCATCGTGAGGAACCAGACTTTGTAGGGATTACTGAGACGGTGTCCCCACCCTCCTCCCACCCCAGACTACAAAGTTGGCGGGGCGCCCAGGGGAGGAATAGCTGCCCTGCAGCCATTTAACAGCTGCTAATAGACAAGAGCCAGGACCTTCGCCCATCAGGAACAGAACTCCTGCCTCAGATAGCTGCCAGCCAATCAGAGGATGGAAGCTCTCCTGTACCAGCAGGGCCACCAGGAACGGTGGTCACTGGTGGGCTTTCACCAGTGATCATCACTGGATCTCTGGAGGGAAGTAAGCATGGCAGGATGGGTTAGCAGGAAGGGGAACACTGGTGAGGGGGGGTTGGGGGCTGGAGCCAAAAGACTGGGGGGTTGGGAACCTGGGGGAAATTAGCCACCTCACACACCGTTCTACCCCCCCCCCCCCCCCCCCCCCCACCAATCCCCCCACCACCACCACCCAGCATCAGCCCACACAGGAAAACCTAATGGACTGGTGGCTTAGTGTGGGCCACTCCCACCTACTGCTTCCCCTGCCACTGTTATAATTGCAGACCACCCACTAGATTTAATGTGACCCATGCTTTCAAACCTGCTAGTCAGGGAGCATTAAACCCAGCCCATGGCTACAGAAAAATCAGGATTGGGAATTAAACATTGCAAGATATTTAGGAAATATAGAGAGAGGGAAAAAAAGAAGGTGGAGAGCTGTACTTATTAAGGACAATGGCAGTAGGAAAAAGAAACATAGCAATCAGAAAACAAAAATAGAATCCATATTGGTAGAGATAAAAGATAATAATGGTTCAATCGCACTAGTAGGTGTAGTCTACAGGCCAGCTAATAGTGGAATGGAAGTGGAGGAAGAAGCATGCAGACAAATTACGGAATTGAGTAAAAAAAAAGAACAATAATCCTGGGGAACTTTAACTATACTGATATTAATTGGACAGAAGAGGAAGGTAAAGGGGATAAGGAGTTTCTACATGTATACAGGAACTCCTTTTTAATGCAAAATATAAAAAGCCCAACAAGGGAAGATTTGTTGCTGGATCTAGTAATGGGGAATGAACCAGAGCAGGTAAGAGAAGTCAAAGTAGGCGAACATCAAGGCAATAGTGACCATAAAATAATACTGTTTAAAATGATGATTGAGAAAGACTTAAGCATGATGAAAACCAGCTCAATAGATTCAAGGAAAACTGAATTTTAAGGGCTGAGAATAGAATTTGGGAAAATAAATTGGGCAACAATATTGGCAAACAACAATATAGAACAACACATTTAAAATGGTGTTCTACAGAGTGCAGGAAAAATATATTCTGCTAAAAGGAAAGAACAAGCTAAACACTAGTGGGACTCCATGAATAAATAAAGAGATAAAGGAACAACTGAAGATTAGGAAAGAGGCATACATTAAGTACATAAACAGCAGTGGAATGCATGTTCAAAGAAAATAGGAGGAGATTAGAAGAAGCCAAAAAACAATTAGGAAGGCAAAAATTATTAAGCAACATAAAACAAAATAGTAAAATATTTTACAGGCACATCAGTAAAAAATGGAAGGTCTGTGATAGGGATAGGAGCAGCAATGGATAGGCTGGATTTTTTAAAATGTATTTGTTTATGAGATACATGCATCGCTGGCTAGACCAGCCTTTATTGCTAGTCCCTAATTGCTTTTGAGAAGGGCAACGCCATAGAGAGATGGCAGAAGTATTAAATAATTAGTTTGTTTCTGTATTTGCCAGGGAGATAGAACAGGTAAACATAGCATTGAATGATGAGATGAGTAATGAAATAAGTGCATTTCAAATAAAAAAGGGATGTATTTAATAAACTAACAAAATCAAAGAACATAAATTCCCTGGTCCAATGGATTGCATTCGCGTATTTTAAAATAATCTAGGGAAGAGATATTAAAAGCATTGCTACACATATTTATTAATTTGCTAGAAAAAAGTGTAATGCCAAAGGACTGGTGGATAGTTAATGTAATTGCCTATATTGAAGAAGGAGGACAGAACATGTCCAGGGAATTATCAACCAGTCAGCTTAACATCAGTGGTAGGAAAAATATTGGAATCTTACTAAAGGGGAGAAAAGAAGAACATCTAGAAATGTGAAATACAATAATGAATAGTCAGCATGACTTTCAAAAGGGAAAATCATGTCAACCTTTTTAAAGTTTTTGAGGATTACCAGAGAGAGCAGACAATGGTAATGCAGCAGATGTAATTTATCTAGATTTTTAAAAGGCCTTTGATAAGGTGCCCATAATAGACTAATGAGTATGGTCAGAGAATGTGGAATCAGGGGACAAGTGGCAGAATTGATTGCCAGCTGGCTTCAAGACAGAAGAAGAGCTGGGAGCAGAGGGTAGTTATTCTGAGTGGCAAAGAATGGAAAGTGGTGTTCAACAAGGGTGAGTGCATGGATCACAGCTGCTCACAATGTACATTAACAATTTGGACTTTGGAGTCAAAAACACAGGGTGGAATTGTCCATGCACATTGGCGTCAGCCGTGCTCAGTCGCATCATTGGACAATATGGCGAGAAGGCCAAAAATCGGTTTCACAACGTCATGAAACCAGTTTGCGATTGTCCTCTCAGCACGTTGATGGCTGCCATTGGACTCAGGAACCTCATTGTAATACATCTGTATATCATCATAAGGCTAGCCTGCGGGTCCTATCCCCCACGCTAGATTGTCCGCCCACTTCGGCGTCATTGCACAACGTCGTGTTTCACAACCGCACATAAGGGACGTGCACCTGGTAAGATGCACTTCACTCGGGAGTTTGAGGTTTGTTTGCCTATCTTGCTTTGGGCAGCACTCGCAGTCATCAGTGCCAGGCTTCGCAGACAGCACCACAGCACTTTTAGGGGGCTCACAAGCAGGTCTCTACCTAACAGACCAGCTTTACGACAGGGGTGGCTTTGTATGGCTGCAGGGCTAGGGCTAGCTTGGGGAAGGGGGAGAAGTGGCCTCAGGCAAGGGAAGAGGCTGCAGGGTGAGGGCTGTACTGGGGAAGGAGGATATCCCAGGGTTTGTGTGGGGGCACAAGTTGATCTGTGCAAGTGGCCTCAGGATGGTGAGGACGGAGGAGGCAGTCTCCAGAGCAGATGTGGCTAGGTGGAGATGTGAGGGTGTGTGTGAAAGAGTGAGTGGTGATGTCCCTTGAGCTGGCAGTGAGTGAGATGTCAGTGAATGTGTGATGAGCTTGGGTGTGTGAGTTTAGAGTGATGAGATAGTTGCCTATGAGATAATTCATCCTCTGTCTGCATTGGATGGCCAACCTGTTTTATGCAGCATTGGCACTGATCACCACTGCCATCGCCTACCAAGCCGCAGTGGTAATGTTGCTGCCCCTCCTGCAGCCAGAGCAAGGGGAGAGGACATCATGACAGGCCTCCATAGCGTCCAAGAGGCACTCAAGGGATGCATCACTAAACCTGAGGGCTGCAGTCTTCTTGACTTTGGGGCCATGCCCTATTTGCAGCAGGCTTGTGCTGGAAGCACTGAGAGATGTGCACACAACTGTACTTTAAATGTGGCGCCCAGCGTGATGAAGTGGCGAGGTGATGCTGTGGCAGGCAAATCGGAGCCCCCCTGCCATGGAAACAGCGTGTTTCCTGGGAATGCATAATTAATGCAGTGGGTTTGGGACGATACAGTGAGATAAGCCACCATTGCAACTGGCCGGTAAACAGTCGTTTTATCTGCCTGCCACTGCACTTAATGCAAATCCGGGACAATTCCCCCCACAATATCAAAATCAACTGCAGATGACAGCAAATTGGGGAATGGTCAATACCAAGGAGGACTGCAAGAAATTACAGGAGGACATTAATATATTTGCAGGATGGGCAAGTAATTGCCAAATGAATTTTGAGACAGATAAATGTGAGGTAGTACCTTTTGGTAGGAAGAACAAGACAGTCACTTCTTACTTGGAAGGTGCAAACCTAGGTGCGGTAGAGGGAAAAAGGGATCTCAGAGTATACGTACACCAACCACTAAAAATTGCACCACGGATTAGCAAGGCCATAAAAAAAAGCAAACCAAGCACTAGGCTTTATTTCCAGAGGGCTAGAATTGCAAAGTAAGGAAGTTATGTTAAACCTGTATCAAACCTTGGTTAGATCACACTTAGAGTACTGTGAGCAGTTCTGGTGGTCATATTATAAAAAGAGGAACTGGAGGGGTTGCAGAGATTTACAAGGATGCTACCAGCAATGCTACAATGTACATATCAAGAAAAGGTTGAAGGCTAGGTCTTTTTTCTCTTGAAAAAGGAAGGCCACAGGGTGACCGAATTTAAAATTATGAAATGTTTTGATAGAATGGATATAGAGAGAATTTTTCTTCTTGTGGGAAAGTGCATAACTAGAGTGATATTCACCAAGAAATCCAATTGGAAGAAAATTCTTTATGCAAAAAGTGATGAGGATGTTGAACTCACTACAACAGGGAGTGGTTGAAGAAAATACCATAGGTACATTGAAGGGGAAGTGGGATAAGTGTATGAGGGAGAAGGGAATAAAAGGTTAACATGATAGATTTATATCCGGAAAGCCTGATGTAGGCTCAGGTAGAGCATAAACACCAGCATGGACTGGTTGGACCGAATGGCTTGTTTCTGTGCCGTATATCCTATCTAATCCTATCTACTGTCTCACTCTAGAATTGGCATAGTTTCAGTTTTGAGAGATTAAAAAGGGCAGAAATTTGAGAGTTCTCCAGCTATTACAGCTCTCTCTCATAGTGTGGACTGTCCTGTCCTTTAAAAAGAATGCATAAATTGACACTTGCCTTTAGTTACCATAATGTGGTAAAATTCATGGTGTCAGCAAAAGGGTGTGACGAGAAGTGCATGCACCAAGCAATTTAATTCCATATGAGGCTTTTAATGAAGTGAATGCAGTAGGGCTGTAAGTGAAGGTTAATTGTCATTGAACGCCGATTGTGTAAAGGGCATTGCTTTGCTCCTGCGTATTGATGGTAAGCAATTTGAACACTTAACACTGTATGAGGGAGGTCACTGTAACTGGCAGACATTTTTAGCACAGTGTACTCTTGGCCCATTTTACATTGCCTGACCTGCTAATGTCATTGAACTTTTTCAGCCATGGCTTGTGGCATTAGAGTTAACGCTTTCTCCTTTTTAATTACTTTGATGTAAATTCATTTTGCTGGATCTAACCCTTTAAGCTGGTATATATTAAGTGAGTGGGAAAAATTGTGGCAGATAGATGTCAGTGCAGGTAAGTGTGAGATCAAGCATATTGGACCAGTACAGGATAGATATTAATACTACAAAAATGATGAAAATCTAAGAACAGTGGCGGTTCCAAAGAGATTTAGAGCCCATGTACACAGATCACTAAAATGTAGTTGTCAGATGCAAAAAATAATCAAAACAATAATGGAATATTAGCCTTTCTACCTAGAGGGCCAGAATATAAAAGGGAGGATGTTTTACTAAAGATATTTAAAGTCCCAGTTAGATCACATCTGGAGTATCATGTACAGTCCTGGGCATCGCATCTTAGAAAGAATATATTGGCCTTGGAAAGATTGCAACACAGGTTCACCAGAATAGTACCAGGGCTCCAAGGGTTAGAGCTGAGTTTACATAAACCAGGACAATATTCACTGGAATAGAGATGGTTAAGGGGTGATTTGATTGAGATTTTTAGGATTTTGAAAGAAATTGATAGGTTCGATAGATGAAAACATTTTCCTCTGGTGGGAAGTATCTAGAATAAAGGGACACGACCTTAATTCAGAGTCAGGTCATTCAGAAGAGAAGTTAGGAAGTGCCATAAAGGAACAGAGGAACACGTGTTTCTCACTTGTCGGTGTAGTGTTTCTCACGTGTCGGTGCAGACTTGATTTGCCGAAGGACCTCTTCTGCACTGTGTGATTCTGTGATTCTTTGAACACAGGAACAGGAAAAGGCCATTCATAAAAACATAAGAAGTAGGAGCAGGAGTAGGCAATTCGGCCCCTCGAGCCTGCCCTGCTATTCAATACGATCATGGTTGATCTAATTTCGGCCTCAGCGCCAATTTCCCGCCCTCTCCCCTTTCAACCCATTACTAATTAAAAATCTGTCTATCTCCTCCTTAAATTTATTCAGCATCGCGGCATCCACTGCACTCTGAGGTAGTGAATTCCACAGATTCACGGCCCTTTGAGAAAAGTAATTCCTCCTCATCTCTGATTTAAATCTACTACCCCTTAGCCTAAAACAATGGCCTCTCATTCTAAAATGCCTCACAAGGGGAAACATCCACTCCTCGTCTACTTGGTCTATCCCCTTTAGCATCTTATATACCTCAATTAGATCTCCTCTCATCCTTCTAAACTCGAGCGAGTACAGGCCTAAACTGCTCACTCTCTCCTCATAAGACAAGCTCCGCATCTCTGGAATCAATCTAGTGAACCTCCTCTGAACCGCCTCCAATGCAACTACATCCTTCTTCAAGTAAGGGGACCAAAACTGTGCACAGTACTCCAGCTGCCGTCTCACCAATGCCTTGTACAGTTGCAACAATACTTCCCTATTTTTATACTCTATTCCTTTAGCAATAAATACCAAAATTCCAGTTGCTTTCCTTATTACCTGCTGTACCTGCATACTAGCTTTCAGCTATTCATGCACGAGGACACCCAGATCCCTCTGCAGTGAAGCATTCTGAAGTTCCTCTCCATTTAAATAATAAGTTGTCTTTTTATTCTTCCAACCAAAATGGATAACCTCACACTTATCCACGTTAAAACTCCATCTGCCAGATTTTGGCCCATTCACCTAACATGTCCATATCCATTTGTAAATTTCTTATTTCTGCATTGCAACTTACTTGCCCACCTATTTTGGTGTCATCTGCAAATTTAGCTATAGTACCTTCTATCCCTGAATCCAAGTCATTAATATAGATTGTAAATAGTTGGGGCCCAAGGACCGAACCCTATTGCACCCCACTAGTTACAGCTTACCATCCAGAAAAAGACCCATGTATCCCAACTCTCTGCTTTCTGTTGGTTAGCCAATCCTCTATCCAAGCTAATATATGACCCCTAACTCCGTGTAATCTTATCTTGTGTATTAATCTTTTGTGCGGCACCTTATCAAAGGCCTTCTGGAAGTCCAGATATTCTACATCTACAGGATCCCCATTATCCACTTTGTTTGTCACATCTTCAAAGAACTCTAGCAAATTAGTCAAACACGACTTACTCTTCATAAAACCATGCTGACTCTGATGGATTGCATTTTGACTTTCCAAATGCCCCATTACTACCTCCTTAATAATGGATTCCAACAATTTCCCAACAACAGGCATTAAATTAACTGGTCTATAGTTTCCTACTTGCTGCTTCCTCCCCTTTTTGAATAAGGACGTTATATTAGCTTTTTTCCAATCCACTGGAACCTTTCCAGAATCCAGGGAATTTTGGAATATTATAGCCAATGCATCCACTATCTCCGCTGCCACTTCCTTTAAGGCCCTGGGATGTAGGCCATCAGGTCCTGGGGACTTGTCACCCTTTAATCCCAATAGTTTGCTCAGTACTTTTTCTCTAGTGATGGTGATTGTTCTAAGTTCCTCCTTCTCTATACCCTCTGCACTACCTGTTACTATTGGGGTGGTACTGGTGTCCTCCACCGTGAAAACTGAGGCAAAATATTGATTAAGCATCTCTGCCCTTCCTGCGTTCCCGACTATTAACTCCCCAGTCTCATCCTCCAAGGGACCAACATTCACTTTAGCTACTCTCTTTCCTTTTACATACTTGTAGAAGCAATTGTTCAGTTTTTACATTTTGCGCTGGTTTTCTTTCATAATTTACCTTTGCTCTTTTTATTATTTTTTTAGTAACCCTTTGTTGATCTTTAAAAGTTTCCCAATCTTCCAGCCTGCCACTGACCTTTGCAATTAGATATGCCTTAGTTTTTGCCTTTATGTTATCTTTAACTTCCTTGCTTAAGCCATGGATGCTTTTTCCCCCTCTCACCATCTTTCTTCCTCGTTGGAATCTATTTCACTTGGGAGGAATTGAATATCTCCTTAAATATCTGCCACGGTTCATCAGCTGTCCTACCTTGTAGTCTTCCTGCCCAGTCCACTATGGCCAAATCTGCCCTCATGCCTATGTAGTTAACTTTGTTTAACTCCAGAACTCTAGTGTGGGACTCAAGTTTCTCGCTCTCAAACTGAACTTGAAATTCTAGCATGCTATGATCACTCTTCCCTCGAGGATCCTTTACTATGAGATCATTAATTAATCACATCTCATTACACAAAACCAAATCCAGAATAGCCTGCTCCCTGGTTGATTCTACAACAATCTCTAATACGCTCTATGAACTCTCCCTCGAGGCTACCCTTGCCAATTTGATTAGTCCAGTCTATATGCATATTAAAATCACCCATGATTATTGCCGTGCCTTTCTTACATGCTCCCAGTATTTCCTGGTTTATACTGTGCCCTACTGCTGAACTGTTTGGGGACCTATAGATTACTCCCACCAGGGACTTCTTTACCTTGCTATTTCTTATTTCTACCCAGACTGACTCTACGTCTTGCTCTCCAGTACCTATATCATTCCTCACTATAGCACTGATCTCTTCCTTTACTAACAAAGCTACACCAACTCCTTTTCCTTCCTGCCTATCCTTCCAAAACACTGAGTACCCTCAGTTATTCAACTCCCAAACCTGTTCTCCCTGTAACCACGTCTCAGTAATCGCCGCCAAATCAAACCTATTTATTTCTACTTGCGCTGTTAACTCATTAGTTTTATTCCGAATGCTACACGCATTCAGATACAAAGCCTTTAAGCTTGGCCTATTGTCAATTTTCCCTACTCTTATTTGATTCTTTGGTGCAATAGGCGTTCACACACTCTGTCCATTCCTTTCACTTTTTGGTAACAATCAGCCTCGTCACTAACCTGCACTCTTACCCTCTCCTTAAACTTTGATTTTTTATATTTCCATGCAACTGAACCCTCCCCCCACTATTTAGTTTAAAGCCCTATCTACAACCCTAGTTATGTGATTCGCCAGGGTCCTAGCATGATTCCGTCTGACGGAATAGCTCTCTTTTTCCCCAGTACTGGTGCCAATGTCCTATAAATTCAAACCCACACCAATCTTTAAGTCACGCATTTACCTCTTTAATCTTATTGACCCTGTGCCATTAGTTCGTGGCTCAGGTAGTAATCCGGAACTTATTACCTTTTTGGTTCTGCTTTTTAATTTAGCCCCTAGCTGCTTGTATTCCCTCAGCAGAACCTCTTTCCTCGTTCTACCTATATCTTTGTTACCAACATGGACCACGACAACTGGATCTTTCCCCTCCCACTCCAAGTTTCTCTGCAGCCCAAATGAGATATCCTTAACCCTGACATCAGGTAGGCAACACAGCCTTCGGGACTCCTGGCTACAGAGAACAGTATCTATTCCCCTAACTATACTATCCCCGATTACAATTACATTTCTCTTTTCTCCCCCCACTTGAATGGCTCCCTGTACCACGGTGCTATGGTCAGTTTGCTCATCCTCCCTACAGTCCCCGCTCTCGTCCACACAGGGAGCAGGAATCTTGAACCTGTTGGATAAGGGCAAGGGCTGAGGCTCCTGCAGTGCTACTTCCTGGATCCCTCTACCTGCCTCACTCATAGTCACGCCCTCCTGTCCCTGACCACTGGCCGAATTTAAGGTAGTCAATCTAAGGGATGTGACTGTCTCCTGAAACACAGCGTCCAGGTAACTCTCCCCTCCCTGATGTGTTGCAGTGTCCGAAGTTCAGCATCCAGCTCATCAACTCTGAGCCGGAGTTCCTCGAGCAACCAACATTTGCTACAGATGTGGTCACAAGGAACCACAATGGGGTCCACTTGCTCTCATATCATGCAGCTACAACACATCGCCTGGCCCTGCATCTCTATTTTATTTAATTAGTTTTTCAATTTGTTTTTAAATTTCCTACTGGGCTTTAGTTTATCAATCTGTAAAATATTTCTCCTATTTCCCTTTAATCTGAAAACAAGTTAGAATAGGGATTCAAAATACACTTTTTAAAATCAACTGGAACTCACTCTCTCTGCTGAGTTGAAGCTGAAGTGTTAGCCCTCCAATCCTTTAATCTGAAATCAACTTAGAATAGGTAGTTCAAACTAGCAGTTACTTACCAACCAATGAACTTACGGTTTTCCTGTGATGTCACTCTGTTTTTTTCACTCGGCAACAGTGACTGCAGAGGACACTCTTCCCAGACTGCTTCATGGTGATTGCAAAGGACACTCTACCCAGACTGCTTCACGGCGACGGTGACTGCAGAGGACGCTCTTCCCGGACTCAGCCCGCCATTCAATTAAATCATGGCTGATCACCTACCTTAACACCACTTTCTCACACTATCTCCATATCTCTTGATGTCATCTCCAGAAATTTATCGTTTTCTGTTTTGAACATGCTCAATGATTGAGCTTCCACAGTCCTCTAGGGTAGAGAATTCCAAAGATTCACCACCCTCAGAGTGAAAAAGCTCCTCCTCATTTCAGTCTTGAATGCCCTACCCCTTATCCCAAGCTAATGTCCGCTGGTTTTAAACTCACCAGCCAGGGGAAACATTTTATCTATGTCTGCCCTGTCACGTCCTGTAAGAATTTTGTAAGTTTCAATGAGGTCACCCCTCATTCTTCAATACTGTAGGTACAGACTCAGCCTCCCCAGTCTCTCCTCATAAGACAATTCCTCCATCCCAATGATTAATCTGGTGAATCTCCGTTGCACTGCCCCTATGGCAAGTGTATCCCTCCTTAGTTAAGGGGACCAAAACTGTACACAATACTTAAGGGGAAGTCCCACCAAGGCTCTATACAACTGCAGCAAGACATCTTTATTCCAGTACTCAAATCCCCTTGTGATGAAGGCCAACATACCATTTGCCTTCCTAATTGCTTGCTGCACCTGCATGCTAATTTTTAGTGACTCATGAACAAGGACATCCAGGTCCCTTTGGACACCCACACTTTCCAACCTCTCACCATTTAAGAAATATGCTGCCCTTTTGTTTTTTTTCTACCCATGTGAATAACTTTGCACTTATTCACATTATATTCCATCTGCCATGTTCTAGCCCATTCACTTTGCCTGTCCAAGTCCACTTGAAGCCTCCTTACATCCTCCTCACAACTTATATTCCCGCCCAGTTTGTTGTCATCAGCGAATTTGGGAATATTACCATTGATCCCCATATCCAAATCATTTATATAGATTATGAACAGCTGTGGACCTAGCACTGCTCCTTGCGGTACCCCACTAGTAACAGCCTGCCATCCTGAGAATGACCCGTTTATTCCTGCTCTCTGCTTTCTGTCTGTTAACCAATTCTCAATCCACACTAGTATGTTTCCCCCAGTCCCATGCACTTTAATATTATGTGCTAACCTCCCGTGTGGAACCTTATTAAAAGCCTTCTGAAAATCCAAAAACACCATATCCACTGCTTCTCCTTTATCAATGCTACAAGTAATATCCTCAAAAAACTCCCAACAAGTTTGTCAAACATGATTTCCCTTTCATAAATCCATGTTGACTCTGCCCAATTTTACCATTATATATCCAGTTATCACATCCTTTATAATAGATTGTAACATTTTCCCTATTATTGACATCAAATTAACAGGTCTGTAATTCTCCATTCTCCCTCTTCCTCCCTTCTTAAATACTGGGGTTACATTTGCTACTTTCCAGGCTGCAGAAACCTTTCCAGAATCTAAAGAATTTTGAAAGGTAACTATCAATACATCCACTATCTCTCTAGCCACCTCTTCAATACTCCGGGATGAAGCTCATCTGATCCAGGGGATTTATCAACCTTAGGTCCAGTTAGCTTTTCAAGCAATAACTCTTTACAAATACTAATTTTTTCAGTTCCCCAGTTTCACAAGTCCCTTGGTCGCCTAATATATCTGGGAGATTTTCTATATCTTCTTTCTGTGAAGACAGATGCAAAGCAACTGTTTAGTTTTTCTGCCATTTCGCTGTTCTCCACAATAAATTCCCCTGTACCCACCTGTAATGAGCTCACATTTGTCCTTGCTAATCATTTTCTTTTCACATACCCAAAGAAGCTTTTACAGTTGGCCTTTATGTTCCTCGCTAGTTTGCATTCATATTCTCTTTCTATTTCTTAATTAGTTTCTTGGTCCTCCTTTGCTGGGTTCAAAATTGTTCCCAATCCTCAGGTTTACCACTTCTTCTGGAATCCTTATAAGCCACTTCCTTTGATTCGAAAAGGTGGTACAAATGTGGAACTCTATTCTATTCCAGAAAGCTAGTTGGTGAAGGATAGAACTGGAGCCAATTTTTACTCACTTTTATATTTGCTTGCAAAATTACACATTATAAACATATACCTCCTAACCCTAACTCCCAATTTTAACAGTGTTAATCTGTGTCTATTTATAGTTGCTCAAGTGAAAAGCCAGTTAATGCCCACCACCATTTTTTGTATATTAATTCATGGGATGTGGGCATCGCTAGTTAGGGCTGCACATCCCTAATTGCCCCCGAGAAGGTGATGATGTACTGCCTCCTTGAATTGCTGCAGTCCATGTGTTGTAGGAATACCCACTCTGCTGTTAGGAAGGGAGTTCCAGGATTTTGACAAAGCAACAATGACAGAACAAGGACCTAGCGATATAGTTCCAAGTCAGGATGGTGTGTGACTGGAGGGGAACTTCCAGGTGGTGGTGTTCCCATGCATCTGCTGCCCTTGCCCTTCTGGTAGTAGAGGTCATGTGTTTGAAAGGTGCTATTGAAGGAATTTTGGTAAGTTGCTGCAGTGCATCTTGTAGATGGTACACCCTGCTTCCATTGTGCATTCGTGGTCTTGGGAGTAAGTGTTTATTATGGTGGATGGGGTGCCAATCAAGCGGCTGCTTTGTCCTGGATGGTATCAAGCTTCTCGAGTGTTGTTGGAGCTGCACGCATCCAGGCAAATGGAGGGTGTTCCATCACACTCCTGGCTTGTACCTTGTAGATGGTGGACAGGCTTTGGAGAGTCAGGAGGTGAGTTATTCTCTGCAGAATTCACAGCATCTGACTTGCCCTTGTAGCCACAGTATTTATTTGGCTGGACCTGTTCAGTTTCTGGTCAATACATACCTGCATACAATTAAACACAATTAATATATGATTAACACTCTCTCCAACAAAGAGCTGTAGATGTAATTAGTTCAGTTTATAATTTTAAATCTGAGATCAAAAGCATTTTGGTGGACAAGCATGTAAGGGCATATGGAGTCAACAACGATGAATGGAATTAAGGTACAGATCAGTATTGATTTCATTGAATGGCAGAACATGTTTAAGGGGCTGAATGGCGTAATCCTGGACCTACATTCCTACAAATCCTGCAACAGTGCATTATTTTCTGCTCCTAATGAGGAATTCCAAATCAACAACTTGAATTTATATAGTTCCTTTAAAGTAGAAAACATAACAAGACACCACACAGAGGCATAATCAAAAATATGGACACCAAGCTATGAAAGATATAAAATCAATAGCATTCATGAAGCCTTCCAAAGCTCCTCTTCCAGTTATTTGCAGCCCGTTATAGCTATATAATGTGCATACAGCATGCAACTGTATTTCAGATTGAAAGTATTTTAATAAGGTGAATCCTCTTAAGAATGGCCAGAATTTTCCGGCCCCCCGCGTTAGCGGGATCTTCCAGTCCCACCAACATGAATGGAGATTTGCTGGGCCCCGCCAAGGGGGAAACCACCACAACGGGGAGGGGGGGGTGCACTACCAGTGCAGTGTGTACCATGTTGCCTAATGGCTAAGCATAGTAATCCTTCAAAATGCTACAACATCAGTAGGTATTTAGCCATGGTCCACAAAGGACTTTAGACATCTCTCTCCATTAGTGAGAGACAATATAGTTTGACGGGTACCACTCCATATCAAGTGTGGCGCAAGGTAAGGAGGCAGATCTCCACAAGCTATCACAGCCGGTACAGAGATGGAACCTGCACCATTGGCATTATTCTGCCCCACACTCTAGCCATCTAGCTAACTGAGCTAACTGACCCCTCTACAACAAATGACATGAGGAACAAAAAGCAAGAGCATGGTACGTACTTCGGGCACCTGTTTAATATCTTTGCCTGGTGGATCATTGCACTTTCGAAGGCCTAATGGGGTCAGCTTGGTTCTTCATTACAGGTTTCCAGATTATTTGAGTATTAGCCACTAAAAATTAAACCCATGAATCTTTATGTAGTCTGTCCTTCCTTCAAGACGATGCAGCAGAGTCTTACCACTGAATTATGCCTTGGCCACTCGGCCCAAGCAATGAGTTCACACTTGGACAGCTGGACATAGCTCCCTTGTTTACAGACAAAACTATAGCTGTAGGATGTTACTATGATAACTGTGCTCCCTTAAAAAGAACAAATAGAAATGAATATATTATTGTGACCTTTAATTAAATTAGTTAATGTATTTCAACAGTTTGTACCAATCCCGTAAATGCTAATGTCCTATTTACAGGAGTACATTTGGGACCAAGGAGAGAGAAGGCAATGTCTCACATCTTATCTTTGTTCCCTAAAATGCAAATGTGGTGAGTCAGTGACTATTTTACACTCACATAAAAGAGAAAAAATTATCCAGAATAATTAATGAACCCTGAGGCAATTGAACATTTCCAAACACCGACCCAATAGAAGTCAGTTTTCATCATTAATGTATCATAAGCTATTCAGTGAAAGAAGATTAAAATATAAATCAGCTTCAATCTTCCATATCCATGGGGAGCAACATGTAAAAGATCTGAGAGGAATTTTTAATAAATAATAATCCTCAAATTCTTTTTTCACATTTGCAATTTAAAGTCCAAATGCCAGACCCAGATATAACCCTTGAAGCCTTTCGTCTTTTTTTTTTGCTTTTGAACATTTTGAATTCATAGTAACTTAGGAAAATAATACATAGGAGCCTTGAGGAAAATCATTCAGGGCCATGTGAAGTATTGCAGTATATTTAAATAGACCAAGAGTTTACAAAAAAATGACAAGAAAGCATCTTGGCAAATAAGTCCACTTGCACCACTTTCTAGTGCAAAATGGTCAGTGTGATCGAAATGCACGTCTGAAGACATCAGTGAGAATTCTGGCAAATTTGGCATTGGGCCTTATGATAGAAGAAGCAAATGTGAATGCCAATCAATGCAGCTCACCAGTTGGACTGTAGGAATTTTCTCATATGTTAAGTGACCTGCAGATCGGTTCTAGGATGCAAAGCTGAAGGGGGCAATCAGCTACATTATTATTCCTTCTGGCCCCACAGAAATGAAACTTTTAAAATGTTTTCTCGCTGTTTGGCTGAGTGTCAGCCATAGCTCACTTGACAGTACTCTCATCTCTAAAGCACAAGGTTCTGAGTTCAAGTCCCACTCCAGCACTTGAGCACAAAAATCAAGGCTGACACTCCAGTGCAGTCGTGAGTGGGCATTGCACTAGCCAAAGTGCCATCTTTTAAATGAAATGTTCAACCAAGGTCCCTCATCTGCCTGCTTGGGTAGATGTAAAAGATCCCTAACACTATTTTGAAGGAGAGCAGGAAAGTTATCCTTGGTGGTCTGGCCAATATTTATCATTCAATCAACATCACAAAAAAGCAGATTATCTGGTCATTATTACATTGCTGTTTGTTGGAACTTGCTGAGTGCAAATTAGCTGCCACCTTTCTTACATTACAACAGTAACTACACTTCAAAGTGGACTTATTTGAGATGCTGGGTGGTTGTGAAAAGCGCTATATAACTGCAAGTTTCCTTTCCTTCCTGTTTTTTAAGTTGCCCCAAAACCCATCCCAACATGCTCAGCACAGGTTCCACAAATTTGAGTGCTGTTACGATTAGGATCCTGCATCTATTGTTAGCTCCCTGATTTGCAAATGCAGGGCGCCTAATGCCTGTTTCAGGTGAGCAACCTTCATATCTAGAATTTACCAGTTTCTAATTTGACTTCCAGAAAAGATCAGCAGTGTTTTGTGATCCAAAATTGGTCTCTGAAGTGGGTGGAATGGTGTTCAATTTTCTCCCCTCTAATTAGATGTTACCTGTCAATGCTTTAGCATCACAGGACAGGCACCTGATAAAGGATGCACCTACTTATGATTAGATGTTTCACTTACTCCTCAGAATTAAATTTGAAGTCATCCAATGCTCTGATGCCCATGTCCTAACTTACACCAAGTCCAGTTCGCACATCACCCCTTTGCTCACTGGCCTACATTGGCACTGGTTAAGCAAACCTCAATTTTAAAATTCTCATCTTTGTTTTCAAATCTCTCCATAGCTTCAATCCCCTGCACCCCACCCCCACCTCTGTAATCCCCTCCAGCCCCACAACCCTTTGCGATGCCTATGCTCCTCTAGCTCTGACCTCTTGAGCACCCCCTGTTTTAACGGGCCGTTCCTTCAGCTGCCAATGCCCGAAGTACTGAATTTCCCTACCTAAACTTTTCCATCTGCCTACCTCTCTTTCCTCCTTTAAGTTGCTCCTTAAAACCTACAGCTTGTCCCAGATTTTGGTCATCTAATGTGACTGGAGTCAAATTTTATTTTAAGATGCTCCTGTGAAGCCCCTTGGCGTCTTATGTGTCTATCATGTTAAAGATGCTATATAAATACAAGTTGTTGTTGTTGCTAATAAGGTTCTTGAAAAGTCAGGCCTTTATAGATTTACTAAGTACTTACCTGTAGTACATGCAATAATTCTTAAGCATATACTGAGTCATGCATTACTTGCAACCATACCTGATGATTGGGGACTCAAATGCTTTATAGTTTTGTGCTCAATTTTCAGGTGGATTGAACCCTTGAAATCCAAATTCTCATTACGATTCACCACTCTTTACCTTTTTCTTAAACTTGCTATGCGACCATTAGCATGTCTTCGCATTAAATAATTAGACCAAGGCCTGAATTTTTTGGATGGCGGGGCTCCACTGAGTGTTGATTGGCGACTGGCGGGACTTCCTCCCCTCACTCGGGAGACCTGGGGGGTCGCGAGAGGGGTCTCGGGGGAGAGGCCAGGGAGGAGGGATGCCTGGAGGTCACCAGGCCTTAAGGAGAGGGTGACCCCAGTCAGAAGGGGGCTTCTGGTGGAGGTGACAGCCTTCCCCCTTCCTGCCCAAGATCTAACTTGCTTTATTTTCGGGTTTTCCCCACAGAAATGCTTTGGCCTCAGCAGCCTAAAAATTGAGGCTGGGCCGGAAATGGCCTTTAAGTGGTCATTAATTGGTCACTTAAGGGCCTCAACTGGGGCAAGGGTGGGCTTCCCATCCGAGGCCTTGCCCTCCCCAGCATAAAATTGCTGCGGAGTCAGGGCGGGCGGGAACCCAGAGGGAATCCTGTCCCTGCAATTTCACAGTCCCCCCCGACCTAAAAACCTGCTTATGGGAGAGTGTAAAATTCAGGCCCAAAAGTTATAAGCAGCTCCTTATAAGGAGAACACAAAAGCAAAGTATTGTAAATGCTGAAAATCTGAAATAGAAACAGAAAATGCTGGAAACACTGCAAGTTTGGCAGCAACTGTGGAGAGAGAAGTGTTTAAAGTTTCAGGTTGATGACCTTTTGTGATCTTTTCTCAAAACATGCTGGAGAATGCAAACAAATTTATCATTCAAAGCTATACAGCATGTACAAAAGATGGACTGAATAGGAAAGGTGGTGCTATAGCCCTATATGTCAGGGACACCTGGGAATAAATTATGTTGATCCTGTGCGAGTGGCCAACCACAAAATGAACCACTTTAGTGAGACATTTCTCATATGACAAAATCTAAGCTTATGTTAGAGATTTGCCACAGATTGCCATGTTAGCATACAAAAGAGGACAATTTTCTCTAAGAGACAGGAAGAGTTTGTGAGAACTGGGCAATTTTAATAGGGGATTTCAATCAGCCAAATATACACTGGCAAACACCTAGGCTAGAAACAGTGAGGGTCATTTTCACTATAGGCTTGAACAGAGAACTAGCCATCCATTATACACTACATCCAACCCTCATTTTTTCTTGATTTCAAGGAAAATCAGACAAAGTCTACAACTAATGGTTCATCTGCAGCTTCCACTTTACTGCCCGCCCAAAGTAAAATTGTTCAACACTGATTCATGTAATGCATGATAACTTCCTGACACAATACATCAAGCAAGCTACAAAAGGCAGTGTTCATCACTGGTAATCATAATTGACCTAGACTATGTGCAGGAAATAGAAATCATAGCATCCCTGGGCACAGCAAGCAAACTGAGAGTCAAAAGTATCTAAAAGCAGCAATCGGGTACATAACTAAATGTGTTAAATTCAAAGAAATAAAGGCACTACTGAAGAAAATGAATTAGGAGTTCTTCAACAACACTTCGGTACAGGTCAAATGAGCCACATTTAAAGGTATTATACTGACCATTGAGGATAAATACACTACTAAAACAAATATGTCCTGACTAATTAAGTGTAACATAAATTGTTTACGAAACAAATTAGATATAAATTAAGGAGGGAAGTTGGCCTCTTGTAAAACTTGCAGGGAAAAAGGGAAAGGAATCGCTGGAATTCAGGAAAATGCAGAAATATGATAAAAGATTGATCAAAGAGGCAAAAAGAGATTAGAAAGAGGCACAGCAGCAGACTTATCACCACAGTAAAAAGAAATCAAGTACTCCAATGGCAAGAAAAAAAGATGCAAATGGGTCAAAATCTGCAGATGAGGACAAAATAGTAAATTTTCTGAATAGCAATAAATACGCTGATTGATTATTTTCCAAGTATTTGCTAAGAAAGTAAAGGTAAAATCAATGAATGTGATATAAACAAGATCAAATCATAGAAAAGTTAAAACTTCTCAAGGCAACTAAGTCCTCAGGCACAACTGGCATTTATTTCAGAATGTTGAGAAAGACTACAGAAGGGGCTTGTGAGGTAGTGGCAAGTGTCGGAGTCAGTGACTACTGGGTGGTACCGATAGTTTTAAAATAGGCTAACAAGTATTCAGAAATGGGGCCAGAACAGACTTTGACAAAAAATACAGGCCGTTAATCTTACTTCTGTGTAATATTATAAAATTGATTTTCAATAAAACAACAACTTGCATTTATATAAGTACCTTTAGTTTAAAAGAACGCCCCAAGGCACTTCAAAAAGGTATAAAGAACAAAATAGCACTGAGAAAATAGGAGAGATATTAGGAAGGGTTATCAAAAGCTTGCTCAGAATTGTGAGTTTGGGTGGGGGGGAAGGGTTTAATGGAGGAGGGGGAGCTCGGGAGTCAATGAAGTTTAGGGAGGGTATTCAAGAATATGAAGCTTGGCTTCCAAAGGCAAAATGAAGCAGAGGGATGCACAAGAAGCCAGAGTCAAAGCAGTGGAGGGTAGTATTTGTAGGGCTGGAGGAGGTTACAGATATAGGGAGGATAAGATCATTGAATGATTTGAACACAAGGGTGAGAATTTTAAATTTAATGAGGATTTCAGCGGCAGAGGCAAATACGTTACAGCATTGAAAGTAGGCTGTCTTTGTGATAGAGAGGATATGGAATTGAAAACTCAGCTCAGAGTCAGGTAGGAGCAACTTGAGGATAATTGGTACAATAATAATCCGGCAGTCAACATGGATTCATAAGGGAAAATTCTGTCTCCTTGCCTTCTTCCAAGAAGTGACATTCCAAGCAGACTGTGGGAAATGTCATGACATGTCAAAAGGTAGACTTCTAATAGGGATTTGACAAAGTTCCACATGAAAGGCTATTTTGTAAACTCAAGACATTAGGTATTACAGGCAAATCCTGTGAATGAAAAATATGATGAAGAAGGGTAGAAAACAATAAGGGCCGGATTTTCGTAGAGGAGGCAGGAAGGTCTAGTCAGGAAGCTTCCTGACTCCGCAGACCACCTCCTTTAGACGGGCTCCCTGCCCACCATATTTTCATTTTTGGGAGTTGGGTTCAGGATGGAGTCAGGCCCGCTGCCTCCAGAGGTTGGTTAGAAGGGGTGCCTCAGTTCTCTGAGACTTCAGCCCAGTTGTATTAAAGGCTATTAGGCCCGCTACCTCTCACCTCCCCAACCACCCCCCCATGCCCATATACCTGCATGTCACCTCCCTTTCCACTCATACCCCATGCCACCATACCACAACCATGAATCTTCATACCGTCATACGCCCTCATATTCCCCCATACCCCCATAACCCTTCTATAGCCACCCACCCAGTATCCACTATGGGCAGACCTCAGCAGCCACATGGAGAGGAGAAACTTAAGCTTCTAACTATCTAAGAGAGCTCTCACTCATATATACTTAATACTGAAAATACTCATTAATGAAACTTATTTCACATAATTTAAATCCCCTCAAGTGTTCAGTTATAAAAACAATCAAACTTATATTCACTAAACACATCAAAGACAGCTAATCCTTTAATAACCTCTTGAAACTGTCAATCAATATCTGAACTCAGCTACCTGCTGAGATAAGTAGATTTGGAAAGTTTGAAACTCAGCCAAGCATTCATAATGGGCTCAGATTATAATAACAGTCCTTGGTAAATGTCAATACTGAAGACTACTGAAACTGCAGGAACAGATGGTTTATCGTTTTTTATATACTACACCAGATGGCCTGTCAATTATGCACTTCAGCAGCAGGTGTCTTTTTTTTGCTCAAACTGAAAGCTGCACTTTCGTTTGCATTTTTAAAGGGCTAGAGCTTTAAATCACTTCAAATAATGACAGTTAAACAGGCCTTAAAATTGCTCTTCAGGAGCATTTATGCCTCCTCCATAAAATCATATTCCTGCACTGCAGGTTAGGGCCCTTGGACCAGCCAAAATGGGGTCTGTTTGAACTCAGTGTTAATTTTAAATGATCCAGCAGATTCTGGTTTCCTGCCTGTGCCCCGCCCCTTCGCTCACCAGCAAAAAATGGGATCTGCCAGAAATGGGGGCATGACTTTTGCATCTGGGGCCCACCCACCGTTTTAAAATTCTACTGAGTCATCCTGACTCAGTAAAAATCTGGTTCTTACTGTCCATTACAGGACTTTTGTTGAGGTGAGGGAAAACATAAGTAAGGCCTTAGGACTTGGTGTTACGATCATATATATTTCTAATTTATGTAATAATCTGAACTCAGAAACTCAATTCAAAGTCACAAAATTCATACATCCTGAGAAACTAGGGGAGGTGATGGGATTGGAAGAGGCAGCTTAGAACTCTCAGAATATATTGAATGTAAGTGGCATTGTTTTGAAGTGATGCTTCATGTACATGAAAAAATACAAAACTATTAAGTGGAGTCAACCTGCCTAGAAAAACCCAGCAAAGACAGTTGCCTTGAAGGAGTGTGAATGGGACCATCTCCTAACCCATTCAAAGAACATAAAGACAATCATCTGGGTGGAGACCGCACATTAGATATAAACATCTCAGACAACAAAGTCTGGCTGAGAAAGGAATTCACCTAGCCATAATCTAATCAAGTTGAAATTATCTGCTGGGAATCCACTAGCCATGACCATGTTTGAGTAACTGGGAAGTTGATGAGAGAGGGGATAATTGACATGCCAGCTAACTATATTTTATATTCTAAGAAACTTTGCCCAGGCCAGAGAGAGGGGCAGAAAAGACACCAAAGTAGCAAGACCCCTATGTGCATCTCCATCTCTCTCTCCCCATCCATCTTGAAAGCTCAAACCCTGTTTGCTGCTTGATTGTCTACGTTTTGAAGAAAAAGATTTTTAAAACTTCAACCCAGCAGCTGCTGTCTCTGGAAGAAAAGATACGTCAACTGCCAACATCTTTAGACCGCCTCAACGTCAAATGCTAAGGGACCACTGAGCTCAGCCTGGAACCATCCAAGTCATCAATCTACAAAACCCATATTTTTTTAACTTTTATCGTAATCTTAAAAGCTTGCTTAATCTATCCTCCCACTCCATAACTCATTCATGTTTGTGTGTGTGTGTGTGCGTTGGAGCATTTTTATTATTTCACTTAGGCCAGAATTTTCCTGTCGGGCGGGGCCTGCTTGCCGACGGGAAAATGATGCGGGCTGACGTCGGGAGGAATCCCCAACGTCATCCTGGTCCATTTAAATTTTTAGGAAGGCGGGCAGATAGCGAAATCAGCTGTCCACCCGCCGACCTGTCAATGGCCAATAGAGGCCATTGACAGGATAATTAAGATCATTAAAGACCCTGCCCGTCCAACCTTAAGGCTGGCGGGCAGGCCAGGAGCCCTAGCGGGCTCCTGATAAAACATGAAGCCTCATCCACTGGCGGGATGAGGTTTCATGTTCGTGTTTAAAAACTTTAATAAAGTTTCAGTGCTTCTTATTAACATGTCCCATCTCGTGTGACATTGTCACATGAGGGGGACATGTTAATAATGTTTTTATTTTTCTATTTTTAGAGTTTTTTAACCTGTCACTAATCTCTCTGAGACAACACTTAGTGTCAGGGAGCAGTGCGCTCTTTCGCGCGCATGCACCCCCTGCACAGGAAGCGCATAGAGCTTCCTGTCGGGCAGGCCTTAATTGGCCCGCCCGCTCAAAATGGCGGCGGGCCCCATTTCGGCGGCAGGGGTCAGCTGCCCACCTGCCCACCAGGGGCAAAATTCTGCCCTTAGACTGGATTCAGTACAATAAAATCTATCCTTTTCCTTTTTTTAAAAAAACTCAAGAAAACCCATCTATTTGTGTCTTTTATAGTCACAGAACCTAAACAGTTAAACACTTACTGAATTGGCAAGCATATCCTTTTTCAAAAACCTGTTGCGGTCAAACAAAGAGTGGGAAATAAGGGGTACCATTTCACCACTCCTCACCTGATCGTAACAGGCAGGAACAAGGGCAGATGAAATTTAATGCAGGCAGTTGTAAAATATTGGGCATGGGTCTCTTTGGCTTTACTGTTAACTATGTCAATAGTTTGGAATAGCCAGAGACGAAACTGAAAAAGACCTGTGTCTTTGATGCTGAATATATCCAATCAATGTAGACTAGCCATCAATAAAGCCAATAGAATGTTGAGCTACATAGCCAAAACAGTGGCACACAAGGCGAAGGAAATCATGGGTCAGACAATGTCTAGAGTGCTGTGTCCGTTTCTGGTTCTCAAGACCTAAGGAACACATCCAAGTATTCATGACAGTGGAGAAGTGGCATGCGGCTGATGTAAAAGGAAAGTCTGAAGAAATGTGGACATTTCAACCTGGAAAAGGTATGGGGAGAGAGCAAGAGAATGGGATTGGACTGAATGGTTCATATGGAGTGGAAACATGATGTGTCAAATGGCCTGTTTCACTGCTGCAATATTCTATACTTCAGTCTTAATAGGAATGCCAGGTTGTGAGGTGCTCCATGATGCGTGTGATGTGTTGTGCTTTCGCATTCAGTTTACACATCTGTATTATGGGATGGACCACTTTATTAAAGTCCCACCATCTGATTTATTTTGTGCAGACATTTAGACATGATGGATTGATAGATGGCTCTGTTTATTCAGCGAAAGTGTGCCTGAAAGTAGGCGGTGACTGTAGAAAATTCTGCCAGGTCTCATGTTCAGTATTAGTGTTAACTCAATGGAAATATTTTCATTCGCTTTGCAGTTCTGAGCATTTTTCACTCTGGACGTTTCTACTTTATCTAAAAAGTCCTTACGCAGTAAGAACCAAATAATTGCACAGGAACATTGTAAGGTGCTTCAGGGCTCATTGCCAGCATCTTCTGACTGCTGCGTATCTCCTGTTGCCTGACTGATTTAAGTGGGGTGGGTTCCTGATTACACTTCTAATGGTATATACTGTGTGAATTCATTTTGCCTACATACTGCCAGTGTTTAATGCTGGTATTTGTCATTAAAAGTAGCATGTGAACATTGTTTCTACTATTGCCCCCCTCATTATGAGGTTAATTGGCTGTTAGTCACTCTGTAAACATTAACAACACTCATTAGTGCTCAGTGGAAACTCTGTGCTAGTGATAAATGTACCACATGCATATTTACAGATGAGAAAAAACCAGTATTAAATCAGTCAAACTCACTGCAAGCAGGAGAATTCAGGCTAAACCATCTAACTGAATATAGATAGCTACCTCTTTCTACTATTATTTAGTCATAATGTTCAGTTAACGAGTACATTTTGACTATCATTGTTGCTTAAGTGCATGCCAACTGGAATAGTGAACAATGTTGGTCAGCTTGATCTATGGTGTGTGCTAAGTTTACTGATCTCAGATGTAACTATAATAAGGGTGCTTCAATGGGACCTAGTATACCTTGGTAAGGGAAGTGGCGGGGGGAGGCAGGGGTAGTGAATAAACTAGGGCTCCTGCTTCTAATCATTCTCCAGCAAACCCTACCAAAAATACGTGTCAAATGGAGTAAAATTGGGGTTCCACTGTAATGTCTTCTTCGGTCAAATAGCTTGCAAGTACTCACCATCAAAGCTTGCTCATGTAGAATGGTGACTTTACCTAAACACTGGAGGTCAGCACACTCCTGCAGAGCAGCACCCTGGCATGGCTGAGTGCATTTAAGTATTAGAATTACTCTGATTTGCACGTAGGCTTTCTGCTTGCCCACCCTTTAGTTAAAACTGGTATAGAGTATCTGGTTTTGTCCTTTTTTGCCTCTAGTAATCCTAATATCTCACGATCAAGCCTGGCACAAAACAATTTCTAGGCCAGAGTTCAAAATTCAATGAGCCAAAAGTCTACCTTCTCATAAGCTGTATATCCGCTTGCCTAATTTGGTAATGCTCTTGTTTCCGGGTCAGAGTTTGTTGGTGGGAGCTCATAATCTATGCTCATACTCCAGTGCAGTTCTGAGGGAGTTTGGCATTGTTGGAGCTGTCATCCTTTGGCAAGACTCTAAATGAAGGTTCCATCTTCCTGTTCTGCTGGGGTACTCCGCTTTGGGGTGAGGTTCTGGCAGACTGGGACCCTTTTCCCAATCCTTCAAGATCCACTCTAATTCCAACTAATTTCCCTGATTTAGGGATCATTCAATATTTAGGTTTGCATCCTGGCGTGATGGAGTAACCTATCAGATTTCATACTGTTCACATTTCCTGAGCTCTGAGTGATCTGGATCCTGGAAGGCACCAGTGCCCAGGCCAGGGGATGAGCAATTGTGGTGCCCAGAGGGATGTCTAAGGCTGGCCTTGGCCTGGAACACATCAGAGGATGACAGACAAACACAATGAAATCACGCAGTTTTTCAAAGTTGGTGTGATTTTCAGCTAGTCTCCACAGTTTCTCCCCGGAGTGCCTTTCCAGCATCACATCTGGAATTATTGAAGTTAGCTGACCCATCTCTGACCCTGAATACTTTGGTAGAGTCAGGAGCAAGGTCACTGGTGTACTGGGATTCCGGTTCCACTGCGCTTACTGCAGCAGAGTTAAAATCAAGACATTTCAGCCCTGTTATCATTCAGATTTTTTTTATTTTCAATTTTTACCTATTTCCCAGATTTAAAAATGATTTATAATCAGTATTTCTTTTACTGAAATTGCTGACCATTGCTATTTCCCAAAGTTTTATGACTCACGGATTTGCTTTTGCGCACTTCTTTCACATACACATGGAGATATTATCTGTTATGAAATGTCGGCAGTATTTTTCCCAATTCCTAACATGAATAGCATAAAGATTGTATCAGACAAATACAACAAAATAGCTTCCAACTAGGCAAATCACTTCAAAGAATGAAGGAAATTAACTAAATAAATGAGCAAAAGTTTTCGCTGAGTTCTTGTAACACTGAATTTCTTACCTGAATTTCACCTTTAAAAATGTAGCATTTATTTTTCCACTGGCTTTAATTTAGATATGATTTTTAAAATCCCTAGGTTAAGCTGTTTCGACCTTTTATGCATTTGCATTAAGGTACTGTATGTTTCCCTTAACTTTAGGGACACAACATTTTTGCCAACCTTTCGTCCAAGGACTGCAGCAATTTGATGCAGCTGCTAAAACAAGCCATCCTTTCCACTGACCTCATGCTTCATTTTGAGTAAGTGTTTCCATTACAGATTAAATATAACACATTCCATTTAATTTTCTTATTATTGATGTTATGAATGCAATGCTGTTTAGTAAATGTACTATTTTGCCAATTTGATTGCCAGTTATAAAGTTGGTAGCACTCTTTCTTCTCAGTCAGAAGGTTCAAGCCCTATTTCAGGATTTGAGCACATAATATAGGTTAACATTTCAATAAAACACATGCTGCATTATGCGAAGTGCCATCTTTTGGATGGGATCTTAAACTGAGGCCCTGCTCATACAGATATAAAAGATCCCCTGCCACCATTCAAAGAAGAGCTGGGAATTCTCCTAGTGTCACTCATGGAGCATTCTATCCATTGTTTCTTCCTCTGCACTGTAAACAGATTAGCTACCTATGTTTCTCTACAGAACAACAGCAATTGATCTTTAAAAATAATCCACTGGTTGTAAAGTAGTTTGGGGTGTGATATGGCAACTGTATCAGCTCAAGTTCTTTCTTCCTTCTTTGTATGTGTTTCATTAATTATAAACTTGCACATGTACAAGCTTTTGGACCTGTCCAAAAGTCATGAGAACTGTTGAAATCACTCAGGGTTGTACCAGTACCTGTAATCATGCACAAACTCCCTGGAAGAATTTATGTGTTCCAAGGTGATTTGCTCTGCAGAGTTTCCTCCTCAAACTATATTTAACAGCTATTTGAAAGCTAAGCATTCATTGAATTAAAGGTACTGAGAAGATTAACAAGTTATTTGACCAAGTTTATTGCTGCACTATGCATGAACTCTATCAGATGTACTAATGGTAATCCTGTAGGCTGGTTCAATTTGGTCTATATTACTGGCCATTTGTATTTTTAGTATGTTAAAGTAAGCATTTTAAAACCTGTTTCATCTAATCAAATAATTAGCAGATTGCTCATATATCAACATTTATTGCTGACTGAAGCTAATTAGATGCCAGCAGTTATATGGCGTACTCAGTTGTTGGTTTGTTGGAATGTGCTAATTTCCCTGAGTGTAGCATATAAACCGTGTACAGAATTGTAATGCTACATTGCTACTCAATACAGATACAGTAAAATATTTCCTTTTTCTCATTTAAATCCAGGCAGCGCACAAACTTCTTTGAGTTTGTAATGTCTGGGGAACATAACTGGTGCCTTGAGAAGCGCAGGGAAATATTGAGGTAATCCAGGATTCTGAAAATGTTTCATCTTTTGTTCATAAGAGTTTGTGATTGCAATACTTTTATTAAATCTAATTTTCAATGAACTAAACAACATGTCAAAGTGGAACAGCATCTTGTTTGTTTTGCTACATGAAAGGCACTATATAAATGCAAAGTATTTAATTTTGATTTTGACTGCTTTACTTAGGTTGGATTTCTAAAGAACCTTGACGTATCTTTAAAGTACCTCATTTTTATTCATTTCCCTCTAATTTTTTAACTCAATCTATACTTCGTGAAAGCAGAGACTGATGTTAAGCACTGTTCCAGGAGCAGAGCTGGTTCTCTCGTGCCTTCTCTAATTCTGCCACTCTAATAGCAAAAGAATATATGTGATTCTAGATAATAAATGTTGAGTAGTTATTTGACTTGAAGGTTGATGGAGAGAGAAGGAAAGACCACAACATAGTCCAGTTTTGTCCTCACCTGGCAGGTGCCACAGGATTATTTAACTGCATGTAAAACATGATTTTGTGTTGCATGTGTGCTGCAATGTCAGTCACTGGATAAAATTTTTGAGCAGTAGACGAGCGATCAAACCTGGGTCTTAATTTGTGTCTGCTGCTGTCACAGCAAATGATGCATCTGCTGGCAAGGGCATCCATGAGGACAGAGATTCCCATATTTCAGTTTCAGTAGGAATTTAATTAAATTGTAACTTGTGGATGGAATGAACATTAGACCCAGTTCAGAACTTTTAGTTTCAAGTTGATTTACAAATACCTAATCTTGGCCCAGTTTTGGGTATGTAGAACTTGAAGAGACTTACTCCTTTTTAGAAACTAATTGCAGCACACATGTTCAATCAAGTCATGTTTGTCATGCAGTTCTATGACCATTTTTAATTTGGGCCAGAATTTTTCGGCCCTGCCTTGGTGGGATCCGCCGTGGGGAATGCAGCGGGCCAGCCAAAAGCCCATTGACTTTCTGCGGGACCAGACGATCCTGGCAGCAGGCGGGGCCGGAAAATCCCGGCCTTGGTCTTTGTGAGTCACTGACATTTCATCCTGATAGCCCATATGATTAATTTATTTTGTGCCTCTAGTTGAACAAATAAATATGGTGAATGGCTACATAGTTGGCTGGTGAACTGCAGGGAATGCTGTTTCCTGCATTTGCTACCAACACTGCTGGCTCTGTATCAGTTTCAGGGGTTTATGTTGCTATAGTAAGATTCTTATTTGCAAGTAAGAGTAAGAAAAACAGGCATTCATCAATAGTTCTCATATAATTCAGCTTTACAGTTCTGCTGATGTTAATAAACTATTTGAGCTTCATGTTGAAGGTGGTTGATTATATTTGGGGCCACTCAATTACTTTATTAGTGACTGGTTCCCACCTATTATTCTATACCTTTCCTCGATGGAACACTGCAGCTTTCGTTAAAAAAAAATGAGACCCTGGATGATGTCTTGGCCGACATTGCCAACAAAATTATACTAAGTGTTATTTGCATGCAGTAAATGTCTTGTCAAATGCTTCCTGGAAATGACTTAGGCAGCCTGTAACAAAGCTTTTTCTTTTGCCCTGCTCCTCAGATTCACCCAGTCAAACAGTGTATACAATGGGCACCTAATTCTATAATTAGGATCCAATAACAGTAGTTTTATTGAACGGAAAATTGAAAAATCAACAGGATGGGCAAAAATTCACTGTTCAAAGAAAGGAGAAAATAAATTATAATAAAGAATTTTAAGTGTTGTTGTGATGATCAAGCTCAAATTGTTACAGCATTTCTTACAGGCACATTCAATTTCACTTGTCATGAATAATGATGAAGTGACTAATGCATTTTATTTTGACAACATCAGATCTATGCTGATGACAGCCTGTGATTTAGGAGCAGTTACAAAACCTTGGGAGATCTCTAAGCAGGTGAGTATCCAGAAGCCCTTGCCCATCATGACCCAGTGTAAGAATGCACTAAAACTATAGTATTAATAGATTGAACGTGGTACATTTATTTCCAGTTTTCTTTTTATGTTCTGCAGTCCTCCTATTGCTTAAAAGTAGATCCAGAATATCATTATTTTTGGTCATTACTAACAGAATAAATTAGGACACTGAAGCCCAAGAAAAGTGACATGCACAAATTCTGGAGGGAAAATGGTGCTTTTATTGCAATGGCTCTAGTTTAGCATCAACTATTGTGCTGCAAGTACATTTCAGTCCTATTGCAAAAACTAATATTCTAGAGATAGGTTTTTCTATTGTCCTAGGTACAAATATTCTCTTTAAAAAAATGATCTCTTTAAATGCAGTAAAGTTACTTCTGTTCCAGTGCAAATCTACATGTTTGTTTACCCTGCTAAATGTAATTTAGCACTCGCTTTAAAAGGAACAATTGCCAGATTTTCCCCTTCCCACGGTTTGATCATGCATTCATTGAAGCCTGATGTCCCTAAAACCAAGGAAAAAAATGTTCAGAAAGAGGCTGTTGTCCTCAGTAAAGCAAATCTCCAGGAGTCCCAATGTCTATTTGCTTTCAGAATGTGTACATTCATCATGGGCTGAATTTTCCATTCGGCATGCGGGCGCGCGTCTGATTCGCCGGATCGTTAAATGACGCGCGATGACGTCGGGCGTGCATCCCAACATCATCGCTAAGTCGCACAATATTTCGTTCGTCGGGCACACGCCAGAGTCAGCTGCGCACCCGCCAATAATTGATAGGCCTATTAAAGCCATGAACCAGGTAATTAACCTGAATTTCACGCTGCCCGTCCAACCTTATGGTTGATGGGCAGGCGAAAAGGCCAAGTGGGATGAGGTTTCCTAAAGCTTTTACGAATTACATAAAAACTTATTCTGTAAAATAACATGTCTCATCTCATGTGAAGCAGTGACATGAGGGGACATGTTTCAATAAATTTTTATTGTATGTATTTTTTTAAAAAAGGGCTTCAACATCCCTGAGGCAGCTCCGTGCCTCAGGGAGATTGATGCGCTCTTTCGCACACGTGTGTGAAAGAGCGCTGGATCCGACTCTCCCTCCTACCCCCGCCCGCACAGGCAACACTCAACGCTACTGCTCACATATTACGCTGGGCGGGCCTTAATTGGCCCGCCCAGCGTAAAATGGCGATGTGGAGCCGATCACGTGCGGCGTTCGGGTTCCCGACCGCCCCCGCCCGCTCCTGCCGAGCCTGCCCGACGAATGGAAAATCCTGGCCCATGTTATGAAATAAAATATCCAAGGAACAAATGAATGACCCTGACATGGCTGAACTTTAAAGCTTATCTTTTAAGACTATTAATGTCCAGCTAAACATAAAAGCAACAAATGCAAATTAAAATTTAAGTACTAACTTGGACTGTGATGAGAGTGAAAGATTCTCACTCAGTCATAAAAATTTTACTCATTGCCATAATAGCATGTACATTAACCACAATGGAGCATTTTCTCTTCCCTAGACTGCCAAAGGTTGGATATACGTCCTGAGCTCTTCCAAGAACCATCCCTATTACGTTCTGTGATATTTCAAGATTCACATAGTGCCCTTGGCATGAGCAATAAGCACCCACTCAATATCATGATGTGGACATCAAGTACAGAAAATGTCCTAAGTTAATTACTGCACCCTGTAAATTAGATAAAGAAAAGTAATTGCTCTTTGAGTTATTGCACCTAATCTCATTTGGGATGGCAGAAAAATGATTTATTCTTTTTGGAAATTATGAAGCAATCTGTCTAACTATACCGGAACCTATTTACATATGCAACATTGCCCAGTCCTATTTACATGACTAGCGATGACTGTGCCATAAAGTATGTGGATTTTCTAATGTTGTTCTTTATTAAAGGGAAATTATCATTGTTGCTAAAAAACGTGAAGAATCATGCCTCAATTTCATCATGCGGATGTTACACACAAGTAACATAATTACATTTTTGCAATAGAGGGGTTCATAAATCACTACATTTTGTTGTATGTCTGACAAACAAGTAAAGATTTACATGCATAATGATGGAACATAGAAATTAGGAGCAGGAGTAGACCATTTGACCCCTCAAGCCTACTCCGTCCTTCAAGCTAGATCATAGCTGATCTTCTACTTCAATGCCATTTTCCTGCACTATCCCCATATCCCTTGGTATCTTTAATATCTAGAAATCTGTTAATTTCAAGCTTGATCATACTCAATGACTGAGACTCCACAGCCGTCTGGGTTAGAGAATTCCAAAGATACACCACCCTCTGAGTGAAGAAATTCCTCCTTATCTCAGTCCTAAATGATCTACCCCTTATTCTGAGACAGTGTCCCCTGGTTCTAGAGCCAAGGGAACCATCCTTCCTCCATTTACCCTGTCGAGCCCTGGAGGATTTTGTACACTTCAATGAGATCACCTCTCATCCTTCTAAACTCTAGAGAAAACAGGCCCAGTCTCCTTAATCTCTCCTCATAGGACAATCCCACCATCCCAGGAATCAGTCCGGTGAACTTTTGTTGCACTCCCTCTGTGGCAAGTATGTCCTTCCTTAGGCAGGAAGACCAAAACTGTACACAGTACTCCAGGTGCGTCTCACCAAGGCTCTATATAATTGCAGCAAGACATTTGAAGCAGGCCCACCTTCTCAGGGAAGAATGTTATAGATTGGCATACTTCCTGGTCACTTCCAAAGTGACTATTAGGAACATGTGCTGTTTTTTTATACTTTTTTTTATATATAGTCTTACTTCATCACTGAAGCGAGGGATTTGACAACTGCCCAACATGAAGTTGGAGAAACTTGTAGTTCATCAGATAAAAGGAATAGCTCCTAAAACAATTGATGCTCAGGATTCAGTTCAGCAGATGTAGACCCATTATTGTCAGTAGCAGCATTCACAAATGACCATATTGAGAGGACATAGGTACTGCTGATATCACTTTCCAAGCAGGAAAAGGGAGGTAACATTTTCTGGATGCTGTGTGTGAATCTGGCTTGTCATTTTTGAACTGCTACCATTCTGTGGATTTAGTCAATCTGAAATCAGTATTAATACATCTCTAGAACACTTGCATTTATGTATTGTAGGTGGCTGAATTGGTAACCAGTGAATTCTTTGAACAAGGGGACAGGGAGAGGGCTGAGCTGAAGCTGACACCAGCTGTAAGTATTAATTTTAAAATGTAGATTTAAAATAAAAACGTTGTCCTTAGTATTCTATTCTCTCTTTTTATCATTGCCATTTGCTAATCTATCTGCAGACTTGCAACATTGATTTATGCTATTCAAATTAATTGAGAAATAAGTTTTGCAATAATTACCTCAGGTATGTACTTCATTCAGCTTTTAAATCTTTGCTTTAAATATTCTCCATCAGGGAATATGGGGTCACAATTTCTACCTAAAATTCAAATATATGCTGGTTTTAAAAGTTAAAACTGACGTAAATTTGTATTAGCTTACCAAGGAAAGACATTTTTTAAGAGATGTGGAATAGTTTTGAGTTCATTGATAAAACTAATTCAGAACTACCGGATGTCACATTGACTTGATATTAAACAATAAAGAAAGACTTTCATTTATATAGCACCATTCATGATCACAGGACATTCCAAAGTGTTTTACAGCCAATTAAGTACAATTTGAAGTGTAGTCCCTGATGTAATATAGGACATATGGCAGCCAAATTGCGTACAGCAAGGTCCAAGAAGAACGACAACGTCTCAAAAACAAGAAACAGCATTCCCTCATTACTGGATTGGAGTGACAGCTTAGATTTTTGTGCTCACATTTCTGAAGTGGGACTTGAGCCCATACCCTTCTGACTCAATGGTGAGAATGCTACCATGGGGACACAGCTCACATGTTATAATGTTTGTTTAGTCCCAGTGTATGGGTTACACAAGCTGCAATGCAATCAGGCGCTTCAGTTTCCCAAATCAGTTTTTGATGATTGGAACTAGATTTTGCAGCTGGAAAACTCTTTTCTAAGATTAACACCTGTCTAGCATCACATGAAGAAAGTGACAATAGGAGCATTTGAAATGAAAGGATATTATATGTGCCGTGGATATCTAAGTGGAAAAAAATGAGTGAGTGCTCAAGAAAGCTGGTGTTAGGAGGAACTTGTTTGAGGCAGTGATATCAAGGAAGCACATGTGTTTTGTGCCTGTCATGTGAACAGGAGGGGAGTGTTTAGAAAAAGAGGTAGTGCAAGGTAAAACACCTGGAAAACATGGGAAAACAGGGAAGACCCAAGATGGTATGGATGGATAATATCAGAATGTGGACTGCCCTCTCTATTAACCAGACAGACAGTGAAGGCAGCAGAGAGTAGCAATCAGTGGAGAAAGATTGTTCATAGTGCGCCAACCCTTGGAATGAGGACGGGCGAAAGACAAGACAAGAGCATCACATGCAGTTGGCAGTTGCATTGTGTCATGATATTAAGCAAGTGAAGCATGTTCAACAAGTTGCATTAGTCTGTTGTTAGTTGATATCCCATTCATTAAAAACTGTACTGAATATTACATACCACTCCTGGAGCTAAATAGCTACAACTTTGACCTGAAAATTATGAAATTAGTCCCTAAGTATCTAACAACATATTTGATTCCAGAGTACTTTATCACGAATATGTACTTTTACTGTTGGAACAAGAAAACTTCCTGATGGTGTAACACTAAACCACAGCTAAAAATCACCAAGTGCACCTCATCTATCTTTTTCCAATCATCAAGAAGGAGAGTAACATCAGATATCCCACCGAGTGCTTTGAGTTCTCATGTGAAATGCAGCTTGGCCAGATTAGATTTAGACTGAGTTAACACTAAGTCAACAATCCCTTATTTGGCTCCTGAAGCCAATGTAAACTTCAGCCAGAGGAAGATTGATTCCATGGTTCCGGTTTGTCCAGTTGAGCTGAGGAAAATCTTTCCCAATTGGACATTAATCAAGGGTTTGGCACAACTGGGCGTGAACCAGCTAGGATCCCAGCTGACTCGTCCTAACCTGGGTGATAGAGGGTTCAGTTTTTAATCGTTTCTATTTTACTTTCTCCTCTTGGACACACAGAAAGGTTATTTGTCTGACATCTCAATTTTGTGTTAATACCCAATATGATGAAGGTTTGCAAAAACATACTTTCCATTGGTGATAGTACAATACATTGATATAGTCCTGCTCAGTGTGATACTGAGGATGTTTGCCAAGCATATTCCTGACATGTATATTAATTCACAACAATCCCATATTGTGTAAAAATATTTAAAGAAGTTTTACCATCAGTGCTCATTTAAAACTCAAACAGGTAGAGGAAATTGGGATTAACATTGACATTCCTTTGCTTTTCTTTGCCTGCTTCTGTAATGTTCTTAAATATTTTTGTTTAACTGCTGCGTGCCAATGACATCGCCAAGGAGCCAGGCTAGAAATTACTGCAGTGCTGAATTAATATCAGTGACAGCAATTATTAACCTAGGATATTTCAGTGAAAGTGTCATGACTACTGTGTATATGAATTCAGCTGTTCGCCCTGTCATGTATAGTAAATCGTCAAAGGTGGTTCCTTTATGTTCTTCACTCACACTTAAAACAAAAATATATCTTTATAGTACAGAACAATGGTGCAGCACATTAGAGCTCAGAGATATTGTGGCACTTTGATAAGTATGACTTTACACCTGTGATTTTCCATTTTGAAGAGGGAACAAGAATTTCTGTGGTTGCTATGTGTAACAATGTCACCAATAAACTTGAAAAGAAAATTTGTCAATAGATTTTTATCTTTACATCTGGGCATTAAGCATTGCCTGAGATCAGAGAGGAAAATCTGGAAAGGAGGGTCACATACAGAGCCTGACTTTGAATGTTTTGCAATTTTTCCTTCCATTGATGCTTCCCTTTATGCTCTGTGCTCCACTGAGTCCAGACGGTAAATATGTGGCCCAACATTTGGACTTGCAAATAGAGTAAAGGACAGCTCAGCAGTTTGTTGTCAGCTTGGCTCAGTTGGTACCACTCTCACCTTTGAGTTAGAATGTTTTGGTTTCAACCTGAACCCCAAGATTTGAACATAAGTGCAATACCTCATTGTCAGAGATGTTAAACAATTGAGCAGGTCCACCAGTTTAGATGACACCAAGGAGAGTAGGGAATTCTTCTGGTGTGCTGGCAATATTTAAACCTCAACCAAAAATAGACTATTATGCAACTGATTTTCTGATATGTGGGACTTTGCTATGCCCAGATTGTGCTTTGCTACATAACAAGAGTAACTGTACATCAAAAGTAAGTTATTGAATGAAGCACTTTGAACACCTGAAGACATGAGGTACTATATAAATGCAAGTGTGTTTTTCCTGTGAAGTTAGTCTCTATTTTTACTTCTAAATACTCGTGTTTCATAAGCTGATAGATAACAGTAATCTGAAATTCTTGTTTATATATCTGGGAATTGCAACTAATGTACAGGAGTACCCGGTGTTTGTGTGCTTCAGGACATATGGAAGAAAAACACCATGGTGCCAGAGAATATTTTCATTAGAAATCAGAGGTTGCATATTGAACATATTTGCTAAAAGAAAACTACAAATAATAATGTGATGCAGAAGAAAAGACCAAAAGTGCATAGTCACATTTTAACAAGTATTTTTTTTGTTTAAAAAAACCCTGATATGATTTTGGTATTTTATTGAGGCATCATTTAAACAGGAATTGATGTACAATTTTTGACATGGGGCGTACATTTTAAAATGTAGCTTTTATATAATTGGATAAGAAGCTTTCAGAATCTCATACCCTGAAAGGAGATTTTATAAAATATATTCATTTGACTATTCACGTCCAGTGATAATACAGTGAGGACTCCTAAATCAGGTGTGATGATGCTGGGCCATCCATGTAATACAATAAAATTGCATATCAAGTCCATTCTCAGATGACCATCTACTGTACTTCAGTACAACCAGTCTATTCCACGCACTCTGAGTTCTGGATCAGCTGTTATAATTTATGACGAATTGGTCTCACGTTAGCGTTAAAATCCTGAGCAGTTTTTTTTGCTATGATCCCACGTGTTCACTGGGGACAAGGCTAAGACGGCCAATTAAAGTGAGTTCTAATGTGACCTTTAACAGCTGTCACAGAGATTATTGCGCCAGCTATTTATACAGGCCTACTTTTAAACTTGTTACATTTTTGATGTTCAAATTTCCACAAGAGTATCATTTTAAACAAATCTTCAGTCTAAAGTAAACAAACTAGGAATTTGTCATTTTCCTGATCTTCTAATGCCTTTTTAAAAAAAATCCTTTGTGAATTTAAATATTGTGGTCTGTATAGCAACCTGTCTGCCTACAGTAATGTCACAGCTGACATCGAGTGAAATACATTGATGTGTAGGCAAATGCATCCTGCTGAACTGCACTCATAATTTGATTATAAATTGCACACTAGGGATGGATGATTTATAGGTTGTCAACACCTTACTTGACTTGTGCTATAATTTCCCTTCATTAGGAGTCTTTCATTATTTTGTTTGCTTTTAACAAAATTAATGCATCTTCCTGCTCAAAAATCATACATGCATGGAGTGAGCAATGAATTAATCTTTTGACCTTGGTAGTGAACATGCAAAATGTGGGTAAAAATTCATGAAGAACTCTGAGTTATTACTGCTATTAGCAATCCGTGAATGTCAGGTCCTGCAGTAACTGCACTCTTGGACGTGTGCTGAAACACAATTCTATCTTCACAAATGTTCTACAGGCTATCTTTGACCGAAATAGGAAGGATGAGTTACCGGGGCTTCAGCTGGAGTGGATTGATGGGATCTGCAAGCCATTGTTTGAGGTACTTTGAACTGTGAAACAAATTGTCTTCCTTTATATTGTGCTCTATTTCCTCCATCTCATCCAGTTTTCTCAAAATGATTTTTAAAATATGAACTAGTTGAAAAGCTGTAGAATTTATCATTTAAAGAAAACACAGGCAAACCTTCCCTTACCTTTCATGGTCAATTTGAATGTTTTGCAATGTGCATTTAAATCTTGCAGTAATTATGCTTATAGGTAACATGTAGAGTAGGGTTGCCAACTATTGCTTGAGAAATTCCTGGAGCTTCGATTACGTGGCATTCTGACCACATGGCATCTGATATGATGCTTCATCACATGACATTTGATCATATTATATATGATCCCATGACTTCTACAAAATGTTACTGCATTTACCTTATAAAAGTAGGGTCCGCTGCAGTCAATTACCTTTGCTCCCGATTTCATGCCATTAGCTGTTGTGCAACAAGTTCTAAGCACCAGGAGAACACCACTGAGTAGGCAAAGACAGGAAACTGAGGGTGGAGAATGATTCACAGAAGGATAACCAGAGATGGAAGGAACTTTGATTTCATCAGGTAGCGCTCTGAAATTACACTTGTAACTAATATTAAAGTTGTAATACTCGAATGCCACTCATAGCCAACAGTAATATATTTAAACTCACTAACAGTTTACATGTAACTGGTAGTAATAGTTGTAATACCCTGATATCCTACCTGTAAGTAGTAGTAATCCTGTAACCTACTGATATTCACCCTGAAACCATGGCCAGAATCTCCCAGTCCTGTACAAGGTGCAGCCAGGCTCCCCAGTCGACAATATTTTAACTGGTTCAATCTCTCTTTATCTCCTTGGACTCTGGTTTGGACTCAGATTGTGAAGGTGACAACTCTGAACTGGAAACCTCAGTCAGACCTGATCTGTATTTGGACTTCACATGCCAAAGTGGCGCAACACAGACCGACTGAATCAAACCAAGAGGTCACACAGTGGGCTTGGTGTCTGCTACAATTCTCATTCAGCTAAACTCAGCTCAGCACCAACATTTCTAAACCATTTCCTGGGCTCAGTAACTATAGAGAAGAGTATTCATGAAATTATAGATAATACAACACAGGAAGATCCCATTCAGCCCCTGGTGCTAACACTCTCTCCTGTAACCCACATTCTCCAACCCATAGGCCTGAATTTTACATTCCCCACTGGCAGGTTTACCAGCTGGGGGTGAGCGTGAAATTGAAGAAATGAGATTCCCTACAGGTTCCCAACCACACACCAATTTTACACCAGGATGGGCAAAGGCTCAGACAGGAAGCCCGCCCTTGCCCCAGTTGAGTCCTTTTTTGCCCACTCAAGGGCCATTTATCGCTCAGCCTCAATTTTTAGCCTGGCAGGAGGACTTACCTTGTGTGGGGGAAGCCCAAAAACTAATGGACTTAGATCTCAGGCAGGAAGGAGGTTTGGGGTTGCCTCCATCAGAAGCCCCCCTCTGAAGTCGGAGGCCCCCCCTTAAGGCCCAGACCTCCCCCCCCCTGGCCTTGGCCTCTGCCCCGATCGCCCCCTTCGCACTGCCCCCCCACGCCTTCCCTATGCTCCCTGCCTTCGGACCCTTTAAACTTACCTGGGCCCAGATTTAATCTCAGACGTCCTCAAGCACTTCCTCTTCTGTCCACTGTAGCTGTTGTCACTGCAGGAACTGGAGGGCTGCCGGCCAATCAGATTCTGCCACTAAACACTCATTGGAGCATGAAATGGCTACTGGGCACTTAGAGTTGACTCTCCGGATGCGAGAAGCAAGACCCCGCCATCCAAAAAATTCTGGCCATAAGACCTTTATATTCCTCTATTTCAAATATTTATCACATTCTCTTTGAAATTATGTTTTAGTCTGAACTTCAATATGAAATATCCCAAGACCTAATCACCTTCAGGTCAAGTACTTTGTTCCTCCTCTTGTGCTTGTTTCTTTCAGTGAGAATCTCTGGTCTCCATAACCTTGTTACCTATTTGCCCACCAGTGGAAACAATCTTTCACTATTTACTCACAGTAAGATCCCCAGATTACATTCATCCCTTTACTGATTGATTCTCTGTGCCACTCACCACATTGCTACTGTCTCTAGATCTAGAGGAAATGTTGGTTCCCCCCACGCACCCCAGCCCATTTCCCCCCCCACTTGAGCACCAAACCCTAGTCCATTTATCTCCCCCAACCTCCCATCCCCTAACATCCCATCGGCTCCCCAAGTGCCCTCTCCCCGAGACCCCATTCCTCAATCCTCCTTGATTCCATGGTTTCATCTCTTCCACCCCAAGCCCCCACTCCGTGGCTTCTCTCTCTTCTCCCCAGTCTTGATACCCCTGATTTCAGAGAGTACATAATTCAACCCACCCATTCAGACCTCTTGCCCCCAATTTTTACCACCCCTGATTGCCGATTGCTAAGAGCCTCTGCCTGAGAGCTGACACCCTCGATTTCTAAGCTATCACAATTCCCAGCTCTTCAGCCGCACCCCTCGCCCCCCACCCCCCACCACTTGATGAATCCGCTCATGTGGTGATAAGGTGGTGATCTCACAGACAGAGGGAGAGAGTGGGCGATGCACTGTTGCTGGAAAGTTAAATCTTTGAACTCCTGGGCTTCTAGAGGCAGCATTCTTGGGAGGAATCCCTGACTCCAGGAATTTTCAATCATTTTGATATGTTTGGGAACCCTTGTGTGGAGTGATTCAAAAGCAATACTGAGCACTGTAGGATGAGTCCACGACCTACTGTAGAATATGGGGTCGATTCATCCCAGATTTGCACTAAGTGCGGTGGAGGGCAGGAAAAAAGACATTTTACCTATCAGCCGCAATGATGGCCTTTCATGCCATATCATCCCAATCCCACTTCATTAATCATGCATTTCCGGGAAACACGCTGTTTCAATGGCGGCAGGATCCGATTCACCCACCATGCCATCACCAAAACGCCGGGCGCCATATTTAAAGCGCAGTCGCATGCACACCTCTCAGTGCTTCCAGCCCAGGACTGCTGCAAAGAAGACATGGCCCTGAAAGGCAAGAAGGCTGTAGCCCCCAGGTTTAGTGATGTATCCTTTGAGTGCCTTTTGGATGCCATGGAAGCCCGTCGTGATGTACTGTTCCCCCACTCTGGCTATAGGAGGGGCAGCAACATTACCATTCCAGCTTGGTAGGCAATGGCAGTGGTGATCAGTGCCAATGCTGCAAAGAAGAGGTTGGCCATTCAATGCAGATAGAGGATGAATGATCTCATCCTTGCTGCCAGGGTAAGGTAACCATCTCGTACACTCAGGCCCGTCACACATTCACTGGCATCTCACTCACTGCCAGCTGATGGGACATCACCACTCATTCTCTCTCACACACCCTCACATTTTCATCTGGCCTGATCTCCACTGAAGACTGTTTCCTCAGCCCTCACCATCTTCAGGCCACTTGCACAGATCAATTTGTGCCCTCACACACACACCCTGGGATACCCTCCTTCCCCAGTACAGCCCTCACCCTACAGCCTTTTCCCTTGCCTGAAGTGGCCACTTCTCCCCCTTGCCCAAGCAAGCCTGAGCCCTGCAGCCATTAAGAAGCCATCCCCGTCTTGTGGCTGACCTGGTAGGTAGGGACTGGCCCATAGCCCCCCTAAAAGTGATGCAGTGCTGCCTGCGAAGCCTGGCGCTGATGACTTGACCAAAGCAAGGTAGGCAAACAAGCCTCAAAGTCCCGAGCGAAGTGCAACTCGCCAGATGCACATCGCTTAAGTACAGGTGTGAAACACATTAGTTTGATGGTGCTTGGATGATCCAGCGCGGGTGGCTAATTCCAGCGAGCTGGGCTTATAATGATATACAGATGTATTACAATGAAGTTCACGGCATCCGACAGTGGGAATTGTGGCCCACCATTGACTGGTAGAGTGGCCGATTGCAAACTAGTTTCACGACATTGTGAAACCAATTTTTGGCCTTCTCGCCATATTATCCGCTTACACTGCTAAACACGAAAATTCCGCCCATGGTCTTGCCAGGTATAACACCATGCAAACTGGAAAAGCGACTGGTGTCTAATCCTATTCCACTTCAAAGCCTCCATTGCGCATTGCACTTGTAGAACGACATCATCAGCCCATATACCAACGTGACTCATTGGGCTGGATTTAGTAGCATTCACCAGAGCAGGCACAGTGGCAGGGGTGCTTAGAGAGGTGGGAGTATCCATGTTGGATTCCTAACATCGGGAAAACCTTCCCCAATTAAGTTGGGGGCAGGAAGGTCCCAACACAGGAATCCTATCCTCAGGTGGTAGGAAGGCAATTGGCCGAATTATACCTGAGCCCACTGGAATTTAGTGGTGGCTCAGGGATTAGATGGGACTCTCACTGCTCTCCCATGGATCCCAAAGGCCACCCAGCAAACCCTGGCGGGTTTATCTGTGGCTTCATGGGGGCACCCAGTGCCTGATTGAGGGACCCGGCATTGGAAAGAGGGAGGGCACTGAAAATCACCCTCCTGCCCTTGCATCTGACCTCTCTTGCCCCACCCTCCAATGACCTCCTCGTCACGACCCCTATCCTCCCCTTATTCACCTGTGTCCTGAGATCCAGGGTTGATCCTGAGGCTGGGCCCCTGAATGGCAGACAGCTATTGGAGCAGGATTTCCACCCCACTTGGTGCTTAATTGTATGGAAAGTCCAATGCTAGCCAATCATAGGCACTTAATTGCGATGGGCCGCCACCTTGGGAGCGGCGCGGCATTCCTGCAGGTTCTCCAACCGACTGGGGAAGGAACTCACGTCGAATGAATAAAATCCAGCTGATTCCTTTTTTCCTCCTGATTATCTCCCCATACTCTTTATCTGCTAAAGACAAAACAAGGTCCATATGACAAGTTACTCCATCCTGTGGATAGAGATGGAATGACAAGTCTAGGGACTGCGAAAGAATTAGCCTTTTAGACTGATTCAGAAAGAAAAATCGCTCTAGAAGATTCTAGTTTATACAAATTCACCTGCAACAAAAGCAGAGTTCTGTTACATTTTGAATGATTTAGTTTACCTCTCTCTCCCTCTCTCTATATATGACTGTGGCTCTGTTTTCAACAAATGTGTAATTTGCCTAGAAGTGCAGTACTGCCAGATAATAGAGCAAAGAACAACCCAAGAAGACAACCTTAGAGCTTGATAATTGAGCCTGTCAATTGTTCTTACAGAAGCCCTTGATAAACCATTAGGCCCCTTAAATCCATTACTGTGTTCCAATGGGGTCTGCTAGAAAGGAAAGATAGATAAGTGATAGCATCAACATTTTCCCCTTAAACAAATACTGTAAAATATTCAGGGTCAGTTTCATCATTGCACCCATTCAAAACGTTCTTACTTTGCCTGGAAGAAGTTTCAGTGGAGAAATTGATTATTGGGCTTTGATGAGGTAATCAGATTGAAAACAATATTGTTATTACAATAAAATTGAAGCAGATTTTCCAGTTCTTGTACTTGGTTGTATGGGATCACCTGAGTGCCACATATGAGGAATATTGGACAGGGAGGGTCACATGTCTATTGCAGAGCCCAAATGATTTTCTTGTTTATTTGATTGAATGGATGTTCCTCTCCATCCAGTGTTCTTCACTACACTTTGTCTAGGTGAAAATCTGCCACATCGATTTTTTTTGCCTTCTTTCCTCTTTTTTTAACCAGTTGCATGGCTCCAATGTTATCCTTTACTGAGATTAGTAACTTTAGCACAGGCTTGGATCCAAACTTGGGCCATTCTGGTCTCTATGGTTGAAAACATTCAGAGTGATTTTCTAATTATAATATATAATTTAAATTTTATAATAATTTTCGTATTGTCAGCACACTGTGGCAAAGAAATCCAAATTATAAAAGTTACAAAAGTGTACCAATAGATAAAAGTACGAATTGTATGAACTAAAGTAAATGAGCAAAAGGAAATCTAATAGCAACTCGACTTTGAGGGAAGAGCTAGACCTCTATGCACTGTTTCATTTTGGTTTTTAATTGTCATTTTTCTGATATAAATAAAACTTATACCTTCACTCACAGCCAGAGGGACAAGCAATAGCAAGCTGAGTTTTACTTATTAATTCCTTTTTTGTAAATCTCATGCAATAAAGACTGAAATTGCACAGAATACTGCTGTGCTTTAGATTTTAGTACAGTGCAGTAGTGATATGACAATTCTGCTGTAATAAGTGTGATTGATAATGATTAAAATTCTGAACTCAGGAAGCTGTATAATGAAGCTACAGTTCAGGAAAAAAATGACATCCTTCTCAATTTCAGCAATTCTCCATCGTACCTCTAGATATGCTAAGAATGTATTTTTTTAATATAGCAATAGGGGTTGGAGGAGCAGTGGTATACTGCACTTCTCAGTGCTTTCCTAATGACATTTTAGAAATGAATGGGATTTTTATAATCTTACTATTCTGGACCAGATGCAGTAAAACAGTATTATATTTTATGGAGAGAACAAATGAGAGAATTCGGAATGTTCTGTTTTGATTTCTGCTTCAACTATAACAAGTTTTAGTTAATAAATGGCTGCAGCAGAAGTTACAAAAAAACTAGTGTTTAACTGATTTGCATTCAAATTTATTTGAATAGAATTTTTTTTTAAATTTGCCTAAAGTTAATGCTCAAAATAATTCCATGACCTTAGACTTTGTTCACCTATAAATACATATCCTTGTACTTCTGTAAAAAAAAAAATTAGGTGAAGATTTTTATGTAGATATATAGATAACATGGCACCTTATACTGTGTTAATTAGTCAGTCTCCTGTACACTATCCTGTCTTTAAATGCTTTCAAATATAAGAGAAGCTGTCAACAAAGATTCATAGTGATGATCTTGTTTGAGATGTAGGTTATCTATAAATCTGTCGTGAACCAAATTTACACAAACAGAAGGAATATAATGTGTATGTTTATTTATACATATTCTTCAGCTATCTGAGATGGTGATATCAATTTGAAAATGAATGCATAACAAAGTATGTATTCAGTGATTGATCTAGTGTGTGAGAGTGAAGAGAAGAGAAAGAAAAAACATAAAGTAAGGATACAGAGAGAAAGAAAAATAAACAGACACTGCAAGGAAATAAAACGAAGAGTATGAAAAATAAGAAATCAGCAGAAGAATGAAGGAAAATAAATAAACAACTGATGTATCAATGCAAAAGTGAGAAAGACCTAAAGCAGAAAAACAAAATGCTAAAATCCCTATCCATCTTTTTATATTTTTATATTATCTCTGTTTCTCCTTTTGTATATTTATTTTTCTGTCTATGATGTATATCTCTATCTCTGTATATTTATCTTTCTGTATTTATATTTCTCAATGTCTCTGTTTCTGCATCTCAACCTCAATTTATTTATTTCCTCATGTTAATTTCCAGCTCAATCAATAAACTTATGTTGTGTCTTGGCAAAATTGTCAAGTTTTGCAATTTTATGATAAAAATGCCTGAACTATGCACATTTCAGATCATATTCTTCATGCAATGTGCAGCAATTGCACATCTGATTTGTGGCGTTCATTTAAGGAGGGGGATGGTGGCATTAGCATAGCATCTGAGGCATAGCAGACTTTAATCTTATCGGCTAAAGTACTCCTTGGAGGGTGAGGGGGCAGTGTGTGGTGAACCATATGTGGAACATACCCACAAAATTATTATTTCTATTTTCTATTCTTTAAAGTTATTGTTGAAACAGTTTCATATTTTTATGCTGCACGTAAGATGCAGCAACAACTTTCTTTATATAACATTCCTCATGCAAAAGAAAATCCTAGAATCCTTTCCTAGTCCGGGGAGCATTGAGCAACAAACAAAGGAGAAAAGCGGGAATGGACACTATCAAGGAAACTAATAGCAAGGAAAAATTATTTAGAAAAAGATGGCAAGGGGAATGGCTGAAGGAACAAGATGGCCAGAGGAACAGAGGGCTGCAACGAACAATCTGAACTCAGAGGACCAAAATGTTTAAGAGAAGCTGGAGAGGATTTCTGAAGTGGGAATTGGTGGGGAGTTGGGAGGGAGTGGGTGGAGGGATCTAAAAGCAAAGATGAAGATGACTTACTGTAGCATAGTGAGTGAGTAAAGCTGGGAGAGGTTGGGGTGATGTTGTGCAGGATTTGGCACAAGAGAGATCCACAAAGTTTTGTATCCACTAATGATCACAAATGGTGAATGTGGAAATATTGAAGTGGAGAGAAAATGAAAACTTGATCATTGAAGTAACAAAGGGAAAGGTGAGAGACTTGTCAGTCCTACAGACAAAAGTAGTCATAGCAACAATGGACGCAACAGCTAAAAAATGGGGCGAGCAATTTGCCACCTCCGTACAGTTTAGCCCAGTGAATCTAACTCTGATCACCTTCAGGTTGGAGGGCTCAGGATAAAAATGGAGGGGGTCATTGGATCTAGCATTACCAACAAAAAGTTGGGAACCTTGGTTCCATGATTTCCCAGATGTACTCTTTTCAAGGGTTGCTCCCAGTTGGGAGCAACGTGCATAGAATTGACTCCATGAGGCCAACTGAGGCAGGAATCTGCCTTGCTGAGGAGCACCTGCATTCACTTGCTGATTCTCTGTGTGGCTGAGTGGTCATTCAACCTGGTTATCCACAAGCCATCAGTCCGCAATGCAGCTATCCTTTTGCTCCAATGTCTTGTCCCATCCTCGGAGTTTTGTTTTGAATTTCAGATTTGGATTTTACAAATCAAATCACAAGCATATTGCAAGCTGTGAGGCTTTTATGGTTTGTAGGAGGGATTTATCATTATATCTAAGACCATGGGCAGGACCATTGGTTCGACGATGGAAGTCCTGCATACTGAGAGCTGCCAGCCAATCAAAGGCTGGCATTTCTTCATTGCTGTCAGCACCACCAGGAGCAGTGGCAACTGCTGGCAATGCACCCATCAGATTCCCAGGATCAACAAGGGAGCCCAGACCAAACATGAGTGAGGGCGGGATGGGGATTGTGGGGTGGGTTCACAGGAGAGGGGACCAGGTGGAGGTCAGAGGCAAGGGCAGGAGGGGTGACTTTCAGCGTTCCACCCACCCACTACCCACCCCACAGAGTGCCTGATAATGAGGGACCCCTCGGAAGGCCGCTGGAAAACCTGATAGGGTTTGCTGGGTAGCCTTCGGGAAGCGCAGGAAAACCATGAGGATCCCATTTAATCTCCGAGCTACCAATGAATTAATAATGATTGATAATAGTTGTCAATTGGCCCATCAATGATCCCAATTGAAAACCCACCAACGGCAGCTGAGAATCCTGCATCGACCCCTTTCGCCATCCGACTTAATCAGGGGAGGCTACTCCGCCGGTGGGAGATTGACACGGAGCCTCTCATGTGATAAAGTGGGCCTGGCTGCCATTGTTCCTGCCTCAATGAGCTGGATTAAATTCCACCCCATGGCCTGAATTTTTCCGTCGGCGAGTTGGGGGTGGGGCCTGCTTGCTGACACGATAATGATGCGGGATGACGTCGGGGGAACCCCCAATGTCATCCCGCCCCATTTAAATGTTCAGGAAGGTGGGGACACAGCAAGATCAGCTGCGGGCCCGCCGACCTGTCAATGACCAATTGAGGCCATTGACAGGATCAGTAAAGCAATTAAAGGCTATGCCCGTCCAACCTTAAGGCTGGTGGGCAGGCCAGGAACCCCAGCGGGCTTCTGAAAATACATGAAACCTCATCCACCGGCGGGATGAGGTTTCATGTCTGTTTTTAAAAAGTTTAATAAAGTTTATGTCGTTTTTATTAACATGTCCCATCTTGTGTGACATTGTCACATGAGGGGAACATGCTAATAATTTTTTTATTATTCTATTTTTGATATTTAAAACACTGTCAGTGATCTCCCTGAGACAGCACTTAGTCTCAGGGAGATGTGCACTCTTTCGCACGCATGCGCGAAAGAGCGCACTCTGACAGTTGGAGTTGGGGAATCCCTGCCCCCCCCAGGAAGCACATAGCGCTTCCTGTCAGGCAGCCCCCTGGGTGGGCCTTAATTGGCCCGCCCACTTAAAATGGTGGCGGTGCCCGTTTTGGCGATGGCGATCGGCTGCCCGCCTGCCACCGAGCCGGTGGGGCCCGCCCGCCCATCAAGGGCAAAATTCTGCCCCATGTCTCATCAGAGAGTGCTCAGCGTTATAATAATGTAAAAAAAGTCAAAAATAAAGTTTTGTCCTTATTTCTAAATTCTCGAATTTTAAATTCCAAATGCATCTTTTTAAAACGTATCTATTCTTTCATGGATGTCCACGTCGCTGGCAAGGCCAGCATTTGTTGTCCATCCCTAATTGCCCTTGAGAAAGTGGTGGTGAGCTGCCTTGAACCACTGTAGCCTATGTGATGTAAATACACCCACAGTGCTTTTAGGAAGGGAGTTCCAGGATTTTGACCCAGTGACAGTGAAGGAATGGCGATAGAAGTCAGGGTGGTGTGTGACTTGGAGGGGAATTTGCAGGTGGTGGTGTTCCCATGCATCTGTTGCCCTTGTCCTTCTAGGTGGTAGAAGTCATGAGTTTGAAAAATGCTGTCAAAGTAGTCTTGGTGAGTTGCTGGAGTGCATCTTGTAGACAGTACACACTGCTGCCACTGCTTGCGGGACAAGCTGAAAATTACCAAAAAACCTAGCAAGGCTCGGGCAGCGCAGGTTCTGCCAAAGTTAATGGTGGACTTCATTAACATTTTTAACACTGTGTGTTGGTGGTGGAGGAGCTGAAGGTTAAGATTGTGATCGACTTTTTATTTGTTTAATCATTGCACAATAAATTCTGGCAGTTGCTAAGCATAAATGAATAAGACATACTGAAATAATTATGAATTTTATTACCTTGCTTAGTTGTTTTAAATTCTGACAAGGTGACACCAATTTGCACCACTAATACAGTACAGTTTTTCAAGAGTTGAATTGTTTAAAGTCTTGCATTGATCGTTTACCAGCACAATTCAAGAGATAAACTTCATTATATAAAACAAATTGGTTGTAATATTTCACTCATTTAATCGTTTTAAAAGGAAGTGAAATCAGCAGCTATCTACTTAACTTTACGCAGCTATTGTAAGCATATCATGAAATTCTTTTCTTTGCAATTTATTAAATTGTGAGACCAGGTACCTTGTTCACTCCTAGTTCCAAATGGTTTCCTCCCCATTCCTGAAGATCATGACTCATGATGATGTGAACATTCGCTGCCAATATTAGGGCCATTGGGAGTGCGGGACAAGCTGAAATTTACCAAAAAACATAGCAAGGCTTGGGCCGCGCAGGTTCTGCCGAAGTTAATGGTGGACTTCATTAACATTTTTAATTCTGTTTCCCACACAGCCAAACAGATAGCCTGGCTGGTGGGCAGAAGGAAACAGCAGCAACTGGAGACCATAGCTGGGGACCCTTCAAGGCAGTCTCCAGGAATCCAAATATTAGAGAGGCCTTTGATCAGTAGTGGAGAGGTTGAAGGCATCCTTGAGGGGCCAACAACCTGAAAAGAAAGGAATCCTAAACGACCCCAATGAAAGGAACGGATGGACAGCATTTCATTTTTTAAACTTTACTATAACAGTTAAACCAAAATTCAACATAAAATTAACCATGCATTAACAGACAAATAGTATCCAATATAAATAATGCAGTTCGCTTTAAATAGTGCCAGGGGAAGCACTCCTGCTCTTCCTGGCCCACATGGAGTGCTAAGAGAGGAGCGTAAATTGAGGAGCTGACAGTTTCTGCCTCCCTTTCACTTACAGATTTCGTGACATCTAGGAAACCCATGCAGCAGCAGTAAATCTTATTTGGGCTCCAGTTGAACAGTTGGAGCTCAATTTAAATATGTTAATTAGATTACCTATCCCTGCATGGCAGGACACTCGGAAGCCCCAATATTCGCCACTTTAAAAAAGGTGGTGGTCACATGTATGGCATGTTGGAGACTCATTCCCCACATTTAGTTCTCTGACACCCTCCCATTCATCATAGAAAGAATTAATAACAAGGCCAAAATTTCTACAGTGGGCCGGTTCTTTGTTATTGAGTCCAATCTATTTACACTGAGGGTAAAATGAATTACAGAATTATATTTGCTTAAAATTAAACTTTGAAAACAAGATGGAAGGAAAATAGAAAGAAAGAAAAATAGTATTTCAGAGTTTCTGCCTAGCTTGAAATGAAGTTTCTTTTTACTATTATTATATTTGCTCCCTTGAGGGCTGTTGCTTAAATGTATTTATTTTATTTAGCAAACATTCATATGACCTTGTTATTGCGTGTCATAAAATGCATGTTGTTGGCATATGGCGTATGTGGAAATGGCCTTGACAAGTAGGCTTATAGAAAATTCATTGACTATGTTGCAGAATGAGGTGTTCAAAGACCTTGCAGAAAGATTTAACAGATTATCATAGCTGTTACAACCCTGTGTCTCATGATAAACCTGTCATTCATGCACTTACAAGGTGCCTGATGATATCTCTGGTGAAAGCAATGACAGGAAATTATATCTAGCATTCCAAATTCCCATCTCAGTAATCTTAAACAACACTTCCCTGTGCATCACAAGACACCTCAGTATTCATGCAGGCAGTTGTTTCATTGACAGCATTGGATAAATTGTGAAGACGAAGAAAATATGCACAACCTCCATTTAAAAAAAGAATCTCCATTAAGTGGAAATGACACCTGTGAGCTTTACAAGACTGCTGGAAAGGCAGCTGGTCAGCTTTATTGCTTAACATGTAAAGTTTAATAGTTTTTCTATAGTTTATTCATTTGCTCTGCTCACTAAACAGACATTTGAATTGTGTCCAGGCTTTCATTGTCATTTTTAAATTTTCATTTCAAATGTGCAACATTCAGTTAACCTTAGCAGAAATTTTCAGCAGTGCCTTGCAGATAGAACAGGGATGGGCTGTATGACTAAGCTGTTGGTAAGTTTGAACATAGAGCATAAACATAAACCTATCTTCTGGACCCACTCATTCAACTCAGAAGAACAACAATTTTTCAAAAATGATAAACTGTATGGAGCATGATGGTTCAAGAGCTCCTGGAACCACAGAGGAATATCTAGGGTGCACAATGTAACATATAGGCTTTGTGGAATTTTACTTGATTTACTTATCAGGTGCAGGGAGCAACTTTGTAGGAATCTTCCTTCAAGAGATCAATTTGGTTGTGTAGAATTCATGGTAGAGTGAATGATGCATAGTCTATGGAAGAGCTAAGCTTGAAGGACCAAATAGTTTTTCTCATTCCATGATTCCTTAACTTCCCATCCCATGCAGTAACCCAGAAGCATGGATTGTTTGCCCATTAAAATCACTGGAATAAAAGGACCAGCCAGTTCTGTACAGAGCGAGTGATGTGTTGCCCACGATGACTGCCCAATATATTTTGAAAATATATATGCATTGGGATAATAGATATGAATATATTAGATATACTTAGATAGAAAGACAATCTGTGGCAGTGTGGGTGTTCACCAGCCCCATGCTGATGTGTTCCTGAAAGTACTGGCAAGGTCAGCAGCGTAGAGCACTAACCCGTGTGATTCCAGTATAACTGCCAGGTTCACGGTCCATGATTTCTCAGGATTCCAATTTTTCAAGGTATGCCAATTCAATCCTGGGCCTAAAAATCTGTCATCCTTGTGGCACACTCCCACCATGACTTCAGCACTCGTTTTGTGGGGTCAGGCAGATGTAACCAGCGGGCCCAAACACAACATAAGTGCTGGACTAAGTGAGCCGTGGATTTTCAGGGCCCCTGTTTCCTGTTTGGTCAATTGTTTTAATAATGTACTCTGGCTCTTTCCCATGGATTCTACATCAAACAAAATGCTCATCTGCAACACGGGGGCTAATTATCCATCACTCTGCGCCCACTAAATGCTTAGTTCCCAGCACAAGGCAAAGGGGAAAGGACAGATATTCATGACCTTGATCTCACCTTGTGCCCCTGCATGTTGCCTGGAGATTTCCAGGATGTGTCCCAAGGGAGCAGATTGCTGCATTTGGATTTAGTTGAGATGGTGTTGGTGCCACACCGCCTGCCTATTTTTCTTTCCCATCACTGGACCTACCCCTTTTAGAAAGTGCACCAAGAAGAAACTGGCCCTATGAGCTGAGAGGGGTAGGCAGCAAGGTCCTGGAAGGTAAGTGCCCTTTTGATTAAAAGGGGCCACATTAAATTTCAAAAGCGAATGCCTTCAAATGGTGGCAGCCATCACCATCACTGGCTGCTGAGGCCTGCAGCACTGGTTACATAACTGCCTCTGTTTCTAGGCACAATACCTTGCCAGGATTAAACTCTGTCTGATTTGTCCCCAGGTTGGCAGGTGGGGGAAGGATCCATTAATTTTCGTAATGCTTTTCTTTCTTTTACAATGATAATCCTTCAGAATGGTTTGAATTATATTCCTTTCTGAATTGAAATAAAAGAATAGTTAAATCTGAGGTTTGAATAAATTTTCTTTGATGGGAGGTTGAAAGCATGTAGAAAGGTTTGGAAAAGGATACAATAGGCACCAAGGGGCGGGGATCAAATAATTCTGGGTATACATACTTTATGGATGGAGCAACCTAATTTAGTTTACATAAAGTAACATAGTTGGATATCAGAGATAAAGCATGTGGATTTAGCTTATTGTGTTATTTTATTGTTGCTCCAGATAATGTTGTTTCACTCACACCTTACAGAGATAGCTTTGCTCCTTGGTGAGCTGTGTTATGGGCAGCTCCCTGATCCACTTATCCTTTTTTATCTGCCCTTCACATTTCAGGCATTGGCTAAGCTGAATGGAAGGGTTCAGCCCTTGGTGAATGGAATCAACGCAAACAGGACGAAATGGGAGGAGCTTTACACAATGTATCGTCAGTCCCACAGTGCTGCAGATGCTGCTAATTGCACACTGAAGATTGAAGCAATCAACTAGTGCAATTCAGACCTTAACATGTTTCTGGCCTGACCTTACACTACATTAGGTGGTTTGGCCCTCTGGCAGATGGAATGTTAATGACAATGATGCAAATACTGAGAATCATCAATATTACTTTGGCCACAGAATGAACCTTCAGCGGCATTACCATAAACCCCATCTGCGCAGACACTGAAGAAAAGGTGTAAAATCATTTTTCCCTCAGCTCAGAATTTGGGTATTGAATGGAGATCAGCACTGCAAATATTCAACGACAAAATAAACACAAACACCAGCTATGGACCATTTCACATAGATCCCATCATGCAGTGCTATGTTTGATACCTAAGAGCATCCAGTAATTACTGCAGTGATTAAAATCATCATCTGCCATCTGCTATAGCAACATTCTTTCGGTGCCTCAGAAAAGCTGTTATTGCCTAGACAGCTTTATTAAAGTGAATTTGAGTTAAATCTGTTGGCAGCAGGGTACGCTGTCAGCCTGACAATAGCTTTACTAATGTTCGAGGCAAGGTGCTAACCCAACAAGAAACTGCTCTCAAAACAGAGCATTGTGGGATAAATCCAAGGGACTCCATTTGAAATGTCACCCTTGAGACATCTCTGAATATTAATTGAAGCATCAATTTCTCATCAGTTTTCTGGGTCTTTGATCATGAGCATAAATGAATAGATCAGTCTTTTAATGGGATGATTCAAACTGCCTGTATAAACTTACTTTTAAGGCAAAGTGGGCATACAGTGTTTATCACTATTAGCTGCTGCCTGTGCTGGGGGTTCATAATTAGTTTGCCACATGATCCACAATCAGCCCTTTCATTTCCCATTGTCGAGGCAGTGGCTTGCACCTCATCAAATAGCTATTTTTGAGCTTGCTCATGGTAACTATGCATGAGTGATCCCAAAATTGATTAATTTAGTGGAAATGGAAAGAAAAGGTATTGGTGAGGCATAACTGACATGATTTAAAGATGGTCTAATGTTGCCAGACAAGTATCTGATTATTAAAGCAAAACCTCTGCTGCTCAGTGAGCGAATGCAATGCTGTGTTTGGAAGTGAGCCACTGAGAACATGAGGACTTAATGTGATCTCAGCTGAGCCAACACTAGTCACACGATAACTGACGTCAGTATGTGTGGGCAAGCGAGGGGGATCTTGCCCCTCATCACTCTAATTCATTAAACATCCAATATTAGTTTTCCTTTCAAGTGATTGCCACTGGAAAGCAACGTATGAACCTGAGATACATGTAGTAGCTAATTCACCTGTGACATCCTCATCGTGTTGAGTAGGCTACTGATACTCCCATCTGAAGCATTAGAACATCAATGAAATAATGGAGATGCCTACAGAAAGGTGCCTCAGCATGAATCACTAATGCTGGACAAGACAAAAATTAAACTGAAGAGGGAAAAAACATTGAATTGTCACTTGCTTGTACTCAGTGAGGTATAAAAATTCTCCAAGCACACTTTTTTTGATCCCTTTAGTAAACATTGTACACTAATTCAACACAGCACCTGTACAGTCCATCTGCTTTTGATTTAGGTGTTAAAGGTATAATCCTTTTTCCTCCCCTTTTGCACTCGTAAGAAGGAGCAGTGCTCGTAGCGATTATGATTTGGAACATTGGGGCTCCAATGTTGTAGCCCTCTCTCCAGCCTACATTCCCTTTGAGCCCAGCTTCAACACCAGGGTGACATGGTCATGGGTGCTGGTGACCATAAGAGCAGGGTGGCAGGGTGGGTGCTGGTGATTATAACTCCCCTGGGAGGTCAACAGGCACAGTGTGCATGCTCACAAGAAAATGAAAGAGGTTCAGTCTCCCGGTCTGTTCGAGAAATAAGGGACAAAAGACGTCCCTTAAAGGACATAGGATAAACAGTCAAAATACGAGGCAATCCTTTAAAATCCTTAAAATACAGGACAGTTGGTCAACCTGTTCACCTGGGATATGGGATAGAAAAATTAGTCTCCAAATGTCATATTTCCTTTGAGCTGAAAGCACTAACCTTAAATCAGTTTCTATGTGAAATTATATTACTACTTTGATGAAAATTGTTGAAAATGGGTATCAACTGGGTTCAGTTAGTGGCAGACTTACCTCTGAGATGGTAGGTTGTAGAGCAAGTCCCAGACCAGGACTAGAGTATATAATCTAGGTTGACACTTCATCACAGCATTGGAAGTTGTGCTGTTTGTTTGTGGTGCTGCATTTTGGATGAGATATTACATATAGGCACTGACTTATTGCTCAGCTGGAAGTAAACATTCCAATTATGCTATTCATAGAGGAGCATGGAGTTCTCTGGATATCCTGACGAACAATGTTCCCTCAATGAACATCATCAAAAACAGATTAACTGGTCATTCATCTCATTTACTGTTTGTGGGACCTTGATGGCCACCTTTGTCTACATAATAGCAGTGACTGGACTTCAAAATTAATGTATTTGTTATTAAGTGCCTCAATGCATATTATTTCTTTCCTTATGGAAATATAGAAGGCAATCCCCTCGAATTTGTAGATTTAATAGCTGGGACATTCTTAGACAAACAAAGTAAATACCACGTCTTTTATCTATATAGTTAAGAGTTTTGTTTACAACTTCTGTTATTTGGGTTATGTGCCTGTAGGACAAAATATCTGACATCTGTGGAGCATAAGTAATAGTCATCTGCCATATATTCACTAAAATGTAAAAACAATTGACACTGACAAACATTGAAATGGTGGCATTCACCAATGTTTCATTTTTCATACCCAGGCTGGAGAACACACTCTTCAGACTAATGATGATCTGTAACAGGACTGAATGATGTGTAAGCTTACTGACAGTATTACATTGAAAGCAGAAGAGTATTTTTATCCCATTGATAATACATTATTGGCAGTAATTAAAAAAGAAAAATCAAAAGAATTCATGCAAAAAAGAATTGTGGCAAAGCCTTTGAAAAATAGCACTGCAACATTGTTTTGGCATTTTGGGTGTGCATTTTGAACCCCTTGGAAAATAATTGGTTAACCAAAGCAAAGGTGATGCATGTAAGCCACTGGTGAGAGTATGAGCCAGTCAGACTCACTCAACGCATATTGCATTTGGGTAAAAGATAGCTACAAAACAACTTTAGATTGGTTGTGTCAAATAAACTAGTGTAATTACTGTAAATCCTAGAATAACTATTCTAAGTACTGTGTGAACAAATGTCACAACTGCTATGATTGATATAATTGACCACTGAAGTGCATTGAGGAAAGCATGTAATCACTAATATGCACATCATTGTGGAACCCAGCTGTTAACTGGAAGAGGAGAAGAGCTGTAACAGAACAGCATTACAGTGTAATAAACAGTTGGATGGGTTGCTTTTAAGAGCATTTGTGAAAAACTTGAAAGTCTGTAACAAATGAATATTGACAGCTACGAAACCATTTATTTCAAAGAAATCAGATTGAGACAAAATGTTTTCTTCTCATTTTATTGGAGAAGGAATGTTTAAAGTCTTAGAATGTTGTGTGTCATTGTGCATGCCTCAATCCTTTTAAAAATCTTGACTGGACCTTTTATACTCATTGCATTTGCACAGTAATTTAAAATATTGTTTGCACTGTACTAATTCTACAGCATAAAATTGGCATCAGGTATATTTTAGAATATATTCAAAGACAAGTCAGTCACAGCTTCTGTCCCTTGTTTATGTAACTATTGAATTAACACTTAATGAGACAATGATTAATTAATGGCATCTCACACAGGGCTGTTGCTTCACAGGACAATTGTTTCCTTTTCATGTATATTTACATTTTCAAAATTCCCGAACATCTGATAGAATAGAAACTACAGCTTCATATGAAGATGTATATTATTCACGATTGTGTACACCAACCCGAGTACCATGAGATCAAAGTACTGTTTCAGGTCAAAAATAATATAAAAATGGAGGAATATCTCATTTTAGTTGATGCCATATTGAATTATTCTCAGATCAGAGTGAAGATCTTGTATCTTGGAAGTGGATAATAAGTGCCAAGCAAATGATCCATCTCAGCCTACTACTGAAATCTCCTTTACCACAGAAGCCAGTCTTCAGCCAATTCAATTCATACCACATGATATCAAGAAGTGGCCAAGACTACCGACTCGACAAATTCCAGGCCTTAGTGCCCAACAGTATCTGGGCCTTGGTGCAAAAGACTTGTGTTCCAGCAATAGCTGCCCCCCTAACCAAGCTGTTACAGTGCACCTATAGCAAAGCATCCCCAACAAAAGAAAAATTGCCCAGTTTTAGCCTGTCCACAAAAGACAGGAAAAATTTAATCCAGCCAATTACTGCCCCATCAGCCTACTTTCGATCATCAGCAAAGTGATCGAAGGGGTTATCAACAGTGCCATAACCTGCTCATTGATGCTTAGTTTAGGTTCCACCAGGACCACTTGGCTCCAGACCTTAGTCTTGGTCCAACATGAACAAAGGAGATGAATTCCAGTGGTGAAGTGAAAGTGATTGCCCTTAGAATTGATGCAGCATTTGACCTGAGTGTGGCATGAAGGAGCCCTAGTAAAATCAAAATTAATGGGTAACAGAGAAAATCTCTTCACTGACTAGAGTCATAATAAGCACAAAGGAAGATGGTTGTGGTTGTGGAGTCCAATCATCTCCCAGGTCGTTGTTGCATGAGTTCCTCAGGGCAATGTCTTAGGCCCAACCATTTTCAACTGCTTCATCAATGACCTTCCTTCCACCATAAGGTCAGAAGCAGAGATGCTTATGGATGATTGCACACAGTTGAGTTCCATTTGGAGTTCCTCAAATAATGAAGCAGCCCTTACCTACATGAAGCAAGATATGGACAATATTCAGGCTTGGGCTAGTGAGTGGCTAGTAATATTCACACCATACAAGTGCCAGACAACAACTGTCTTGAACAAGAGAAAGGCTAATCATCTCCCCTTGACTATCGCCAATATGACCATTGTTGAATCCTTGACCATCAACACCCTGAGGGTTACCATTGATTAGAAACTTAATTGTACCAGCCATATACCAATAAATTCTGTGCTTCAAGAGCAGTTCATGGCTGGAAGTTCTATAGTGAGTAACTCACCTCTTGACTCCTCAAAGCCTGTCCACTTTCTACAAGGCACAAGTCAGGAGTGTGATGGAATACCTTCCACTTGCCTGGATGAGTGCAGTTCCCACAACACTCAAGAAGCTTGACAACATCCAGGACATCCATTCTTGACTAGCACTACATCCACCACCTTAAATATTCACTCCCATCATCACCAATGCACAGTGGCAGCCATGTATGCCACCTATAAGATGCACTGTACCAACTCACCAAATCTTTTTCGACAGCACCTTTGAAACCCGGGAGCTCAACCACCTAGAAGGACAAAGGCAGCAGCTGCATGGGAACATCACCACCCGGAAGTTCCCCTCGAAATCGCACACCATCCTGACTTGGAATATATTGTTGTTCTTTCATCAACTCTGGGTCAAAATCCTTCGCCGTGGGTGTATCTTCACCACACAGACTATAGTGGTTTAAGAAGGCAGCTCACCGCAACCTTCTCTAACGCATTTATGGATTGGCAATAAATGTTAGCCTTCCCAGTGAAGCCCACGTGCTGTGAATTAATAAAATGCAAACCTTACCAACAAATTATATTATTAGTAAATGGGTTTTAATTAAATACAGCATGTGATTTATAAAGCAGAATAGGTTTATAAAAGAACAACTTTGTTGCAAGGTCACTAGCCAAGTGTGGCTAACTCAGCACCCAGATTGTGGATTTTCAATCAGTAAATAAAAAGAGAAATTGCTATTATCATTGGGCATGTGATCTCAACACTAATTCCCATGGCCTACCTTTTTGTATATTTGTTGGCTAAATATGCATCAAAAAGTAGATTATGAAAATGTTTTTTTGATTTTTATATCAGCTTTACACCCTTGGTTACTGTGTTTTGGTTATCTACTGAAATGGTCCGTGGCATGGGTGAAAGTGCCAATCTTCAGCATCATGGAAACCCCATGAAGACTGTTTGGAGAGGGGAGCCTGGTTAACTGGATCCACTGGAATAACTGCTGCAGGCCAACAGAAGAAAACAAGGCCAACCAACAATGAGTACTGTACCTTCAACATGGCATGTCATGGCAAAAGGGCAGTAGCATTAACTGCATTCTAAGTGGAGAGCAGGGACATGCCTGCCTCAGCTTGTGCAAGTTAGTATTCTCAGTGATCACTCCGATGAAGTTAAAGCACTGTTCACAACTGCTACTCAGAAATCTAGAAGCTGCATTAAGATGTACCGTGTCTGATAAATTTATGGCAGAATCCCAAATGTTGGTGAAAGAGAAAGACTGCAAAGTTTCACACTGAATGCTGATAGGAATTTGCTATATATATATACATAGACCTGAATTCTACCCTCGGGGTGTGCCCGAAGTCAGCCCGAAAGTGAATGTAAAACTCGCTCCTGGCCGAGTTCGCAATGTGAACGCAGTCTTACGCTGGGTGGTCAATTAAGGACCACCCAACTTGAAATGCGACTGCCAGGTGTGTCTTCTGTGTGCGGGGGTGGGAATGCGAGGAGTGCCAGGTCAGCGGAAGAGGCAGCTCCCTGAAGGTGGCCAGGAGTTGTGGGGGAGGCTGAGGGAGCTGTTTAGAAGCTATCCAAGACGTGTCCTGGTGTGCAGTCATGGCCTCAGCACCTGATGGTCATGGAAGGCAGGAGGGCAAGCCTGCACCCCGTTTCTCAGATGAGTGCCTGGGAGTGCTGGTCGAGAAGGTCAGTGCCAGGTGGCATATCCTAATGCCCAGGGACAGCAAGAGAAGGCCACCCATTGACCAAGAAAGCCTGAACAGAGGTCGCCCCCCAGGACATTGGGCACGACATGGTGCACCACACGTGGATTCAGTGCCACAAGATGTTCAATGATGATCTGTGGTCAGCAAGGGTAAGTGCAGAAATGGCATTCACCTGTGCAGAGAACTTTGGTCGGGTGCCTGTTGCTTGGAAAGTTTGGGGTCTAAGATTATGTATGCCAACTGGCACTGAAGCCTGCCCTGCCAAGGCTGGGATGTCAGCACGACTGGCCTCAGTGCATTGCAGGGTGAGATGTGCAACAGCAACATGGCCTGCCTAATGCCCGAGTGGGAGGACGGGTGGGAACCAGGGAAGGACCTTCAGGGGGACCGAGAAATAATGAGGCTTTCTATTATTCCCTGTCAGCGGAAGAGCCATCATAAGGCTGCAGAGCATCACGGAACAGGTGGAGGAGTGGCAAATCTGTGCATCCTCATGAAGCACAAAAGTGATGCACTGAAGCTGGAATGCCACCGGCCAACTCGCCCCTCTGCTCAGGGTGAGCCGGGGAGTCTTGGTTGAAGGTAAGAGTGCAGGTGACAGATACATGTGGAAACATAATGGGCTCCTCTCATCGAAACTGAACTGTTGTAGCCAGAGAGCCCATTGAATATGGGGCACCAAAGGATATGGGGAGAAAGTGGGAGCAGGCTATTGAGTTGGATGATCAGCCATGATCATAATGAATGGCGGAGCAAGCTTGAAGGGCCGAATGGCCTAGTCCTGCTCCTATTTTCTATGTTTCTATGAAGCTCCAATGCAGATGGCACCATGTAGCAGGTCTCCACTGTCTCCTCAGCCCGCCTAGCACGCATAGTGATTTTGATGATTGAATGTATTGATCTTTAGTTTTCCTCCAGCAGATTCACCATCTACAGGAGCTGCCAGCGACCCCGAGGGTCTCCCATTGAGCTCTGAGGAAGATATCACACCTGCACAAGCGTCACACCATCTCTCCGAACTAGGCACCAGCGCAGATACTCACACATCATTGGGCATTAGTTATTTGGCTCCACAGGTAATGCACGGCGGTGAAGGAGCTGGCAGAGGCAGAGAGGTCCCAGGGAGCCGACAGTGGGAGCACAGCTGAAGACCAAGACCATGCTGAATCTGAGGCAGATGTCGAGCCTCTGGAGTCATCCATTAGGTGGCAGATGCTTAATGTCCAGCGGGATGCTCGGGGAGAAATGGCGGAGATCCATGAGGGTCTGTGTGCCATGGTCTCATTCATGGAGGAGGCCATCCGGAGCATGAGTTCTGCATTGACTCTTAACACCAAGAGCACAGCCTCCTCCATTGAGGCAGTGGCGACTCTCTTGAAGAGGCAGCTTCAGGAGCAGACTCGGTTTCCTGGGATTGCACTCGGGTCTGCAAGACCTCAGACATGCAGTGACCTCAGAAAGTCATTGCCAGTGTGAGAAATGGATGAGGCACCTAGTCCCTCTGCTGAGTGTCTGTCCATCAATGGTGAACAGGAAGGTGCAAACGTAGCTCATGCTGGCGGTCGAGCTGCCTGTCATCTCTATGGGCTTCTCTCGGTGTGCTCTGGACAAGGACACCAGCTCCTCTGCCAATGGCCGCTGCATTTGATGATGGCACGATGACTGAGGAGTGCCCAGCCATGGGACTGGATGCACCCTCCCAGGTGGAGCCTGCTGAGGCTCCAGCGGCCAGAGGACAACTACCAAGGTCATCATGGCCACGTGGACAGCAGAGTCAGCAGGCTGCCTCCAGCACCACTGTCAACAAGGTGGGGGCAGCATCAAGATGCAGCACCTGCAGACGTAAGTTGAAGGCGCCTTGAGCAGAGCAGGGACGTGTCGCAGGTGACATTATTTGACAATTATTTTGACTCTTGTGTTAGGGATGGACACTGTTTGTTCATGTGAGGTAACATAAACATTTATTTAACTTAACTGGGCTGAATTGGCTGGATGGTATGCATAGGTGCCAGATGCAGCACAGGCTTGTAAAAGTATGGTGCTGTGTGGTGCTGGTGTACTGGGTTGGGTTCTCTTTTATTGATTGTTAGCAAAGGAGACAGTGCCATCAGCTTGACGAAGTATGGATGCCTTGGATGCCTAGCTGAAGGTTCACTGGATCAAATCATCCCTGGTGTCCATGCCTCCAAAAGGGATCCTGTCCTCTGCCTCAAATTCGTCACCCCGCACCTCCCCAGGCTCTTCCCCTGAGTCATCCCTTGAGTCATTCTCCATGGCCTGTGGAGCTGCCTCACTTTCCTCAGCCTCCAGTGGGTCTCCTCTTGCCAGAGCCAGGTTGTGCAGGGCGCAGCATGCGACAACTATGAGGGAGACATGCTCTGGAGGATACTACAATGCTCCCCCTGACTAGTCCAGGCATCTGAAGCGCATCTTCAGCAGCCCGATGGTCCTTTCCACCACCGCCCTTGTGGAGGCATGGCTCCTGTTGTATCTCTCCTTGGCCTCAGTGGTTGGGTGATTGAGTGGTGTCATCAGCCACCCCCTTCAAGGAGTCAACCAGGGGCCATCCATCCACTCGTGCTGAAACCATGAACAGCCTTGGTACCTGTGAGTGCTGACAGACGTAAGCATCGTGTGAGCTCCCAGGGTAACAGGCACAAACTTGGAGAATCCGTGTCCTGTGGTCACAGACAATCTGAACATTCATTGAGTTTCTGTTTATGAAAGCTCCTGGCTCACCTGTTGGTGCCTTGATGGCCGTGTGAGTGCAATCTATTACACCCTGGACATGGGGGAACCCAGCCATCGCAGTGAAACCTCATGCTGTCTCTGCCTGGCTCGCCTCATCCGTCCGGAAGTGGATGAACGTGCAGATATGCCTAAAGATAGCACCAGTCACAAGCTTGACACAACTGTGTGCAGCTGATTGAGAAATGCTGCACAGATCCCCCACCGAGCCCTGAAAAGAACCAGAGGCATTGATGTTGAGGGCCACTGTGACCTTCAAAGCCACTGGCATGGGGTGTCCACCTACACAGTTGGAGGCAATTTCCAGGCCTATCACGTGACACATTGCTGTCACTGTGTCCCTGGAGAGGCAGAGTCTGCTGTGGCACTGGAAGTCGGACATCTGGAGTAGTTGGAGCACTGCCTGAACATGCCAGACGCTGGGTACTGGTGTCTTCGGTGTGCCCTCTCGCCTTGACCTCCCTGCTGGCCCTCCACCAAGTGAGTCTGTGCCTCTCCTCTTAAAGTTCTTCCCTGGGACGCTGCCCCCGTAGTCTACTTGGACTTCAGCAAGGCTTTTGATAAGGTCCCACATGGGAGACTGATAACAAAGGTAAGAGCCCGCAGGATCCAAGGCAATTTGGCAAATTGGATCCAGAATTGGCTGAGTGGCAGGAAGCAGAGGGTGATGGTCGAGGGGTGTTTTTGTGACTGGATGCCTGTGTCCAGTGGGGCTCCACAGGGATCAGTGTTGAGTCCCTTGCTGTTTGTGGCATATATAAATGATTTAGACTTGAATGTAGGAGGGTTGATCAGTAAGTTCGCGGATGACACGAAAATTGGCGGGGTGGTAAATAGTGAGCAGGATAGCCTTAGATTACAGGAGGATATAGACGAGCTGGTCAGATGGGCTGATCAGTTGCAAGTAGAATTTAATCCAGATAAGTGTGAGGTGCTGCACTTGGGCAGGACAAACAAGGCACGGGAATACACGATGAATGGTAGGACCCTGGGAAGTACCAAGGATCAGAGGGACCTTGGTGTACATATCCACCAGTCCCTTAAGGTAGCAGGACAGGTAGATAAGGTGGTTAAGAAGGCATATGGGATGCTTGCCTTTATTAGCTGAGGCATAGAATACAAGAGCAGGGAGGTTATGCTGGAACTGTATAAAACGCTGGTTAGGCCACAGCTAGATTATTGCATGCAGTTCTGGAATCCGCATTTTAGGAAGGATGTGATTGCACTAGAGAGGGTGCAGAAGATGTTGCCTGGGCTGGAGAGTTTTAGTTATGAGGAGAGATTGGATAGACTGGGGTTATTTTCCTTGGAGCAGAGGAGATTGAGGGGGGACATGATTGAAGTGTATAAAATTATGAGGGGCATAGATAGGATAGACAGGAAGGAACTTTTCCCCTTGGTGAAGGGATCAATAACCAGGAGACATAGATGTAAGGTAATGGGCAGGGGGCTTAGAGGGGATGTGAGGAAGAATTTTTTCACCCAGAGGGTGGTGGGAATTTGGAACTCACTGCCTGAAAGGGTGGTAGAGAGAGAAGCCTTCATAACATTTAAGAAGTATTTGAGAAGGATGTGCACTTGTGATACCATGGCATACAAGGCTATGGGCCTAGTGCTGGAAAATGAGATTAGAATAGTTAGATACTTGTATGACCGGTGCAGATGCGATGGGCCGAGTGTGTGCTGTAGACCTCTATGACTCTATGACCTGGCCTTCTCTCCCTCCTGCCCATCTGTTCTTCTTCAGAGGAGGTTCCCCCGGCGGAATACACTATCCCCATTAGATGGGATGCAGAGGGCCAGTACCTTGAAAATGAAGGAGCACTGTGCTGCAATACTCAGAGGAACCTTCCAGGGAAGTTGAGGACCTGAGATGCTGAAAGGCTTGACAATCAAACAAGATGCCAAGAAACTCTGTACTCACACAGTAATGACTGGTGATGACACAGAAAATGCTGCTGCTCTGAAGGCCATTTATCCTACCCGTGGATGAGGAAATGATTAAAACGTGATTTCCGCCTACCCATTTTGCCCGTGCAATGAGCTAAAAAATCACAGGCAATTTAAAATCACAGTCAATAGGCTTTTTAATGATCTTAATTGGCTCTTTAATTGTCGGCTGGTGCTGCTCCGACTCCTGCGCACGCCCACCAACTTCAATATTGCACGTGTACGCGGTGACATCGGAACGCACGCCCGACATCATTTCGTGCAATTTTACGTGCGTTCAGGTCGGGCACATGCCCGACCTCGGAATGCAAGATTCATGCCATGAAGTATACTTAATTACATTCTATGTAAGCATTTTCTACTAAAATTAATGCATGTGTGTAAAACGGTGTTGTCATGATTTTTTTGGACAACATTGTCCTGGGAGATGTTCTTCTCTGAATGTGATTGCAAGTACCCAAGAGTAGCAACTCTTTGGATTCTGATTTAATTGTAGTAAATGTAAACACTAACAATAGATATAAATCAGTATGTTAAAATGAAGGGATATTAGAACACATTTCTATAATGCTAGCAGGCTGATACAGAACTGACAGTACTACCTGGGGGGAGGAGGAATGTCCAGCAGCTCATTTGCAGAGCCGAGCTGGAAGTGAAGTTTAACTCAAGGGGCTGGGTAGGGATACGTTGGGGAGGTCGGTGGAGTGATAAGATGTCCAGCAGCAGATAAGGAGATTGTGTGGTCAGAATTTTGTCCTTGGCAGGCGGGCTCGGTGGGGGTTGGAGGGGGCGGTCAGGAAGCCGACTGCTGCCCGTGATTGGCACTGCACCGCGATTTCATGCTGGCGGGCCAATGAAGGCCTGCCCAGCGTGAAGTGCGAGCGGCAGCGCTGAGCACTGCCTGTGCTGGTGGGGGGGTGGGTGCGGGAGTGCGAGCGGGCCGAGCGCTGCATAATCTCCGAGAGTGAACACGGGAAGAGGAAGAGATATAAAAATAAATAAATAAAAATGTATAAAATGTGCCCCCTCAAGTGACTCTGTCATATGAGCAGGGACATGTTATTAATGAAAAATTAAAGTTTTTATTTTATTTTTATTTGCTTTTGGAAACCTCATCCCGCCCGTGGATGAGGTTTCCAAAAAATGCAAAGGCCGCTTGGCCTTTTCACCTGTCCGCCAACTGTGAGGTTGGATGGGCAGCGAAATATTTATGTTAATTGATTATTTAATGGCCTTAACAGGCCTTGCAGCGCGCCCGCCGACCGAACTATCATGCAACTGCGAGTTGACGTCGGCACGCTCAGCCAGCATCAACGAGCATCATTTCACGCTCGAGCAGGTCGGGCACACGCCCGCCCGCCAAATGAAAATTTCTGCCCATGGATTCAAAATTGTACCTCTAGTGCTGGTGATATTGATCCATGCATTTTAATGGACAGAAGGTGCATGGTTTGTGTGCCAGCCATTAACACATGAAAAGGTTGTCACGATCTTACAACTGGCATAGCACCTTTAAACATAGAAATCTAGCTCCTGCCTGTTAGGGGGGGTGAGATGGTTGCCCGTCTCCAGGCCTGATCAAAAATTGATTTAGGTGAGCCTTATGGCCAATGGGTAGGAGATTTTTTTTCAATTGTCTGCTGACTGCCTTTTTTTTTTCAAAAATACACTTTATTTGTAAATTTGTAATAGTGCATTAGTTCAAATCAGACATTACATAAAGTGCAATGCCGATTAGTTTCTTTCAACACAGTACATGAAGTGCCTCACTACAATTGCTATTACAGGTTATATTTACAACGTACATTTATGTTTCATGTCAAACATTTTTTGGTGCGCACAGCCCAAATTTTAATCTTAATGTTGCAGTATAGGCTGATGATTAAACCATTCCCATTAAGTCTGAGGCAGTCACAGCCAGTGTATCATTTCAAAGTTGCTGGAGTTACAACACTACATTACTTGCTTATTATTTTTCTGTTGTTTTAAGTCATAGGGGATTTTCTACATTAATGATGTTATCTTGATGCCAATTGTTATTCTTTAAATGCTATGCACAGAAACGATATTTCTTCAGCTGTCAGTCTATTGTTAAACTCTACTAATACTGATGTAACTGTTTCCTATATAACCTCCTACAAATTTCTCTTTCATATTTTACACTTATATCAAAAAAAATGTACTGGACATTTTTATCATAGCAGTTTGAGAATTTAACATATTTTGACGCATTTTAAGTAGCAAATATACAAGGTTGTGGGGCAAACAAAACTCAGAATTCAAATAATAAATATTTTAATGGATTTATTCAGCTTCTGCTGCAATTGCAGAATCAAAAGGCAAAAACTATGAATTTTCAATCACACAAGCACAAATTATGCAGTCTTCAATCAGTCACATATAAAACATCATTAACTTCAGTTTTCAAAGTTCTTTTTCATTTGGGAGGTAACTGGTACAGCAGATTGGTGAGGTAAATGATACTTTGGAATGGGTAAGGTGCAGGGTTTATACTTCTTTGTTTAAAAAGAGGCATTTGTGCTGATTGAGGTAAATGAGTTAATTCTGGGAAACAGACTATCTTCCCATTTTAGGTCCCTAGTGTCAGTGTCATGCACTACTCGGGCTAGTTTGGATAGATATGGGGCAGATTTTCCAGTCTTGCCTGCCACCAGGATCATCCGATTCCACCGTAAGTCAATGGACTTTTGGTTGGGCCGCTGACTCTCCCGCGACGGGTCCCACCACGACGGGGCTGCAAAATCCCAGCTGTAGAATGAAGCTCCGTCTACTTTGCCCCAACTGTTTGCCTAAGCCCAACTCTGGAAGACTTAACATTAATGAAAAAGGATATTATTACCCATTTTTCATAATTATCATCCTTTAAACTTTCTGAATGAGATTGGAAATTCTGGGTAAACAACTTTGTTCGATATTACTTTACATAGCCAGTATCCAAATCAACTCATTCTGTCAGCCTATACTAGATTTCAGCAGCGAGAGGCCAATTACTAGCACACTGCTCCCACTTTACCACATCCGTGGTCAGTTCCAAATCTTGGCTGGGCCATTTGCTGGAAATCCGACAATGTGCTTCACCAAGGAAGAAATGCTTGGGTAAAGTGAGCAGACAGAACAGTTGAAAGCAGTAGCCATTTGGTTTAGGAACAGTCACCTACCTGCTTTCTTATATAATTGATTGAAACCCAGAAATCTGGGTGAAATTTTACACCGGCGAGATTTTATGATCAAGCTGATGTCAGTGGACTTTTGAACGGCTCACCGCATTTTACGACCCTAACCCCAGCCCCACCCCCGCTGCGACTGTGTTGTAAAATTTCGCCCCGAAGCTTATTCATAGAAGATTTATAAAAACCTCTGACATTTGACTCAGCTTAAATTTTACATTTAAGCTAAATATGTTTTCACCAGCCCTTAAAAATGAATGCTAAAATTTATGAAAATGTGGTGATAACTCGAGGTTCAGAGCTCATTGAATAAGAAAACTTACTTTTCTGCTCCTGTTGAAATGAGCTACTTCTTAAAATTACAAATCACAATTAAGAGAATCCTAAGAAGCACCAGGATGTTATAATACAATTTTAATAGGATAAATGTAATCATTAGAATTCAGGAGTACCAAGAATCCCATCGAACAAGGCCCCAGGCCAGGAGCAGAGCCTCACAAACTTCACCTTAATTAGATCTACATAGAAGGAGAATGCTAGACAAAAAGACAACTTTCAGATGAGCCCAAATATTTCTGAGTAGCACAATATTATTTCAAAGTAATTATTCTTTATTTTAAAGATCCAATACATAAACAAAGTCTATAGCCTATAGTGATTAAAATGGTATGGAGGGCTCAGATGATAATATAAATAAAGATGTCAAATCCCAAGAAACTTGCAAGCATGATATTATCCTGAGATGAAAAATTATATATATCAGAGTTCTACAGAATAGATTTGTTCCGTTTCAGCACTTTATTTTTGCTGCAAGTGGATTTCATGGCTGTTGGTAGCTAGGAATCCTCCAAGAAGTTGTCACATGATAATATCTACCCTGAAGGATTATAAAATTGTTATGGTTAAATATATTGATTGATAATCCTTCGTTGATTCCTTTTCCAGTACTTCTGACAAATACATTTTTCTTAAAAAGAGAAAGGATTCTAGCTTTAGTGTTAATAGTGTCTCTTAGTGCAATGTTTGAGCAGAGGCTTGTGTTTCATATGTTCATGCAACAAATTGAAACTGCAACTTTCCAGATATTTAAACAACTTGAAAAGAAATGCTTCAACCTTACGAAGAATGTCTCTCTGATATACCAGGAAGCAGCTGTGATCATGGTGAGAGAACATTGCTATGTAGTGCTGTGTGCCTAATACTAATTCACAGCATAATTCTAATTTTATGATCACAGGAATGCAATATAAGCTTTATGGGGAGTCTGGTTTTGTGAAATTGTCATTCCACTAGCTTGTGCCAGGCTAAGTAGGAAAAATCAAAATATATCAATCGAACATGCCTGCCCCATTTGGTACCTCGGACACAGTCCACAATTGACAAACCAGCAACGATAAACATCAACAAAAATGTAAAAACATTAGAAGTCTTGTTCTCTAAATAATCCATTTCTGCAATTTTCAAAATGTCGATTTTAATTTCAGTTTTATTCAATGTTAAAAAATGTATTCATTAACACCAAACATTTATATTTCTAAACTGAAATGAAATAAAAAGATAAGTACTGAAGGAGCCTAAAGCTCTGATCAGGAAGGAATGATTTCTCTTCATCCAGAAAATACTACTTGGACTCATGAGCTTCTCTAGTATTTATTGTACAATAACTTACTTAATGTATCAGCAGAGGGATCATCCTGACTGCAGCTGTTCAGGTTATCTCTCCACGGTAAATGCAGGGTAATTCTGAGCAGATACCAACCAACCGTTCAAATGCCAATTTTTGCTTTTTTGCATGTTAATTTACTGCTAATGGTAATGAAAACCATCCAATGGAACATTAAACAACTCAATAATGTAGAAATGACCTACCTGACCTTTCCTAAAATGTGTCTTATTCTGAGCTACATGGTAGCTAAACCTACACTAAATGCAATCTGCATTTAAGCATGAACCATCACTATGAGCTGCCTGTTGAAATGAAGGAATTTGTTCCAGTTAAAAGAACTGAATTATGAATTTATTTAAAATCAATTTTGTTGCAGAAAATTGGCATAAAATTGCCAAGACTAATAAATATCCTTCAAAATATGTAAGATTTCAAAAATAAAAAGGGACAGAGGGACAATGGTATGCGTGGACACACGTCATCAGGAAGTCCAGCAAAAAGAAATGGACAAAATATTCACCACATCATGAGTGGTGAGCACATCCACATGTTCTGACTCTTCTGTTAGTTTTAAAAAGTACTAAGTCACTTTTTATATAAAAAATATCAACCATGTAAAATTGTATAGTGTGGTGCACTAAGATTGCAAAAAAAAAAACCTCTGGAGAAATTATGAAGGGGAAATGAGGAAATAGTGGAGACATTGAGCAAATCTTTTGTGTCCATCTTCACAGTAGAAGACACAGGTTATAAACCAGAAATAGGGGGTAACCTAAGGGCTAACGAAAGTGAGGAAATTGAAGTAATTAATATCAGAGAAAAAGTACTGGAGAAACTCGGATAAAATCCAACAAATCCCCATGGCCTGATGGCCTATAACCTAGGGTTCTAAAAGAGAGCTGCAAAGATAGTGATGTGCTGGCGTTGTATTTTTCCAAAATTCCCTAGATTCTGGAACTGTCCCAGCAGATTGGAAGTTAACAAATGTTAAACTGCTATTCAAGAAAGGAGGGAGAGAGAAAACAAGGAACTACAGTTCGCCTGACATCAATCATCAGGAAAGTGCTGGAATCTATTATTAAGGAAGTCTTAACAATGCACTTAGAAAATCATTGTCTAATTAGAACAAGTCAACATGGTTTTTGAAAGGGAAATCCTGCTTGACAAATTTATAGGGTAGAATTTTCCCCCTGTTGGGTTTGTGCGGGGGCGGGCAGAGGGGGGGTTCCCTGAGACGGGAGTGTGCTCTTTCGCGCATGCGCATAAGAGCGCAGAAATCTCCCTGAGGTACAGAGGTGCCTCAGGGAGATTAGTTTAAAGTTTCTAAAGTTTAATAAAGGAGAAAAAAAATCTTTAGACCATGTCCCCTCCTGTGAAACTGTCACATGAGCTGGGACATGTGTATTAATTTTATTAAAATTTTTTCCAAGATTTCAAAAACATTCATGAAACCTCATCCCATCCGTGGATGAGGTTCCATGAAAAATGAGAAGGCCACCTGGGCTCTTCGCCTGCCCACTAACATTAAGGTTAGACAGGCAGCTTTCTCAATAGGGTTAATTAGTTAATTAATGGCCTTAACAGGCTGAACTGAAAATCTAAATGACGCATGGTGGTGTTGGGACGTACGCCCGATGTCACCCCGCGTCATTTTACATCTCGGCGAGCGGGCCCCACCCCTGCTGGCCGAGCCCAAAATACTCCCCTTAGTTTTTTTGAGGATGTAACTAGTAGGATAGATAAAGGGGAACCAGTAGGTGTAGCGTACTTAGATTTTCAAAAGGCATTCAAGGTGCCACACAAAAGGTTAATACACAAGATAAGGCTCATGGAGTTGGGGGTGATGTATTAATATGGATAGAAGATTCGTTAACAGACGGGAAACAGTGAGTAGGGATAAATGGCTCATTTTCAATCAGGCAGGCTGTGACTAGTGGAATGCCACAAGGATCATTGCTGGGGCCTAGCTATGTATAACCTATATTAATGCCTTAGATGAAGAGATAGAGAGTAATATAAGTTTGCTGACAATTCAAAGCTAAGTGGGAATGCAAGCTGTGAGGAGGACACAAAGAGGCTGCAAAGAGATATAGACAGGTTAAGTGAATGGGCAACAAGGTGGCAGATGGAGAATAATGTGGGGAAGTGTGAGGTTATTCACTTTGGTTGTAAGAATAGAAAAGCAGAATTTTTTTTAAGAAGGCATGAAACTTGTAAATGCTGATGTTCAAAAAAAAGACTTGGGTGTACTCGGACAAGGAACACCAAAAGTTAGCATGTAGGTATAGCAAGCAATTAAGAAAACAAATGGCATGTTGGCCTTTATTGCAAGGGATTGGAGTACAAGAATAAAGAAGTCTTGCTATAATTGTATGGGGCTTTGGTGAGAATACTGTGCAATTTTGGTCTCCATATTTAATGAAGGATATACTTGTATTGGAGGCAGTACAGCAAAGGTTCTAGAATGGTCCCTGGGATGAGAGGGTTGTCCCATGATGAGAGGCTGAGTAAATTGGATATATATTCTATATATCCTCTATATTTAGAAGATTGGGAGGTGATCGCATTGAAACATTTAAGATTATGAAGGTGCTTAACAGGGTAGATATTTAGAGGCTATTTTCACTGGCTGGGGAATCTAGAACAAGGGGGCACAGTTTCAGGACAAGGAACTGATCATTTAGGAATGAAATGAGGAGAAATTACTTCACTCAAAGGGTTGTGAATCTTTGGAATTCTTTACTCCAGAAGAATGTGGATGCCCCATTGATGAATTTATTTAAGGCTGAGATAGACAGATCTTTGGTCTCTCGGGGAATCAAGGGATACAGGGAGTGGGCAGGAAAGTGGAATTGAAGTCCGAGATCAGCCATGCTCATACTGAATGGCGGAGTAGGCTCAAAGGACTGTATGGCCTACTCCTGCTCCTATTTCATATGTTCTTATAGTCCTCATGAAATAAAACTGAAAGCAGGAGGAATTCAGATAAAACCTGTGTGTGTATAAGAAATTGGATGAAACTAAGAAAGAAATTGGGCATTCACAATTGGAGCCCCTGGTGTTTCAGATACACATTTGTAGTTCGATTCAATTCAAAAACCAATGCATACTGACCCCATTTACTGTACAGTAAATTGTGGAGGATGAGGAAGTTGAGGCAGAGAAAACAGTCAAGGACGTAAAAGAGGTAATAAATAAAGTGTATATATTTGGACAGAACAGCAGCATATGAAATTAAATACAGACAAAGACAAGGTGCTAAAAATTGTAAACTCATAAGTGCACTATGGTTGGTGTTGAAATAGTTAAAGGTGAAGCAGAAAAGGATATGGGGACAACAGTAGATTGGGCACTTAACATGTCAAATCACTGTGGTGCAGCAATAAACAACACTGAATTATACCGCTGGGTCAACAGAGTCTATGTCATAAGGCATGATGCTAAAACTGCATTGTTGAAAGGAAACAGCTTAGAGGGAACTCAGAATATACAAGGTATTAAATATATAGCTAACAGAAACCCAGAACATTACCTTGCAGTAAACCAAGCAACCAAAACAAGGAGAAATTTGATGAGAGAACACTTGGGATTGTTGAGTAGTTGCTGTCTAATCGCCGAATCACATCTAATGTTGGACACCATGTTCTGAGTTTTGCACAGATGCATGGTAAGTACTCTGCCTGTTGTGAATAGCCGAAGGGACATGTTGTTTGATATTATCCGCTAAGCACTGGGACGTACGGCTTACATACCTGACATCATACCAGCACTGAAATTCATATACCACATTATTTATTTGTGTAGTAGGCAGAACGACTTTTTGGCTTGACAGCAGCATCCTGTTATAGGAGAATACCACTTGTGTTGCGCCAAACACTTTAGCCCTTCTTCCTCTCAGTTTACAAGCCTCCAGATAAAATTCTAACTCTCTGCTGCTTCCCCTTTGATCCTCCTGATTCTTTTGCAGCTCAGGATGAGTCTGCTACTTCTCACTCACTGATATACATTGCAGGAGCTCCCAGATAGCTTCTTCCGGCTGCTCTTCACTTTTTTCATGCACTTTTCCTGGAGGCAGATAGGCAAGTTAGATGGTAATCCTCCCAGCAGCGCTAGGAAGCCTATTAAGGCTGGTAATGAGCCAATGATCTGCAATTTTCCACACAGCAAGAGGTTTTCTCAGGGACGTATGGGCCCCTGCTGTTTCAGGAGCCTAAAAATGGTTCAGTGGGAGCTTCACAGGGGGAGATCTGAGCTTTGCAGTATTAATTTGCTTTCCCGTGCAGCACTGATCCCTGCCCTCCTATATGCTTCAGAGACTTGAACAACCTAAAGCAGGCACCTCAAAGTACTGGAGAAGTACCACCAATGATGGCCTCACAAGATCCTCTAAAGCTGGTGGCAAGAAAGGTGGTCCAACAGCAGCGTCCTCTCCCAAGCCAACTTGGCCAACATTGAGGTGCTCAAAACCAGCTCCGCTGGGTGGGACATGTCGATCGTTCACCTGATACCAGACTCCAAAATCAACTTCTCCACTCAGAATTCATTGGCAGTAGGAGACTCCCAGGAGGACAGCGGAAATGCTTTAGGGATGTCCTCAAAACGTCCCTGAAGCGATCAAACATACTTGTTGACTCATGGGAGACCCTGGCTTGCGGTCAACCAAAATAAAGAAGGTTCATCCAAAAAGGCAACAAACACATCAGGAGACTTTGTTGTGGACATGCAGAGGTGAAGTCAAGGCATCAGAGGGATCACACAAACCTCCAAACAACTCACCTGCTCGATCTTTTAAGCATCACCTGCCCTATATGTGACAGAGTCTGCAGATCACACAATGGACTTATCAGCCTTCTCAGAACACATTGGACCAGAATGGAAGCAAGTCATCCTCGATCCTGAGGGACTGTTTAAGAAGTAAGAACTTTAAAATTTTTTTTAAAGTAAGCGTGACCACAGCTGCCAGGCCATCAGTGGGGAGGGAAAGCCTCTCTACAGTATGGCCTGAAGCCAAGGCCGTGGCCCACTGATCCCCACAATGTCGGGAGGGGGTGCTTAAAAGAAAACTCGCCAACCTCTTGGCCTACCACCAGGAGGCCTGCTCCAGGCAATGGCAAGGCTTTGGCTTCAGTAGGGGTAGCGTGTCCATTCTTGGGAAGATGCGGGAGGGATAAACAATTTGCCCCCAAGTGGGCATTTAATTGATGTTATTAAGCTTCCCACTGCTGCCAGTCAGATACTGCCTCCGGCAAGATGTTTTGGAGACTGAAATGCATTGGGAAGCCACCCAGATGTGAGATTCTGTCATTTTGAACCAGTCCTGCGTCCAAACCCATCTCCACAAGAGCTGGAATATTAATCCCACAGATTGCGGAAAGAGGGATAATATACTTTTAATTTTTAAACTATGAGTAATACTGTAGGAATCAGCTAGTATTGTTATATAAATATTATTTTATTAGTTATATATTGAATGCATGAACCATAATGTCCATAAAGGGACCTCTGGAAGCTGCCACCAAGAAGAAAAGTTTTTTTAAAAATCTGAATGTGAAGTCAGGTGAAGCAGAAGTGTTCCTTTTGAGTTCACAGCAGTCCCAAAGATGACTGCCAGCCCCTACTCAGCATCGTCCAGATTGCCTACCCCTGTGAATTCCCCCAAAATGTGCTGACCACTTGAATAAGACAACAGTTTCTCTCAACCTACAATTGAAATGGAAATCAATCTAACTGTAAAATCATTGCTAAATAATACCAGATTTGCCTTTGACTTGTTCATGCAGTGTCACCTTTAACATTTGTTATGGAGCCTAATTAGATTGAAGAGCAAACTACTGGGGATACTGGAAACCTGAAATAAAGACATAGAATGCTGGAAATGCTCAGCAGGTCTGATTAGACTGAAGACTGGTTCCTTAAGTTCTTTACAGGAAAGCATACTATGATCAGCCAACTATTAACTCAGAAAACTGGCAGAGAAACCTTATCTCTTCCTTTCACTACAGTGCACTAAACAACTAATTTGTTGGCTGTTAACTGGTGCAGTGCTATCTTCAAACTCATATCACTGTTAAATGTTGCACAAGTGTGCCATTATGAATGAAACTTGGGAGCTGTAGTTCACAATGAACATCATAATTATAGAGAACTACATCACCCAATCTTCCCCAGCTGCTGCCCTCCAGATTAATATAACTGGCAGCAACTGAAATACACGTACAGATGTCAGATCTTTTTTTTATATACCCAATTGACTAATAAAAATAGCACAGAGTTACATTTTTATGATCTATAACACCTTTATTGTTCAGCACCAGCCTTTCACTGCACTAGTTTGGGATTCAGTTGGAATTTAGTTCCTGTAGTTCTTCAATTGTCCAAAGTAAAATGCATTTAATTTTTTAGCTGGTTGGTGGTTGCCCAAATCAAAGTCAAAATGTTCATTATTCTCTCATTTTAAGATAAAGCCTTCAGGAGATCTGTGACATTTGTAAGCATACAAGCAGCCTTCACTACACATCAAACTATAACTGGCTGCAAACTCAATTCCAAGTACCATACTGGAGTGACTGGCTCTCCACTTACTTACTTGGAGTTACAAAGCACAACCCACTGTTTTATTGACCACACATTAGGATATCTCACAAATTACTGTAATTCTAACAAAGCTGAAAATAAGCATGGTACTAATATGCGTCATTATTGATGTATACCCTGTACATCTGAATAAAAAATTGTGATTTGATATTAATTTCAACACTTTGATTAACAAACGTTACCTCACATGGAATGGTACAGAATATATACCAAAGACCTGGCTGGTCTTTGCTGCCAGGTTTAAAGCTCACAGTGTGTTCACCAACTAAGTCACATTTGGGATCAGTTAGCAGTGCAAGAGTTCTGTTTCTGCAAAGAATAATTGGATTTCAGGATGTTTTAGCATTCACTTACATATTAGGTTCTACTTTACCATCAACAATCTTTGCTATTTAAAGAAAATGTTAGCCTCACAGGTCCCTATGAAGGGAAGGATGCACAAATATAATTTTATCATATGCAAAGCAGGTTCAATCATCAAAGGGTTAAGTGAGCTGTATGCTCAACAGGAAAGTGCCCCAGTTCAGGCTTTTTTAAATAAGACTCAAAATGGAGCATGGTTAAAACTCAGCTACATCCAAGTGATAATTCTTGTTATTAATCTGGAATTACTCATATTCTTACCCACATGGAAACGCATAATTAAATAAATAAACATGTAGCTAGATATCAAGACCTCTTTTAATTAATTACCACAAAAACTTTACTAGAACTGATTGAGACTGTTCATGATTTTTTATTTAATATAATTTTGAATAAATAAATTGTATTGTCTTACATGTAGATACAGAGATGCATCTCCTAGATGTATGGATCTATCTTTCGCAACTGAGCCTCTTTGCATTTCTTACAGGTAATGAAATGATCAGTAAGTTTCAGTAAGGCCTCAAGAAACTGGATTGAATTCAGAAATTTGAATGTACTGTGCCTGTTTTAATCATGTAAACGGGATGCAGAATGGATCTAACATGGCAGATGGTGTGTGTGTGTGTGTGTGTGTGTACTTGCTTTATGGCAAAGCTGCTTGACATTTTGGATCAGGATCCTCTATCAGCATTCAGGGTAACGCCAGGAAAACTAAAAATGCTCATGATATTTAAGTAAAGGTTCAATGCATGTTGTAGGTCCATTTTGTGATGTTGGCCTGATCCAGTGCCTGACTTGGTACTTAAGAAAATCGCTCAGCAAATCATGGAGTGAACAAGCAGTAAGGACTGCCTTTAGGCTGCTGGTTAACTTCTGGGCCTTTTTTCTGCCTACTTTCTGACCTCTGCAACTTCATTGTGATTTTAGCCAACAATGTTTTGCTGGTGCTGCACAGCTTTTGTTTGTCTTAAGCACAGTTTTAGCACACTCACAGCCGGTGTAGTGGGCTGTCTTTGGGACTGGTGAAGGAGGAGGAACAGTGAAAAACAAGGCAGAAGAGAGCAGGAGCAGCTGGAGGAAGAGGGAGGAGAAAAACCCTATGCAGCAGGCCATATTAGCAGCAGACCTTCAGGCGGCACTTCTCCTGCTGAAGGCATGCACTAATGGTGGAGCAATTAAAATCAGGATGCTCAAGAGGCCAGATTTAGAAGAGTGCAAATATCTCAGCGGTTGAGGAGGTTACAGAGATAAGGAGGGGCAAAGCCATATGGAGGAATTTGAAAACAAAGCCGAGAGTTTTAAAATTGAGACATTGCTTAACTGGGAGCCGAGTATAAAGTAATGGACACAGGGTGATGGGTGAATGGAATGTGAGTAAGTTAACTGAGTAACACATGCGCAACTGCAGGCAGCCATTATTGAACAACTTTATTTACACCTCCCAAGCAGAGAGCGCAGCAGACAGGGCAGTATATAAAATGCTTGGCTATTACAATGGACTACAGTCATGAAGAGCAGAGTTTTGGATTATCTTAAATTTGGGGCTGGGTTGGTAGAGTGTGGGAGGCCCACCAGGAGTGCATTGGATAACAAAATTGAGTAAGAAGTTTGAGATGAGGATTTCAGCGGGAGGTGAAAGTGGGTGATAGTACAAAGATGGACTTAAGTGAAATTTGTGACGGAGAGATCACCGAAATGGCACATAATTTGCATGGAGCCGATGGGCACCCACACCACTATGGGGCTTCTCATGCACGGAGCACTATCAGTGAATTGCCTACAGCTCCATACTCAGTCACCTCAGCTTCTTGTGCATGAAGATCAGTCCAAATATGTGGTTTTGTAAAAAAGACGTTTTGCTGCATCCCTTAGAAACGATACAGCAGGGACCACACACATGTGGAGCCTTCACCCCTGGACCCATTCCTGTCATGTCATTGTCTTTGTAAGAATTGGCAGGAGATTCTGCCCTTTACAAAGATGAGTGGGAATTCCTAACCAAGGGTAGGGTCTGGTACACCCAAGCCCTGGAATTTTCAGGACTGCTGTTGAAGTTATTGCTGGCATTCGGCAGTGTGGCCAAAGGAATGCTGTCCCAAGAATTTGAGACCGAGTATATTTTATAAACCTTTTTGCAGCTTTCTTCAAAGGCTATTCATTCCAAGGGGGAAAATTACAGAGCAGTGGAACACACAATTTGAAAAGACCCAGGGAAAATTTCCCAAATCTTTGCAGTTTCTATTCCAAATTACTCCCCATTTGGTAACAGTAATGTAGATGTTAAGGCATGTTTGACTATATTAATGCTGAAAGTTCCAACATAAAGTAAATCTTTTATACTGGCAATCAGAAAAGCTTTGGTTGATTTGAATTGTGATCAGTCTCTGGAGTTGGCAGGAGGTCAGTTGGAAGATAGGGAGCTATGTTTGTCACCAGGTTATGTGAGTCAATGGTAATAGTAACCTGCAATTTGATTTTTGTCTTTGGCTGTTTCTGCCATTATCAGTGAGGACAAAACTAGTTAAAAGCTTAGATTTGTCCCTGCCTTGTATCCCATCTGAACTGAATATTGACTTCTATATAGCTGGAGTCATGCCATTAATAGCACGGCACTCCAGGCTTATGTTGCTGCACATTCTTTAAAAAAATGACTACACATCACTTCAACAGCCAACAGATATAGTTGCCACAATGCATCAAATCTTCTGGGTATTTCTTTTTAACCACATGAAGAAAAACTCATTAAATCATAGTATTGAGTTTCCCACTAGTGTTCCTTGCAGTAAACCCTTTACTGCCAATCATTGAGGTAATCTAGCCTATTTTTTGAAACTAACATATTGCCTGTCTTCTGCATATTACAAAATCATACACTATATCTTGCTCTACTATGGTACCTTTAGTTAAATAGTCTATGCATAACTAGAATGTGACATAGAAAAGACTTTGCTGTGTTACTTATTGATATTTCAGATATGTGAACATAAGTTAAACTGAAGATGCCAGAAAGTTGAAACAATCTTTCTTTTGATGTATATGATTTAAATAGTTCTAAATATTCAGACAAATACAGGTAAAATTGTCTCATTTTGCCAGACTTTTCTTTTTTAAAATGTCTAACTAGTTAACATTAAATGTGACAAGAGATGATCAATTTGAGCCTTGATATGAACAAGTTGCATAAAGGTTCACTTAATTTAGACAACTGAGAGTCGTGAGTAAGATGTATGATATAGTCTGTCAACAGGAGCCACTCAATAATACTGGCATCTAGTCAATAAAGTATCTGCAGCATTTAAACCATTACTGAATCAAAGTAGGAATGAAGGTGTTGAATAATAAAAGGAAATTACAGAACAAAATGATGAATGATTGGTCTTGATGAGTTCATGTTTTTATTTGTTTGAGACATCATTAAGTTACTTACTGAGAACATGAAGTAACGCTTTGAATGTCTCCAAGGATCTGGAAGATGAAGTAATTTTTAGCCAGCTTACAATACTGGAGACAAGTCAGTTAACAAAACTCATGGGAACATGTTTGACAAAGTGTAAAGAAAACATTTATTTCTCAGCAAATGCAGCCAAATGTCTCAAAAATAAGGAGTAGGCTGAATTCCTTCCACCGATGTGACAGCTGGATCTCTAAGATACTAAAAACCTTCCTCTAATGCAATCAAATATGCCCTTCCAAAAACAAATAGAAATGCAGTAACATTTGTAGAAGGCCAGCAGAGAAGAACTAAGATGAAATGTCATTTCTGAGGATTGTTCAGAGTCTCTGATTACACAGCCTGTGCACCAAGCTTCTTGCCATGCTCCAGATAAATCAGGATGTTGCCATAGGAATCGCCTAATGTGATGTTTGTTTATGGGGAACGAAGAAATGACAGTGTCAGTGAATGACATTTCTATTCTGAGTGAAGATTTGTTCCTGTAAATGAATCTGGCAGCTTCATCTGTTTCCCCTCAACTGTGGTGCCTCAGCAAGAAACACACTGCCGGGTACTTGACACATTGAATATCTTTTAGACACAAAAATATCTTAAAACTATTATGGAAAACAAAAAAGACATACATTAAATAGGAAGAATATTGGTGTACATACAATAGAGAATATCTTTGTATTGAAATTTTGTTTGCAATGACAAAGGTGTCATTACATCTGATTTCCCTATATTAGAAGGAAGTTGTCTACTTGAATAGTCATTTTCTCACAATACCCTATGTCCAAGTTTATAAGTTTCAAATACATAGCCAATTCCTTCTTAGATTTTTTGAAAATGCTTAGGATTTTTGTTTGTGTGTTTTGTTGCATTTTGGATTAAACAGTATTTCCAGTTTTGCTGGGTTACCCCTTCCCCTTTGCTGTGTTTTAATCCATATCCGTGTGCTCTGATTACAATACTACTGATTTTAGAAACATAGAGAAATCTCTTTGTGCAAAGAAACCTATTACTTTCAATCATAATTGTACTCAGGCAGAGGAATGAGATACCTGATTTCATAAAGTGTTTGGCCAACTCTGTCTGTCTGTCTAGCTACATATCTCTGCTTTAATTCCCATGCATGTAGAAGGAAGCACTCATTGTTAATTAATTCTGAAGCAAGATAGTGAACTCCAGACAATAATATTTTACTTATTACTAGATTTATTTACTGAATGCTGCGTTACAAATGTCTGTCTACTTCCTAACCAACACCCAGTGTCCCAGAAGCCTATCTTTATATGTGCTCAACATTCTGAATCAATCAATGCCCTTTTTTCCTGTGTATCCTTAACCTTAATAATAGAATTAACATACCATTAACACTCAAGCCTGAGACAAGGAGGGAATGACTAGATATCTCATGGCAGGAGCAGGATTTTGTGTGGCAGGAGGTTGCCGCCAGAGGCCCAAGGGAATGGTCCCTGACAAATAGTAAGTGTTGAGAGGGGAGTTTTCATTTTGTTCATGGGATGTAGGTGTTGCTGCCTATACCATCATTTATTGACCATCCCTAATTGCCCTTTAAAAGGTGATGGTGAATCGTTTTCTTGAACTTCTGCAGTCCAAGTGGTGCAGAAATACTCATGATGCTGTTAGGGAGGGAGTACCAGGGTTTTGACCCAGCAACAGTGAAGGAACAGTGATATTGTTCCAAGTCAGGATGTTGAATATCTTGGAGGGAAGCTTGAATGTGGTGGTGTTGCCATGCATCTGCTGCCCTTGTCCTTCGAGGTGGTAGAGGTCACATGTTTGGAATGTGCTGTAAAAGGAGCCTTGGTGACAATTAAGTGAACAATTAAGCTCATTAACAACACAATTGTCTGTGATTTTTCGTGGCCTGTCCAACCTTACGTTTGGCGAATGGGCAAATCAGCCAGGCGGCCTTTACATTTTTCATGAAACCTCATCCAAGGGCGGGATGAAATCTCCATTAGGAAATAAAATAGAAAGAAATACCTGGGGACAGTATTTTTATGGGGTATGCTTTCAAGTGCTTGACTGTGATGCATGGAATTGTTTTTTGCAGCTTTTTAGCGCTTTATTTCATTATTTGCAGGTCTGCAGCTCCCTGAGGCAGCTGTCTGCCTTCATGGAGCTCTCTTGCAGCGCTCACTCACGCCCGCACTGACGTCATCGCCTGCCCTCTTCCTGCCCCACCCCAGCAGTGCTGAGCTTTTCAGTGCGCATTTCACGCTGGCTGGCCACGTTAATTGGCCAGCCAGCGTGAAATCGCGGTCAGGGGGCAGATTGTGGTCGGGGGTCCGTTTCCTGGCTGCCAGCGGGCCTGCCGATCGCGCGCGCCTGACGACTGAAGAATTCAGGCCCATGATCTGCATCATATTTGTATCTAATATTAGTAATGGTAGCATTTCTTAACTAGATACAAAAAAAAAAATTGACAGTTTTCTGCTAAAGAAGAGATGCATTTTATCAAACATTAACAACTCTAATGCTTTGAATATACTAACTAATATTTTGTCTCCACTCCACATTATCATGTTTAAGAGCTGCTGGTTAGAAGCATCATGAAAACAGACACTTAACTCCACCTCAAAATCTTCTGTTGCAGCAAGGTTCAAAAAGCATATAGTGAGGTTGCTGAGAGAATAAAATTACAGAATCACTTCACTAAATCAGACACTTATTATTAAGAAGCTAATTAATTTTCTGGTTCATCATATAACCTATGGGCACTGTGCATAAAGCACTTGAGAATTTTTAGTCACAATTAGTAACAGCAAAGCTGTCAAAACTCCCTGCAGTAAACTTGCTTGTAGAATGAAATATTTGAGTCAAAAGGGTATATAGTTTCATAGTTAGCACTTGTGAATGGTTTTGATGATTAGTGGAAGAATTTTTAATTTAAAAGTCAGTGAGGGTCATAAAAAAAACGGATAAATTGATCTGAACAATGTCTCATTTGTGAAGTAACCAAAGAGTTTAAAAACAAAGCAATTCAGCCTACACAGACCAAAACTACTGTTCTGGTTCTACCTGATCTGAAATTATCAAGTATGAAAGATGCACAAATCTTTTATGACAATCAGCAGTATTAAAGCTCCCCGTTAAAGCTAGTAAAACTAGCTAATTAAAGCTTAGCACCTAAATGAAATTTAGTATGATGAAGGACTTCACTCCTGTAAACATTGCCAGTTGCTTCACCCCACTACTACGGTAAAGTGAAAGTTAATAAACAGCTTAACAGGAATTACTGCTTGCCAATGAATAGAATGGGACTGGAGAAACATACATTTCTTTTTTATTAACAGGAGGGCCAATTATCTCAACGTCCTGGCTGATGGCACAGCAGTGGAATAGGTAAGGGTCAGGAAATTGGCAGGAAGGAGGAAGCTCTTGCGGAATCTCCGTTCATGGTGTGGTGGGCATCATCCACTGACTGACCTTTTAGAGGTAGCTCAGCTGAAAGGATGTTGCCTCGCAGTAACTATCATAATGCATGGTGCATTACATGGTTTAGCGTTCCTATCATTCAATAATACCACAGGAGATCGACTTTTAAAATAAGTTAAAAAGAAATAGTTGGATAGAAGCACTTAATTTAGCCATGATGTCACTCTGTCACTTATTTTACCATTAAGCACAGCTCTGGGCAGAATTTTCCGTGCCTGCTGGCGTTGGGCAGGTTCGGCGGTGTGAGCAGACAATATGGCGAGAAGGCCAAAAATCGGTTTCACGCCGTCGTGAAACCAGTTTGCAATCGTCCACTCTGCCTGTCAATAATCAATCATGTTTCCTGCCATCAGATGTCAGGAACCTCATTGTAATACGTCTGCATATTATTATAAGACCAGCCCACTGGAATCAGCATCCCTCTGCCACCCTGGATCATTTGACGTGTTTCCCAACAGCATATATAAGGCGTGTGCTTGGTGGCCTGCACTTCGAGGGGAACTCGGAGGAGTGCACAGTAATGTTGTGCAGCGCTCACGAGGGTCACCTGTTGGACTTCAAGGTTCAGTCGCATTGTGGGAGTGTTCAAGGGCTGCCCTGTGGTTGAGGCGAGTTGAGGGGGGCAAGGGTTGCACTGCAATTGAAGGTAGCGCACAAGCACGTGCGGGGTCGGAGGGGGGGGCGGGGGGAGGGTGGCGGGGGAGGGGGGGGGTGGGGGAAGTGGTCACACATTAGGGAAACCTTGTATAAAGTGAGCATTCCTCTGCAGCTGACACAGTTCAGACACAGCCAAATGGACATGCATGGAGTCGGGCCTCTAGCTTCTGTCCACTCAAGCAATGCAGAGGCATGAAATTGCCACCAAGTGCTCCAGAGTTTTCCACCCCTCGGGCACAGACTGCAAACTAATGAGCATTTTAGTGGACTGCAGAACAGTTGGACGACTCCACACATTGTACAGTCTCTTTGCTAAAGCTGGCCATGGAGCAGTCACTGGTGGAAGCACTCACAGTCCCTGCAATGTCATCATTCAGGCTTAGAGCAGTCTATCTCATTGTTCAAGCTAACAGTGCAGCCTTGCAGCGTCGGTTAGGAGAATGTCTGCGCCTTAGCTGAGAGCACAGCATGCAGTCCAGTGGGCAAAGCTGCTGCCAATTGGTCAGGTGGAGGAGGTGGTTTCAGGCAGCCATGCAGCGCACTAAACTCTGGCCATGCAAGTGTTGGCCAGCACTCTCCGGGATGCATTAAGAGGCCTTCAGATTTAACCAGGGGAGGTTCTTAGAACACAGAAGCTAACCCATGTAAGAGGTTCACACTCCTGTTTCCCCCTAATGGATGGTTCTTGTCTCTAGGATTTTTATAAAGGAAAAAATTACACAGACACAGGGTTTGACTCAACCACAAACTTGTTGTTTATTAAAACACTCCTAACGCCCTAATACAAAGAGCTCTAAACTAGTGTAATTGACACTACACAACACTTAGTTGGCTAGTCCAATTTAAATCCCTCCCTGATTTAACCTTAGCTTCCACTTAAACACACAAAATCGCCACGGCTTATTAGAAAGCCTCTACTTAAATTCCACAGGCAAAACACAACATTTCTGTCCACACCTCCCACAGTTCAACCCAAATCCCCCAGGGTTTGGTTGTTACACTTAAGTTACTTTAAGACCTCAGCTCCAAAACCCCTCAGATTTGGCTGATAACTTACAATCCTCCCATGCAGTTTGTCCTTTCTGTTGTGAATTGTAGGTCTGTGAGCCAGGTTGACTATTCCTGGCTCTCCTTCTTAACTGTAGTCCACAAAATCTCAGACAAATCTCACTACAAATTTAGCAGAAACTACTTACAATCCACAACATAGCTGGTGTGTCCAGTGTTGACTGTAGGCCCTGAGTGAAGGTGACCAGCCCTGACCCTTCTTCTGACTGCAGACCAAAATCTTGAGGCCAATATCACCACAGTATGGCTGAAAACACTTACAATCCCCAACACGGCTGGTCTGTCTGGTGTTGAATGTTGGCCTGTGTCAAGGTGACCAGCCCTGATCCTCCTTCCAACTGCAGCCCAGTTGCTCAGATCTGCTCTTCTTTTATAATAATTTAAATCAGTCACGTCAAAACATGTTTCCTGTTGTTCCAATGCCCATTTAGTTGATTCCACGCAAGGCCCAGAGAAATATCATCAGCTCCTGTTATTTGAAAGAACACAGGGTTTTCCATGGAAAATGTATCCAGGTGAATATTATCAGTTCTCATTGTATGAGCAATTCTCCTGCTATTTGAGATGGCACAGTAACATCAACCTGGCTCCAAAGTTAATGAGGGTTTGAATGACTCTATTCCAGTATTATTGTCTGTGGTGCAGACCTTAGTTGCATAATTCCTTGGGTGTATTGTATTTGGTAATCAGACTTCTTGATTGCATTAGTCAATGGCAGGTGTTGGCATTTCCCTGGCACCATTGGTCCCTGAAAGCAGTCTATCAATGCCCAAACCCTTTTGATAAGTCACTGTTTTTCACTAAATGTCTGAATTAACCCCTTGCTTCCTGGCCCTGTACTGCTGGCTGCAGCTTGGCTTTTGTAATTTATAGTTCCGATCATGAGGTCAAAACATGTTCATTGATTTGAAATTATATTCCGTAAATTTCCCAGTTGGAGGGGATTCTGATCTTACACCCACGCGTCTCTCTCTTTCATCCTGCAGGAGCTGTACATCAGAAGCATGGAACCTGGCATACAGAGAGCAGAGACAAGGAAGAAGAGAGTGGTGGAGGCTCTTGGCTGTGCATAGAGGGGAGCCGTACCCTCAGGAAGAAGGGGCGGCGGCACATGCCACTGAAGAGTCACAGAGAGCCATCGCTGGTTGGCGCTGAGCTAGACTCAGGGTCTATGCATGCCGCCTTTCATTCCTGCAGATGACTGAGACCAGTGTCGGCGAAGACTATGCATGTCTAGGGAATTGTTCAGTCACATCTGCCAGCAGCTGCAGGGTTTGGTGCCATGGGAACATGAAGGGCATCCACTGCCCATGGCTGTAAAAGTGACAGCGGTGCTCAATTTTTGCACCAGTGGCTCATTTCAGGGCTCCACAGGTGACTTCTGTGGGATATCACAAGCCTCCACCCACAAATGCATCCGTGAGATCATGGATGCCATCTTCGTGAGGGCACACAACATTGTGCATTTCGCCCGGGACCAGGACAGCCAGGATGAAAGAAATTGGATTAGCCCAGATCTCGTGTTTCCCACTGTTGCAGGGTGCGATCGACTGCACTCACGTGGTGCTCAGATCTCCATCGGAACAAGCGGTCAACTACGTCAACGACAGGGGCTTCCATTTGCTGAATGTGCAGCTGGTGTGCGACCAACACAAGTGTATCCGGCAGGTCTGCATATGGTTCCCAGAGAGTGAGCATGACTCCGCCATTCTCAGTCGGTCACAGATCTCTGTCATCTTCCAGGGTCCACAGAGGCTGCAGGGATGGCTCATTGTGTCAGGGGCTACCTGCAGAGGCCGTGGCTGATGAGACCCGTGCGGCGGCCTCAGACTGCAGCAGAGCGATGCTTTATTGAGGCTCATGCTGCAACTCGCAACTTGCAGAGCAAACCATCGGGATGCTGAAAATGAGGTTCTGGTGCCTGGTGGAGCCCTGCAATACAGTCCACACAGGGTGTCCCACATCATTGTCTGCTGTGCCCTTTACAACCTGGTGCTGCAATGGGGTAGGAGCTGGCTGAGGAGGAGAAGGAGGAGCTGGAGGCCTTCTCTGATGAAGAGGATGTCGACGGGGATGAGAGTGAGGAGGTATTTGAAGGCGACGATGATGTCCCTGATGGGGCAGGTACTCTCGTGAGGCCCTCATAGCTGCTAGATTTGTAGAGGATGATGAAGACATGCAGTGACAAGGCACCATAGATCCTCACATTGCTCCTGTGAAAGTCAGGCTCCAGTCTGGCTTATGGCAATGCACATACCCTCTGTGATAAGGCTCTGTCATGGAGATGCAGTGAGGGACCTAATATTCGCTTGATCACAGGGGAATGATGACGACATGCAGTGAGGACGATCCATAGATCTTCACACAGCCTCTGAGAATGCCTGACTCCTGTCTGGCTGAGGGCAGCTCGCTTGCGCTCTGTGATCAGGGTCATATCATGGAGACGCAGCCATGAAGCTTTAAATGCACCTGAGCCTTTGTCAGCCTTCAGCACCTGACCCCTTCAGGAGCACAGCGTCACCAATCACAGATGCCGAAGAGATGGGGGTCAGCCCCACCTTAAAGGTGCTGAGAGCACACAGAGAGAATGATGGAACTCTGTGGCGCCTGCCCACGACATTCTGGCAGCAATGACAAGCACAGTCGAGGTGCAGGCATCAGTAATGTGTCCAGGGAGTATGAGGCTGGACCATCACTTTGTCCTGAAGGCTGCACAAAGCACAGTGAATATGCCCTAAGCTGAGATACCTGTCTTTATCTTGTGCTGAAAACTTTCACATCTGAGTGACACAAACACTGCTCATCAGAACAAGGAGCCATAGGGAAGGGGACATTCTTGTGAGTTTATTTACAATAGTGAACATTATGTACAAGTGATTAACATCCATGCCCAGGCTGTGCAACTACATCTTCTTAACCTTCCTAACCCGGCTGCTTCGTCTTGGTGCTCCCCAGACACCCATAGTGGAGGTGGAGGCAGCCTGCTGACTGTGACGCCCTGTCTGTGATGACCTTGGTGGGCGTCTTCTGGAGAGCCGAGACCTGGAGGGCCCCGGCCTGCTTTCAGGTTCCTGCTGTATGGCAGTGGCACTCTCCTCGGCCAGAGGAGGTAGAGCTGCTGGGGTCACAGGAAGAGGGGATTCAGTTGAGCCAGACACTCCTGGAGTCACCTGGGTGGATGGCCCATGGGTGCCCGAGGGCCCCTGGCTGACTCTTTGAGGAGAAGGGGTAGCTGGAGCGAGATCGAGCTTCTCCGCACCCCTCTCACATACACACTGTTGGCAACCAACTATGACATCAGCAATGGAGTTCAGCCTGCACAGCAGTGCAGGAGCAATGTCCTGGGCCAAGGTCTCTGTAGCAGCTGCCATCCTGCTAATGTTGGCCTCATTGCATTGGCATGGGGTGGCTATCGGCCCAGCCTGAAGACAGACAAATTCCTCCATCATGCCTTGCAATCTGAGGAGTGCAGCGGACATCCCTTCCTGATGTTCCTGAGCTTGCCTTTGCAGCTCCAGCAACTGTGACATGACCAAGTCCAGAGGCTCATTATCTGATTTGGACAGAGCAATGTTCAGGCCTCCAACAGTCCTTCAAGTGCCGGGGACTTGAGAAGTCCCTGCCACCGCCTGCTGTGGATCTAGTGCGATGTGCTCACTAGATGGTGACCCCTGGTCTATGCTAAAGCTAGGTTCCACTGAGGTGTATGTCTCTGCGCTGGTGGAGGGTGTGGGTGAGCGCTGTGATGGTCTTCAATGAAAGTGCCTTCAGATTCCTCTTCAGAGGTTGCTTTGGGGCTTGATTGGAGACCCTGGGTTGTGGACTTGGTTGGCTGCTTCCCAGATGTGCCTGCGGAAGCAAGGACAGGTAAGTGCATGGCAGAGGACTGCAGAAAAGGACACATCACTCACAGTATGGTTGTCTGATGGATGATGCACTGCTGGATCTTCACTTGGTAGAACACCACCAACCTCACAGTCAGCACAGGAATGGTCCAGATCCTTGCCAGACAACTGAATTACTCTATTTTCAAAGTCCATGTGAACCTTGATTTCGGGTATTCCTCCACCAGTCTGTGACCTCTCCCTTTTGTTGTGTGCCAGCTTATCCTGCATGAATACAAATGGAGAGAATGTAAGCAGGATGCCTGCCGGGCCAGATGATAGTATGCTTGGCGTGTGGGGGTGGTGAGTGGTCCCATGGATGGGATGAGGACAATGAAGGTGTGTGTGAGAGAGTGAATGGTGATGTCCCTTGCACTGGCAGTGAGTGAGGGCCCTGTGGATGTGTGATAGGTTTGTGAGTGTGTGAGTTGAGAGTGATGAGAAGAGTGATTTACCCTGGTGGAACGGAGGAGATCATTTAGCCCTTTTCGCCATTGGATGTCTGTCCTCTTTTGTAGGGCATTGGTGCTGACCACTACTGCCACCACCTCCCATGCTGGATTAGTGATGTTGCTGTCTGTGGCCAGAGCAGGGGTAGAGGACATCATGGTGGGACTCCACTGCATCCAAAAGGTGCTCAAGGGCCATGTCATTAAACCGTCTTCTTGCCTTTTGGGACCATGTCTTCCTTGCAACAGTCATGAGCTGGAAGCACTGAGAGCTGTGTGCACGGCTGCACTTTAAATATACCGCTGGCGTGATGAAGCGGCGAGGTGATGGCTTGGTGGGCGAATGCATAATTAATGAGACAGGATTGGGACGATATGGCATGAAAAGCTGCCATTGCGGCCAGCGGGTAAAACGTCTTTTTCCCGCCTGCTTCCGCACTTAGTGCAAATCTGGGACGATTCTGCCCTTTGTTTTTAGTTATGGTGGAATTGTTCCCCAAGAGTTCCTCAACTACCAAAGTTCCCCCGAAAGCAAAAAAGACACTGGGGACATACTTTATTTATATTTTTAGTTGTGTGTAGTTATACAAACTGTGTTACATCTAAAATGAAATGGTGAAACAATATATTGGGTTACTCTGGGAGCCTGTTTACTTCCTAAAATTGATACCAGTATCTATGTGGTGTCTCTCTATAGCCCAGTATCTTTTTCCAGATTTTGACCTCTTCTGTCCTCCTCTCCAGAATGGTGCTAACTCTTACTAGGAATGGTTTCATGGGAATTTGCTCTTGTTTCAAATGCTCAACTTGCTCAAGTACTAGGCGTTTGAGCCTAGATATTTCAGCATGGAGGGCATCACAATAAAATCTAATTCTGTTCTCTCCCTTGAATGCCCAGGACCTACAGCTGGTTCAGAGTCAGAGATTAAGCAGGCTGGAATTCACCAGGATCTGACTGGCAAGCCACACTGGAATGCCCACAGGTCGCCACTTCCATTCAACTATGGCCTGCTTTGGGTACAAGTCAAATTTCTTCCCCAAACTATCTAGTAATCTTGTGCAGATATTAGTGGTTAATTGCAGTAAAAAGGATTAATAAGCTTTAACAGAAGGATACAGTACAAATCAAATGAAGTTCTGTCATTGTTTAAGATTGTGTTGGTCTGGCATAATGTATGGCGTTCTGGTCACCTAATCACAGGAAAGATTGTTTTCAAAAGAGCACAAGAGGCAAACAACAAAAATTATTCTGGATATGAAAAATTTGAGGTAAGAGAAATATTCAAAGAAATTGGACTTTCTTTTGGAAAAGTACAGATCTTGTGATGATAGAAATGAAATTTCAAACATAGTTAAGTAAACTAATCCAGTACAATTGTCCACTGTGGTGGTACTATTGATGGAAGATTTAAATTACAAGGGTTACAAATAAGAACAAATGAGCAATTTAGAAATAAGGAGAGAAGTCCGGCAGAAAGGTTTTCATTTCAGGATAATAGAATAAATTACCGGGCAATACTGTTGAAGTAGATAGTATAAGTGGGTTCAAAAGAGTGTGTGCCCTGTGATAGACTGGCATCCGGTCCTGGCGTACCCCTCCTAGCGCCCCATTGCCTGTCGACTTCCCTGAATTGGATGAAGGGGTTCTGGAAAATTGAGTGAGAGTGAGAAAAAGAGATACATTTCTGAAAGGTAAAGGATATGGGTTGGCCAAGACATGAGGTACTGATCTTCCTTGATAGTTGAAAGCTATTGTTTCTGCTTAGCTGTGAGAAAGTCCTAATGTCATATGTAACATATTTAAGATAAATAAGACATTTACGATGAAGTTACAGTGCTTATAAATGCTGCAAAAGTGATTTGTGAAAATGGCATTGGTTTGTTGAATTAAAATAAAATGTCTTAAGGTTTTATTCTTGATTTTAAAAGTAGAAGCAGGCATAGAGTGCAGAGTTCCTCTTTGTGGAGAAATAATGGGAATCTTGTTGAGGCTGGGGTCTTGCCTGCTGGCTGGAAAGCCAGTGAGAGACCCGCAGTGCCTCTTTTCGGGAAGGACTGCTGAACCTCACGCCAATCAGGCAGCGATGAGGTTAGCAGGTCTACCCCTGGAATCAAGACCCCAAGGGCAGAAGCCTCACCTACCGAGAGCTGCCAGCCAATCAGAGGCCGACAGCTCCTGTGCTCAGCAGCGCCATTGGGAAGGCTGTGGCTGCTGCTGTAAGGACAGGCACCACAGTCCCAGGATCGCAGTGTGACCCAGGCCACAGGTAATTAATGGGGTAAGGGGTTTCACAGGGTTGGGGCTGCTGGCAGAGGGGTGCAGGCAGGTCAGCAGCAAGGGCAGGGGTGTGGCTCTCAGCTCCATCACCCCCTTCCCCATGTCTGGCCTCTCAATCATACACTGAGTACCTTTGATCAAGGGACCTTCCCCCTGGAGGTGACAAGCTGCTACATAGTTTTACCTGTCGTCCACACCGCATGGCAACAGATCTGCCTGCAGCTGAGTCAAAAACCAGCGGTGTCAAGATGAGGCCCTTAAGTGGTCATTAATTGGCCACTTAGGGTTTCAATTGGCAGCGGGGTGGGAGGTCCACCATGGGCCTTCCCACCCAAAACTTAATTCTGGTGGAGGTGGGAAGCTGGCCCGGTTCAGGTACACTGCTATCCCGCCTAATTACACGCCCTTCCCGACTCCAAGTTCACCACCAGCGAGAGCACTCACACAAGGCACATCTTCCTCAGAGACAGGAGAAAAGAGAAATCAGCCAGAAAAAGTAATAAAGGCCGGTATTTTCCAGCCCTGCAGTGGCGGGTCAGCCAAAAGTCCATTGACTTTCAGCAGGTCCTGAAGATCCTGGAGGTGGGTGGGGCTGGAAAATCCTGGGCAAAGAGAACAGAGAGGCATTCAAAATAGCAACCGCACAACTAAGCTTCCCTCTTTGTCTCTGATGCTGGATTGCCAGCATGATGTTCAAAACAGAAATGTTTTCTTTTTTTAAAAATAGTGACCACCCACTGATTTAAACAAAATTCAAAAATATTTCCAGTAAAGCAAGACAGGGACATATACCATTGTTATTTATGCACAAGATTCTGTAGGATGTAAGTAGTGGTATGGAATTATTTGCCACAAGGAGTCGTTGAGACAAAAACCATTGCATCTTTAAAGGGAAATTGGATAAGTTTATGAAGCAGAGGAAGATACTGAGCTGTGAGGAAAGAGCAGTTGAGTGGAATTAGTTTCGAAATTCTGTAGCGAGCTAGCACAGACATGATTAGCTGATATACTTATTTTCATACTGTAGATTTCTGTGGGTCAATGGCTCTGGTCAGCATTTAAAATACTTACCACCAAGAGTACTTTTTCTGGTTTAGCATGATGCATTCATAGGTATTAATTGTAATACAAGAGAAGCTATTAAAATGTGATTTAACATAATCAAAGTACATTTAAATCTACAGAGAAAAAAATGTTACTGACCTACTTTAGTTACTTCAAACTTCATTGGGTTATGTGAAAATAATTTGCTTCAATGATGATCATGTTTGAAATCAATAATGTGTGTTCATTTATCAGGCATAAAGTGGATGAAAAGTACAGTAACAGTGGAATGGCAAGTGCCCAATCTGCACAAGCGTTGGACCCATTGTTAAAATGGTGGGGAGCAGATTTTCTTAAGCATGTGGGACAGAGTTAATCAGGTACTTCAGTAGACTTAACATTTACAATCTCTATTTAAGTGGCTCACTTTTTAAATACAAATAAGCCGCCATTCTCAGAACACTTTTGCATTCAATGATTTATAAACCTCTCAAATGTAGATATTGCATTCTTGGTAGGTTAAACCATTACTTCCACAATCTTAATTTATTAAATCAAATATCCTCAGTTTGGAAATTTGCATATCTTAAAGTCTAGATATATTAAATCTTTATGATACCATTCATTATTTATTAAACAGTTTTATGAAGGTTTTATTTAATTGTGGACATTCTTATGACATGACGGCAATGATGAATTTAATAGCGTATAAATGGAACATGTAATACAAATCAGTGAAAGCCATGCAAGGTACCATGAACTACTTGCATCAGTTTTTGTATTATCCACTATTATTTTTCCAGGTTCGGGGGTTGAGGGGGGCGGATTTTAAAATCATCAAAGGAAGAATGATGGTAAGCCTGGTATGAATAGTTACGAATGATGCTCAGCTATTAATGGCAAATAATATTTGGATCAGCATTCACCAAAGAGCCCAAAGGGGAAATAGCATGGAATTTGAGACTAAATAAGGATTTATTAAACAAATGTAATTATTTAATCCTTAGCTCCTGTCTTTTTTAATGATACATTTTTCATTCTCTTAGCAGGTTGAATTCTTATTAGCTTTTAATTGCTTTATGGTGCTGCACTTATTGTATGAAACATAGAGATATAATCACTGTGAAATATAATCTTTCCTGAATGCTGGATTATAACCACACTGATGGCATTAGAATCAATTCACAATCCATGCAACAAGATAGTTTTTAGTTTAAATTAACTTATTTCAATTGAAGTAGCATTTTCATTTAAACATTACAACCATTTCCTTCAATCCCTGATTTAAATAGAATGGATGAGGAAGCACCTTGAACATGATTGTCGCTCCTGGACAAGCCATAATTCATTTGTGACTTGGGAGCTTCATGAGAAATAAGGCCTGTCCAACCATGAGATATAAATTATGAGGTTGTAAATCCACTACTCCCCTCCCAGTTCTGGCACAAGCCTGCCAGAAGTACAGCATAGATCCTGGAAATGGGCCTAGGACCTGGATATGCCAGGGGCACCAGCATGTTGAGTGGCTGCTCAGCGCCACAGTAACCACACACCTTTCTGGCTGATGTCAGTAGTGTTGTGGGTACTCATCTCCAATAGGTAAATGTGGTGACTTTCTTCAGACCGCAGTTACTTCAACAGGTCAGGAGCAAAGGTCTCCAGTGGGCACTTCCTGCAGTGGCTCCAGAAATTTTCAAGGCCTGCATTCCACTGCTCCCCTTATATATCCGACACTTACATTATAAAAGCCCAATTTATGCCCAGAATATTGCATATAAGTGATGCAACCTACCTAAGTAGTCTGCCTCTTTTTCTCCTAATTGATGGTACTGTCTTTACACTATTCTCTTCTAAGTCCGAGACTGAACCATGAGACTCAATTACTGGTCTTTTTGCATATGATAAGGCATAACAAGAGTGTGACTCAAAAACATCATTATACCACAGAAGCTACTGCTTTGTGCTTCACTCAAACTTAAAATGATGGACTAGGAATACAAAGGAATTAAAATAGAAATGGCTTAGTTGAAACTACCATTATGAAATTATTCTAATTTTCTACAAGTGTTGGCTCTTTTAATTAAGTTTTACCAATATTATCTGATAGTATAGGTCTCTTTACTAAAGAATAATGACAACTTAGGAAAAAATGGGGGTTCATGTGCATAGATCTTTGAACGTGGCAGAACATATTGAGACAGTGGTTAGAAAAGCAAATGGGATCTTGGAGTTCTTAAATAGAGGTATTGAGCACAAAAGCAGTTGAGTTATGCTGAACCTTTATAAATCTCTGGTTAGAATATACGAACAAGGAACAGGAGTAGGCCATTCAGCCCCTCGAGCCTGCTCCACCATTTACTAAGATCAGGGCCATCTGATAGTAACCTGAAATCTGCATCCCACCCACCTTCGATAACCTATCACCCCCTTGCTTACCAAGAATCTATCCACCTCTGCCTTAAAAATATTCAAAGACTCTGCATCCACCATCTTTTCAGGAAGAGAGTTCCAAAGACTGAGTGAAAAAATTTCGCCTAATCTCTGTTTTAAATGGGCAACCCCTTATTTTTAAACAGTGACCCCTAGATTCTTCTGCAAGAGAAAACATCCTCTCCACGTCTACCCTGTCAAGACCCCTCAGGATCTTATATGTTTCAATCAGGTCACCTCTTACTCTTCTAATCCCCAGTGGATACAAGCCTAGTCTGTCCAACTTTTCCTCATAAAATAACCCATCCATTCCAGGTATTAGTCTGGTAAACCTTCTCTGAACTGCTTCCAACACATTTACATCCTTCCTTAAATAAGGTGACCAATACTGTACACCGTACTTCAGATGTGGCCTCACTAGTGCCCTGTGCAACAGAAGCATAACCTCTTTTGTACTTTTGTATTCAATTCCCCTCGCAATAAATGATACCATTTTATTAGCTTTCCTAATTACTTGCTGTACTTGTATAATAGCCTTTTGTAATCCATAGGCCACAGTAGAGTAGAATGTCTATTTCTGGTTATCACACTTTAAGAAAGATGTGAGGGTCTTTGAGAGGGTGCAGAGGAGATTTACAAGAATAGTTCCAGGATGAGGGATTTTGGTTAAAGGTTAGATTGGAGAAGCTAGGTTATTTTCCTTGGAATGAAGGAGATTGAGGTTGAGATTTGATAGAGGTGTACAAGATTATGACAGCTACAGGAAAGGTAGAAGAAGAAAAGCTCTTCCCATTAGCTGATGGACTAGGAGACACAGATTTAAGGTTCTGGCAAGAGATGCAGGATGAGGAAGAGCTTTTTTACGGCGTGAGTAGTAATGACCTGGAATTCGTTGCCTATGCAGGTGGTGGAAGTGGAGATGATCAATGATTTCAAAAGGAAATTGAATAGGCACTTGTGGGAAATAGATTTGCAGGACTGCAGGGATAGAGTGGGGAATGGGACTGACTCGATTGCTTTAAAGGGAGCTGGCTTGGATCCGATGGCCTAAATAGCCTCCTTCTGTCTCGCTATGACTCTCTGACTCTAATACTAGTTCCTAGGATGTCCTTCCATCCAAGGTTTTTAGGAATATTGGCCAGTTTTCATGGATTTTTTTTACCAGGTGCTCCTTTGCAAGCTAAAATGATATTTTGGAATATTAAATTGAACGAATTAGAGTCCTACAGTTATTAAAGAGAAAGGCTTTGACTTTTATTGCTTGCCAATTTTTCCATTTTTATTTCTTCCTTCACCTGAAGACATTGAAGATTTAGGCACAAACATGGTCATTATCCCCATCACACAGACTTGCGATTTTATAGAAATTATTTGGGAAAGAGCATTACTGGTGCACCCAGGCACAAATGGTACATTTAGTCCATCTTTAGATGCCCTGAAGGCATTAGAGGTCAACACTGTAGGCCAGAGCAGTTAGAGGTGCCGGGTTCCTTTCTTTGAAGAATACCAATTGTGTTTTTATGCTTACTTTATCTGGTGCCAATCTACAGATTTATAGATTAGATTAATTACCATTTCTGAATACCATGGCGGAATTTGAACTCACAGCCAGTAGGCTATAACATTCATTTTCTTCCCTGTTCACCAATGGGATGCCCAAATATAAAGACATCCCAAAAAAAGCTGTTGATGCGATATGCACAGGGACCCTCCTGAGTTTGGAAGCTCTGAGGGAGGCTTGGGAATGATTCCAATAGGATAGCTGGGTCAGGTAAGACTTTTTTCTTCACCCTGCAGTTAAAACTCTGATTCTTTCTGGCTGCTGCTGACCAGTGGAATGGTGGGCAGGAACATGATTATAGTCTCTTCAGGACTATCCAACTGCATACTTGTGTCATCTCTTCAATTATCAGCATAAGGACCTATCAGTCGATTGGCACAAATGGGGATTGTACCTGGATCATGCTAATGGTACAGGACAATCAAGTCAGGGGCAATATAGGTACAGAGTACTTCAGACATGCTAGGGTGTAGGGAAGGGGGGATGAAAGTCAATCTGGATATTTGCATTATTTGTGGCACATCACCAACCCACCTGCTAGATTCATTCAGAGAATCATAGTGTTAAGTAACACAAAAGGAGATGATTCGGCCCATGATGCCTTTGGTGGTCATTCAAGAGCTATCCGTTACTCAATCACTTACTGTTTCCCCACAGTCCTGCAATTGCTTCTTTCATCCGCATATCTAATTACCTTCTGATCCTGCTTCCTCCATCTTTCAGGCAGGCATTCCAGAACATAGCTCACTGTAAAAAAACACTCACCTCCCTCGATTCTTTTGGCAATTATCTTAAATTTGAGTACTCTGTTTACCGACCTTCCTGCCAGTGGAAACAGTAGCTCCTTATTTACTCATTTACTTATCAAAAACTTTTATACTTTGAACACAAAAGTAAAATACTGCAGATGCGAAAAGTCTGAAATAAAATCAGAAAATGCTGGAAATAGCAAGTCAGACAGAATCTGTGGAGAGAAACAAAGAGCAGAATCTTCTGCCTGTCGGGCGGGCTGGTCGGGAGTGGGCGTGGGCGGGCGCGGAGCCGATTGCCACCCGCAATCGGCTGTACGCCGTCATTTTACGTGGACGGGCCAATTAAGGCCCGCCCAGCGTGACGTGCGCCTGGTAGCACTCAGCGCTACCTGTGCGGGCGGGGGAGGGAGGAGAGTCAGGGTCTGCGCTTTTATGCGCACGCGTGCGAAAGAGTGCAGAAATCTCCCTGAGGCAGCTCCGTGCCTCAGGGAGATAAAGTTCAAATTGAAAGCTGGAAAACAAGAAAAAATAACAATATTCAGACATGTCTCCTCATGTGACACTGTCACATGAGCTGGGACATGTTTATGAATTGTCATAAAAACTTTTATTTAATTAATAAAACCTCCATGAAACCTCATCCTGCCCGCTTGGGCTCCTCGCCTTCCTGCCAACCTTAAGGTTGGACGGGCAGCCCTGACAATTAGTTTAATTGCTGTATTAATGGCCTTAGCAGGCCTTTGACAGTTTGGCGGACGTGCAGCTGACTCCAGTGCGCGCCCGCCGAACGAAAGGTTGGAATGACACGCGGTGACGTTGGGATGCACGCCCGATGTCACCACGCGTCATTTTACGCATTGGTGTGCGGGGCCCGCCCCTGCATTCCGAAGAGAAAATTCTGCCCAAAGTTAACATTTCAAGTTGATGACGGCTCTTCTGAAACTCCACAGAGGCAGCACTGTCACATCGCACCTCCACACCATCTAGCAGCTCAGACACATCTCATTTGGGTTTAAATAAAGATTAGAATGGGGAGCACAGGGTAAGCAGAACATTACAAATGAGCAGGAGGAGAGTGAAGTAGACTCACCTGTGGGCAGGCCCCTTGGAGGACGAAGTACAGACACAGCCGTAATCCCCTCCATAATGATACTGGGCCTTGGGTGTCACAGACGAAGAGGGTCTTTCTGGAACATCAGAGGTAGGTGAGTTGTCAAATGTCAGAGACCCCTGAGGTAATGCAGAGCAATGGGCTGTCAGTAGAGGAGTCTATACAGTGCATATGCACCATTGTGAATTGAGCCAACATTTTCCACCCGTCGGGGGGATGTGCAGGAGCGGGCACGGGCAGGCGGGTTCCCGATCGGCTCCCCCAGTTGGGGGCACACCGCCATCTTACGCAAAGTGCTGCCTCAGGGAGATCAGATCAGATTTGAAACTTCAAATAAAGATGAGAAAAATTTTGCTGCCACGTCCCCTCATGTGACACTACCGCATGAGTTGAGACATGTCCATAACTTTTATTTTGAAATATTCTGAGATTTTTTAATCATTCATGGAACCTCATCCCGCCTGTGGATGAGGTTTCATGCTTTTTCTGAAGCCCGCCAGGGCTCCTGGCCTGCCCGCCAACCTTAAGGTTGGACAGGCAGGTCCGTTAATGGTTTCAGTTAGTTTTTTAATGGTCTCAATAGGCCGTTGACAGGTTGGCGAGCGCACAGCCAAGTCAGCTGCGCGCCCGCTGACCTGAGAATGTAAATGATGTGGGATGACATCAGAACGCTTGCCCAGCGCCACCCCACATCATTTTATGCATCCGTGAGTGGGCCCTGCCCCCGCTCGCCAAACAGAAGATTCTGTCCTTGGTGATTTGAGCGTAAGAGTTCCTCCATTAAGAAAGTGGCCAACCTCTTGGAAAGCCATATACAGCACGACTTAGAGTCGTGCAGGAGCATCGTGTTGACATGCACAGAAAGAGTGAGACTCTCTATTGCATGGAACACTCAGTGTCACAGATGGTGCTGAGATGCTTGGGGCAGATACCAGCTGCACCCCAGCCAGTGGCCTCATCCAGCTATCACCATGAAATGTCTGAGGCAGTCAATGAGCCATTCCTGCCACAAGACTCTGTGACAGGGCCACCCTTGTAATGACAGGTGTGTTCCTCCAAGATGAGGACAGAAGTCATTGGCATCTCAGCCAGGAGCAGAGACAGGGGAGTAGGCTGTCTTCACCTCATCCTCAGCCACGATAGATGTGGATGGAAACACAAGGCACTGTACTATTAGTTGCCCATTATTGGCCAGTTGGATGAAATTTTCTTTATTTGTGGTTCAAAGTTCAGTGTGGGAGGAATGGATTTTGATTCATGGGGCACTGGCACCAGTATAGGGGAAAGCGGGAGCTGTACTGTTGGGATGGTCTTCATGTGAACTGTACTAGGACCAGTAGTCATATAACTAGGGTGGTAGAGAGGGGTTTAAACTAAACAGTGGGGGAAAGGATCAAGGGGGGGAAAATGTAATTAATTTAAAGGAAACAAAGAGGTAATAGAGCAGGATAGGGATTTGGGTAATGGTAACCTAAGTGCAGCAGGAAGGGACAGAGTGCATAAACTTAAGAGTGCACCAGCAGATAAAGCCAGAGATTGCAAAAGGTAAAAAGACAGAGTTAAAGGCTCTGTATCTGAATATGCGCAGCATTTATAACAAAATGAATGAATTGTCAGCACAAATAGAAATAAATATGTGTGATCTGATAGCCATTACAGAGACATGGGCTGGGATTTTCTGGTCCCGCCCATGCCAGGATGACATGCTAGAACTTCATGTTCAGTTTGAAGGGGTGAAGTGTGGGTCTAAGACTAGAGTTTTAAACCTAAATAAAGCTAATTGTAAGGGCATGAAGGCAGATTTGGCGAAAGTGGACTGGGAAACTAGGTTAAAAGGTAGGATAGTAGAGGTAGAGTGGAAAACTTTTAAGGAAATATTTAATAACTCTCAACAAAGATTTATCCCAGTAAGAAATAAAGTCTCTCAGGGAAGGATAGATAACCCATGGCTCAATAGAGAAGTTAACGATAACATCAAATTAAAAGAAACACTGTATAAATCCGCAAAGATTAGTGGTAAGTGAGAAGATTGGAAAGATTTTAAGAACAAGCAAAGAATGACTAAAAAAACGGAGAAATTAGAGTATGAGAGAAAAATAGCTAGTAATGTAAAAACTGATAGTAAGAGTTTCTACAAGTATTAAAGAGGAAAAGAGTAGTAAAAGTGAGTGTTGGTGCTCTAGAAAGAGAGTCTGGGGAATTATTAATGGAAAACAAGGAAATGGTGGAAGCATTGGACAGGTAATTTGTGTGTGCCATCAGAAGAGTCGCAAATAGAAGACTCAGAAACCTTCCCAAAGATATTTGAAAATCAGGAGGTGAAAGGGAGGGAGGAACCTAAAACAATTGCTATTACCAAGGAAACAATACTGCGAAAGCTATTAGACCTAAAGGTTGACAAGTCCCCAGGACCTGATGACCTCCATCCTTGGGTCTTTATAAAAATTGTCTGCAGAGATAGTAGAGGCATTGGGTATAATCTTCCAAAATTCCTTAGATTCTGGAAAGGTACCATCAGATTGGAAAATAGCAAATGTAACACCTTTATTCAAGGAAGGAGAGAGACAGAAAGAAGGAAACTATAGGCCAGTTAGCCTAAGATCTGTCATAGAGAAAGTGCTAGAATCCATTATTAAGGGGGTTATAGCAGGATACTTAGAAAGTCATAATGTGACCAGGAAGAGTCGATATGGTTTTACGAAAGGGAAATCATGTTTAATTGATTTATTAGAGTTCTTTGAGGAAGGTGGAACATGCAAGGTAGATGATGGGGAACCTGTAGATGTGGTGCACTTTAATTTCCAAAAGGCATTTGGTAAGGTGCCACATCAAAGATTACTACACAAAATAAGAGTTCATGGTGTAGGGGGTTTCATATTAGCATGGAGAAAGGATTGGTTAGCTAACAGGAGGCAGAAAGTAAATAAATGGGACTTTTTTGATGGGCAAACTGTAACTAATGGAGTGCCACAGGGATCAGTGCTGGGGCCTCAACTATTTACAATCTATATCAATGGCTTAGATGAAGGGACTGAATGTATGGTAGCTAAATATACCGAGATATGTAGGACAGTAAGTTGTCGAGCGGAGGTAAAGTGTCTCCAAGAGGATATTGATAGGTTAAGCAAGTGTGCAAAAATTTGGCAGAGTATAATGTGGTAAAATATGAAATTGTCCACTTTAGCAGGAAGAATAGAAAAGTAGTATACTATTTAAATAGAGAGATTGCAGAACTCGGTGGTACAGAAGTATCTGGGTATCCTGGTGCACGAATCACAAGAAGTTAGTATACAGGTACAGTAAATGATTTGATTAAAAATGCAAATAGGATGTTGGCATTTATTGCAAGGGGAATGGAATATAATAGTAGGGGAATTTTACTGCAGCTGTACAAAACCTTGGTGAGATCACATCTGGAGTATTGTGTTGAGTTTTGGTCTCCTTATATGAAAATGATATAATTGTGTTAGAAACAGTTCAGAGAAGGTTCACTCGGCTCACTCCTGGGATGAAGGGCTTAACTTATGAAGAAAGGTTGAACAGTTTGGGCCTGTATCCACTGGGTTTTAGAAGAGTGAGAGGTGATCTTATTGAAACATATAAGCACTTGAGGGGACTTGATAAGGTGGATACTGGGACGATGTTTCCTCTTCTGGGAGATACTAGAATTAGGAGAGAGAGTTTAAAAATAAGAGGTCTCCCTTTTGAAATGGAGATGAGAATTTTTTTTTTCTCTCAGAAGATCATTAGTCATGAAATTCTCTTCCCCAGAATGCAGTTGAGGCTGAGTCATTGAATTTATTCAAGGCTGAGTTCAATAGATTTTTGGTAGACAAGGGAGTCAAGGGTTATGGGGGCAGACAGGAAAATGGAACCGAGGCCACAATATGATCTTATTGAATGGTGAAGCAGGTTTGAAGAGCAAAATAGCCTAGCCCTGTTCCCAAGTCCTATGTTCCAATGTTTGTTTTGCCATTCATTTCCCCTGTAGTAAATATAATTGATTATGATTTTGATCAGACTTGGTGTGCTATTAAAACTTAATGTCAAAAGTTAAATGGAGGTTAAGGCGGTGGGGGGCTGGGGATCCTGGGCTTATTGTGGCTCCATGGTATGTGATGTGGGGCAATGGTGGTGGTGAAGACCCCATTCTCAATGTATTTGTGTGGCAATGGGATTATTCAGTTGTGCTTGCTGGATAATTTCCCTCTCTGACTGAAGTGAGTTACAGAGTCTTCTGTCATAAGAGCTAGGAGGTACTCAAATGAAGCTTTTCTGAAACAGTATGGCCCTTGCCGCCATGCCATCCTGCTGATTGGAATGAGGCCTGAGACAGCCTCAGTGTTCTCCCTCCACTGCCGGGGAACCAAGCTCCTCATGTGCCCCCTTCCTCCTCATCTTCCTCCTCTTCTTCCTCCTCCATGGAAGTGGTGTTCCAGATCCCCCTCTTCATCCAACTCCAGACCTCTTTGCATAGGCATGTTGTGCAGTCCGCAGCAAACGACCACAATATGAGACACTGGCTCATACTGGTGAAAACCACTTGACCAGTCAAAGTAATGGAAGTATATCTTCAGGATGCTGATGGTCTGTTCAATGCAGGTTCATATTCGTAGATGGCTTTGGTTGTAGCGCCTCCTCATCCATGTCTGGGTGATACATAGATGTCAGGAGTCATCTCTTCAGAGGATTCCTCCTTACCCCCCAGAGCCACTCACTGGAGCCTGGATGTTGGCCTGAAGATGTGGGGCACCTGGGATTTTCTCAGGATGAAAAAACCGGGCACAAGATGCGCTTCCTGTGGTCACAGACTGGCTGGATATTCAGGGAGTTTCTGTTTAGAAATCTGGCTAGCTGGTCTGTTGGTGCTTTGATGACTGTGTGGGTATAATTGATGATCCCCTGGACCTGAGGTAATCCATTGATAAGCAGCAAAGCCCAATGCCCTCTGTGCCTGCATTGGCCCCTCTGTCTCAAGTTGTATGTATTCCCAGCCCTCCGGAATAGGGCATCCATGATTTGCTGATGGCACGATGAGCTGCCAACTGCAAGATGCCACCCAGCTGATCCCTGGAGTGAACCAAAAGCAAAAGGAATCAGCACCACGGTGATCTTGACAACTGCAGATAGCGACTGGTATGGTGCCTTTGAGGCATCAGGCCATTCTGGACCAGAGCACAAATATCCGAGACCATCTGCCTGGATAGGCACAATCTCTCCTACGACACTGGCACTCTATCACTTGAAGGTGGCTGACTCTTGAACAGTACACCCAATGTCTTGGCTAGCCCCTTCCTCTCCTTGTACCCTCTGGCTTCCTCCTGACCGGGAGAACAGATCTGTTGAAACTCCTTCCTGCTACTCTGTCCAATGTCTGAGCAGCCTGCTCCCATCTCAGCTTGGCGCCTGTTTGGTCACCAGGATTTCCTCCACCAAACTCTGATACCCAAGAGATGCAGGCAGCCTCATATCCCTCTTAGGAGTCCCACCACTCACTGTTCACAAATACAAACCTCTCAACACACCAGTGATGGCAACTCAGTGCCACTGGTTGAACAGCTAACTATTATTCTCCCTTTCTTAAATGTGTTGACCAGTGAATCCATTCACCTTCATGGCTCCCACTGTGTTCATGACAGCTGCATTCTGATGCTTCCCAGGGATTGTGTTTCCCCGCGTATCTCAACTGAAAGTTTAAAACTGCTCCTCTGAAGCCTAACGAGTTCATCAATGAACTCAAAAAATAGTTAATTGGAGGCATGCAGGTTTCCCTGTCCTGCCCTCTCTTTGAAAATTGCATCATGTTCCAAGGCGTCATAGTTCAGTGACACCCTCCAGGAACAGGATTTCCAATGCACATCCCTGGTGGTGAGCTGCGTCAGAGAGCTATCCCAATGCGGCTCCCCATTATTTTACTGCTCCCCCCCAACCTTTGTTCTTGCCACCTGGGGTTGGTAAAATTTTGCCCTTAAAAAAAGGAGAATACGTCTTTAATTATTTACATGCTGTGCCTCTTGCACTCTTGTTACTGAGAAATCCTCTAAATACCAATCTACTCCATGCTCTTTTGCTTCCAAAGAAGTTGAAACTATCTTTCCAGGAACCCTATGTCCAAACAATTATGGACAGCAGAGCTATGCATACTTCAACAAGAGATTACTATATGGAATACCTATTTGGGAACATATTACATACTGCAGATATATTCAGGCTGTGAAATTGCCCTTTATAGCTTTCCCAATTAAAACTTATAGAAGTATATGTTTCATTACAGCCTTCTTGGCTACAGTTCCTGTGACTCACACAGGGGCTAATAATCCAGGCAGCACACATTGTCCCCACCAAGGCAGCTTGTTACTTCAGAATCTTCATTAAGCGATCAGGGAGAGCAGAATCCAACAACTTGGTAGAGGTATGAATCTATCACACTGATGCCTGGTTCACCTGCCAAACTTTGAATGAACTCCCAGTTCTCCTAAGAATGGTATTAGTGACCGGACAGATGTGTATGCCTAGATGGCACCTGGGTGATATCACACAGAGCCCCTGTGGCTGGCTGTTTGATATGAGTCTGTGTTGTTAAAGTTGAGTGCCAGGATAACTTTTATTGCCGCAATCACAGATGTCTAAACAGATGATCTTCTGTTCCCCCTTTGGTTATCTGCACTCTTCAGACACAGAGCTCTACTTTAGGATATTCATGAGATTTACTTGGCTTGTAAATTCTTTTGGGGGGATACTTTAACCTTATAGGGCACATCTGCCTCAAATGCTGCTCACCTTCCTTGCCTCCATCTTGCACTGTTGCTATTATTTCTCCCTTAAAATACTAAACACGGAATGCACATTGGGAATCCCATAAATGTAACTCTTGGGGATGGAAACATTTTCCAGTGGGCTCACAGGCCCTCAGGCTGCCAGAGGCAAGGTCAATTTTGAAAAATACTCCGTTGCAAAAGCGCTCACCAACCATTGTTTTTTTAGGCTTCAGATTTGAAGGTAAAGCACTTCTGCCAGTATCAGCCAATGCTGGGAATAGCAACACCTCTTTTATCTCATTGTGATTTCTCCAAAGTTCAGTGGGGACATTCATCATGGGATTTGGACAGTCCTACATTTCCATACATGAGAAAAAGCTCCCAACAACACGTGCATCCACTATCAAAAAGCCTCTGACCTGACCTGTAAAAGCAGTGCAGCTATTTTGGGCAAGAAACCTGGCAGAAATATGAAGCAGTGAAGAAACATCTCCATGTCAGCATGGTGTGGGATTTGGGGAACTTAGAGGTGATGATGTTTCCACAACATTGCTTCTCTTGTCCTTCTTGATGGTAGTGGCCACAGGGCTGGGAAGTGCTGGTAAAGTAAGCTTAGTGGGTTTCTGTAGTGCATCCTATAGATAATACATACTGCAACCACAGTGCATCTGTGGTGGAGAGGCAGATATTGAGTCCAGTGGCAGGGACACCTATCAAACAAATTACTATGTCAGGGATAGTGTTTCCCTTCATAAGTCGTATTGTAGCTACCCACATCAAGGCAAGTGGATTGTGTTTGAGGGGTGAGAAGGTGAACCATCCATCGAAAAGTAGAGGCTCTGACCTGCTCCTGATGATCCATTTGACATGAAGGTAGTGGCACACGCATGACAGGGAATGCCCTCATGATGGAGATGCAATTTTGTCCTCAGAAGAGCTATGCAGTAGTTACTTCTGCCAATGCATGGACATGGCTGTGACAAGTAGGTTGGGAGGGCAAAATTAAGTCGGTTATTTCCTTATGTTGGTTCCCTCATCACCTGAGGCTGGCCCATACTGGCAACAAAGTATCTTTGGATTCCGCCAGCATATTCAGTGCTAGTATTGCTGTGTCAGTCTTCATGGTGGACATTGAAGTTCCTTATCCCAGTAATTCTGTGCCCTTCTGTCAGAACTGCATCCACATGCTGTTTAACATGAGAACTAATGATTTCTCAGGAGAAGAAGTGTACTCAATGCTGATCTGTGGAGTTTTCCATGACCTTGCTTGACCAGGAGGCATGACCCATCGTGGGATCAAAAGTCAATATTGAGCCCTGCCAAGGCCACTTCCACCTGACTTTGTATCACCGTGGTCCCACCAATGTTGGGACAAGGCACATATATAGCTTCAGCACAAGTTACTTCAGGGTTTCCATCAAATGGAGAATCCTTGCAGAAAATTAACCCCTATAGATGTTATAGAGTCATAGAGTTATACAGCATAGAAACAGGCACTTCGGCCCATCGTGTTCATGCTGGCCATCAAACATCTATCTATTCTAATCCCATTTTCCAGTACTTTGCCCGTAACCCTGTATGCTATGGTGTTTCAAGTGCTCATCCAAGTGCTCATCCAACTTCTTAAAAGTTGTGAGGGTTCCTGCCTCCACCACCCCCTACCACCCTCTGGGTGTAAAGATTTTTCCTCAAATCCCCTCTAAACCTCCTGCCCCTAACCTTAAATCTATGCTCCTTGGTTATTGACACCTCCACTAAGGGGAAAGGTTTTTTTCCTCTCTACCCTATCTATGTCCCTCATTATTATGTATACCTCTATCAGGTCCTCCCTCAGCCTTCTCTGCTCTAAGGAAAATAACCCTAACCTATCCAGTCTCTCATCATAGCTGAAACACTCCAGCTCAGGCAACATCTTAGTGCATCTCCTCTGCACCCTCTCCAGTGCAATCACATCCTTCCTATAGTGTGGTGACCAGAACTGCACACAGTTCTCCAGCTGTGGCCTAACTAGCATTTTATACAACTCCAACAAAACCTCCCCGCTCCTATATTCTATGCCTCGGCTAATAAAGGCAAGTATCCCATATGCCTTCTTAACCACCTTATCTACCTGTGCTGCTGCCTTCAGGAATCTATGGACATGTACACCAAGGTCCCTCTGATCCTCTGTGCTTCATAGGATCCTACCATTCATCATGTACTCCCTTGCCATGTTAGTCCTCCCAAAATGCTGTTGATTGACTAGCCCACTTAAGCGGCATTGATTGACTAGTCCAAAGGACAGCTCTTTAAACTTAGGCTCCAGTCCCAAGAAAGTGTTGAGGAGGATTGGATTTGCCTTAATCCCTTGCCTGAGCCATTGCCCAAAGGTCCACCTGACATCCTTCCTCTTGAACATTTTAACAATTGTTCATTATTGGATGGCTTGCAGGGCCACTGCAGAAAATGCTAAACATCTCCACATTGGGTAGAATTTAAGGTAGGGGATAGGGGTCTCGCCTGCTGGCTGGAAAGCTGATAAGAGACTGCACTGCCTCTTTTCGGGAAGGTCCACAGCATTGAGTGCAAATCAGGCCATTCACTGGGCAGTGGAAAATCTTCTCCAGGGTCAAGAACCTCAGGGGTAGAAGCCCCGCCCACTGACAGCTGCCGACCCATCAGAGGCCGGCAGCTCTTCATTGCTCAGCAGTGCCACAGGGGAGGCAGTGGCTGCTGCCGGTAATACGCCTACCTGAGTCCCAGGATTGCTGAAGGATCAAGTCCACAGTGAGTGATGAGGGGAGGGGCATCGCAGGGTGGGGGCCATGGGGAAGAGGGAGAGAAGGCTTGGCACCAAGGGAAGGATGGGTGGTTCTTAGGAGGCAACCCCTCCCCCAATGGGTCCTTCGATCAGGCACTGAGTGCTTTAAACGAGGGACCTGAGGGACCACCCCATCCACACCGCGCCCCCCACCAACCCCAGAAACCCACGAGCAAATATGACAGTGTTTGCTTTTCAGACTTCCTGCATGGAAGACCCTGTCCACTTTTGGGTGAATACCAGCAACGGTGGGACGAGCCCCTTAAGTGGACATTAATTGCCCACTTAAGGGCCTCAATTGGCAGCAGGGCTGAAGGGTCATCCACGATCCTTCCTTCTGCCATGGACTTAATTGAGGCAGAGGCGGGAAGGTGGCCCACCACCAACCCATTTGATGAAACAATCCCTGCCACAAAACTCACCACCGGGGAGGGCATTAAATCCCACCCGATGTGTGGGACTGGAATCTCATGCAGGACAGCAGTCGCGGGTTCTCTTTCTTAAAAGAGACTGGAGAACCAGCAAAGACTTTCTAACAATCCAGATGATTTCATGGGTACTGATATTAGCATACAGATTTGAGATTTATTGAGTTCAATTTCACAATTCGCCATGGTGGGGTTTCAACTCTCAGTCTGCTGGTCTAGTGCCTTAACCACTAGTCTAACGCACCCAATTTTTAACAGATTCACAGGACAAGAATTATGTTGTTACACTTAGGGCCTGAATTTCCGCAGAGTGGTATTCAGAGTCGATTGCCCCTCCGCTCTTAGTTTCCTACCTAGAAATCTGGGCGATCCTTTCTCGCCCGACCTTCCAACTCAGGCTGGGCAAGAACTGTGTAATGCAGTGCGCTCCTGAGGCCGTCAGCCAAGGGCTGTACAGTTGGAGGTAAAGAGACCATGCCACCCTTTTTACAGCATTAGCTGCTGTAAAGCAGGTAACTTTAAAGGCCCAACCACTTTTGAGCCAGCAAGAAGGTAGGTTTGTAACGTAAGTGGGTAGAATTTTGAGGTGTGGTGGTCAGGTGGTCTGGGGGGCGGCGGTTAGGGTGATTGGTTAGTCAGTGGTGGGGGGGTCTGTTGGAGGGTCGGGTGGTCAGGGGAGAGGGTCAGGTGTTCGGGGGAGGTCAGTTGGTCAATATGGGGGGCTGGGTGGTTGGTGGAGGTTGGGGGTCTGGTGGTCAGGGAATGGTCATTTGGGGGTGGTCACTGGGGGAGGGGTCAGGTGTTCAGGGGTCCCATGTGGGGGTCAGCGAGTGGGGGTCGGGTGGTCAGTGGTGGGGGGGGGGGATGCGGTTAGGTGTTTGGGGGAGGTCAGGTGGTCTGGGTGGTGCTCGGCTGGTCATGGGCGAGTGTGGATCGTATGGTTGGGAGGAGTGGTGATTTGGGGCGTGGTCAGTGGGAGGGGCCAGGTGTCAGGGTTCAGGGTTTGTTGGGGGGGTCCTGTGGGGGGTGTGTGAGGAGTCCAGTTGCAGGGGGTCAGCACTATAGTTATCCAGGAGTTAGAAGTGGCTTTATTTCTAACTTTTCCTGGGTAACTATTCTGGTAAGATAGCTGGAACCATCTGAAGTTTGCGGTTTAAATTGTACTTTTGGCTGGTTCCCATTGCAGTGCAATTGCCCAATGGAAGTTTGAACTTCCCGGGCAATTTCCGGGCAATCCTTACCTGGAACTTGCAACGGGGTTCCCAGCGCATCTTTGGGGGCACCCCAGGCACTTCCAAAAGCTTGGGAGTTACGGGCCTTAGTAGTCTTTCCTACATAACATGATTTTTTTCTTAGTGAAACATGGCTTGAAAGAAAATAAGGGTGGTTTTGCCTTTGGCCGGGGTTTTCTGTGCCCTCTGGCGTCGGGAGTGTTCGGTGGTGTGGGCAGACAATATGGAAAGAAGGTCAAAAGTCAAAAGACATTGTGAAACCAGTTTACGATCGTCCGCTCCACCCGCTGATGGCGAGCCATGTTTCCCACCATCGGATGTTGGGAACCTCATTCGATAACATCAGCATCTTATTATAGGGCCAGCCCGCTGCAAATGTTTGTCCCCCCCACAGCGCTGGATTGTCCGCCCATGTCGGGGTGCTTTCCCGCCGATGTGTTTCACAAAGGCATGCACTTGGCTGGCTGCACTTTGAGGAGAACTCGAAGGTAAGTACACAGTAATGTTGCAGAGAGCTCGTCTGGGTCACATGTTGGACTTCAAGGTTGAGGCGTGTTGTGGGGGGTAAGCAAGGGCTGCCCTGCGGCTGAGGCGACATGGTAGGGGGGGCAAAGGCTGCCCTGCAGTTGAAGGTAGTGCACAAGCGCGTGCAGAGAGGAGGGTGGGGCTGGGTGGGTGAGGGAAGCAGCCAAGCATTAGGGACACCTTGTATAAAGTGACCATTCCTCTGTAGCTGAGGCAGTTCAGGCGCAGCCACATTTAAATGGTTGGAGCCGGGCCTCTAGCTTATCTGCCCACTCAAGCAATGCAGAGGCATCAAAGTCCCACCAAGTGCTCCACAGCTTTTCACCCCTCGGCCATAGACTGCAAAGTCATGAGTGCTTTACTGGACTGCAGAACTGTTGTACAACTGGGCGTTGTACAATCTCCTTGCTAAAGCTGGCCATGGAGCAGTTACTGTTGGAGACACTCACAGCCCCTTGCAATGTCATCATCCCGGTTTGGACCATGGTTCAAGCTAACAGTGCAGCCTTGCAGCACGGGTTAGGAGAATGCCTGCGCCCGAGCTGAGAGCACAGTATTCAGTCCAGTGGGCAAAGCTGCCGCCAATTGGTCAGGTGGAGTGGGGCAGAGGTGGGTGGGGTTTCGAACAGCCATGAAGTGCACTAATCCCTGGGCATCTAAGTGGTGGCCAGCACTCTCCGGGATCAGAGTTAACCAAGAGAGGTCCTTAGTACATCCAAGCTAACCCATGCATCTCTCACTTTCATCCCGCAGGAGGTGTACATCAGGATCATGGTGCCTGGTGACCTAGCTGCATGCCTTGTGGCATACAGAGAGCGAAGATGACTGAGAAGAGAGTGACTGAGGCTCCTGGCTGCGCAGAGGGAGGAGCAGCATCCTCTGGCAGAAGGGGCGGCTGGGGCTCCTGCACACGCTTTGAACAGCCACAGCGAGCAGTCACTGGTCAGCGCTGAGTGACACCCAGGGTCTATAGATGCCGCCTTTCATTTCTGAAGATGATGAGAACCAGTGTCGTCGAAGACTACGCATGTCCAGAAAACTGGTTGGTCACATCTGCCAGCTACTGCAGGATTTGGCACCACGGGGACATGGAGGGCATCCACTGGCAGTGGCTGTGAAAGTGACAGCGGCGTTCAATTTCTACACCAGTGGCTCCTTTCAGGGCTCCACGGGTGATCTCTGTGGGATCTCACAAGCCTCCACCCACAAATGCATCAATGAGGTCATAGATGCCATCTTTGTGAGGGCACACAACTTTGTGCATGCTGCCTGGCTCCAGGGCAGTCAGGTTGTAAGAGCGCTGGAATTTGCCCAGGTCTCAGGTTTCCCACAGGTGCAGGGTGCCATCGGCTGCATTCACATGGCGCTTAGATCTCCGTCACAACACACAGTCAACTATGGAAGCAAGGGCTTCCATTAGCTGAATGTGCAGCTGGTGTGCGACCATCATAAACACATCCTGCGGGTTTGTGCATGATTTCCAGTTAGTGTCCATGACTCCTACATCCTCAGTCGGTCACAGATTCCTGCAGTCTTCCAGGGTCCATAGAAGCTGCAGGGATGGCTCCTCAGGGACAATGGCTACCTGCAGAGGCCATGGCTAATGTAACCCGTGCGGCGGCCTTAGACTGCAGCAGAGCAAAGGTATAACGAGGCTCATGCTGCAACTTGGTGGAGCAAACCATCAGGATGCTGAAAATGAGGTTCCGTTGCCTGGGCAGGTCTGGTGGAGCCCTGCAATATAGTCCACAGAGAGTGTCACGCATCGTCATCGCCTGCTTCGCCCGTTACAGCCCTAGGTTGTAACGGGGAAAGGAGATCTTTGTGGAGAGATGGAGGAGCTGGAGGTCTCCTCCGATGAGGAGGACATCGACGGGGATGAGGGTGAGGAGGTCCTCGAAGGTGACAATTACGAGGATGAGGCCCTCGCACTGGCCAGATGAGGCAGGCATGCTCAGGAGGCCCTCATAGCTGCTAGATTTGTGGAGGATGATGCCGACATGCAGTAGGAGACACCATAGATCCTCACATTGCATCTCTGAATGTTTGATTCCTGTCTGGCTGATGGCAATGCACATACCCTCTGCGATAATGCTCTTCTCATGGAGATGCAGTGGAGGCCCTAATAGTCACTTGACTGCAGGAGGATGATGACGACATGCAATGGGGACACTCCACAGATCTTCACATAGCCTCTGAGAAAGTCTGACTCCTGTCTGGCGAGGACAGCTGTGATCAGGGTCAAAGCTTAGAAACGTACCCATGAAACTTTAAATCCATCTGATCGTTTGTCAGCCTTCAGTACCTGACCCCTTCAGGAGCACAGCATCACTGGTCACAGATGCTGAAGAGATGGTGGCCAGCCCCATCTTAAAGGTGCCGAGAGCACACAAAGAGAATGAGAGAACTCTGTGACGCCTGCCCAGGACATTCTGGCAGCAATGACAAGAACCATCGAGGTGCAGGCATCACTAATGTGTCCAGGGAGCGTCAGGCCAGACCATCACTTTGGTCTGAAGGCTGCACAAAGCACAGGGAAGAGTCCCTGGACTGAGACACCTGCCTTTATCTTGTGCAGAAAGGTTTCACATCTGAGTGACAAGAACACTGCTCATCAGAACAAGAAGCCATAGACAGGGAGACATTCTTGGGAGTTTATTGACAATAGTGAACAGTATGTACAAGTGATTACCACCTGTGCCCAGGCTGTGTAACTACTTTTACCTAACTTTCCTAACCCTGCTGCTAATTTTTGGTGCTCCATGGACATTTACAGCAGAGGTGGAGGCAGCCGGTGACTGCTGCGCCCTATCTGTGATGAGCCTGGTGGGCAACGTCTGGAGGGCCGAGACTTAGAGGGCCCCGGCCAGCTTTCGGGGTCCTGCTATGTGGCAGTGGCACCCTCTTAGACCTGTGGAACTGGAGCTGTTAAGATCACAGGAAGAGGGGATTCGGATGGGCCAGACACTTCCGGACTCACCTGGATGGATGACCCCGGGGGGTACACCTACTGATCCTTCTCCATTTCTCCTTGAGAAGCAGGGGTAGCTGGAGTCAGATCGAGCTGCCCTGCACCCCTCTCACGTACGTATCGTTGGAGGCCAACTATGGCGTCAGCGATGGAGTTGAGCTCACTCAGTAGTACAGGAACGATATCCTGGACCAAGGTCTCCATAGCGGCCGCCATCCTGCCAGTGTTGACCTCGGCTTTATGGCTCTGTTTTCAAAGTCTGTGAGGACCTTGATTTTAGGCATTCCTCCACTGGTCTGCGACCTCTCCCTCTTGTTGTGTGCCAGCTTGTCCTGCATGAATAGAGATGGAGAGAGTGTAAGCAGGATGCCTGCCAGGCCAGATGATAAGTAAGCCTGGCATGTGTGGGTGGTAAGTGGTCTCATGAATGGGATGAGGACAATGACGGTGAGTGTGATAGAGTGAATGGTGATGTCCCTTGAACCGGCAGTGAGTGAGGGCCCTGTGGCTATGTGATGGCTTTGTGAGTGTGTGAGTTGAGAGTGATGAGAAGTGTGACTTACCCTGGCGATATGGAGATCATTCATCCTCTTGCGGCACTGGATGGCTGTCCTCTTTTGAAGGGTGTTGGTGCTGACTACTGCTGCGACCGCCTCCCAAGCCTCCACCCATCCTGCAGTCAGAGCATGGGTAGAGGACATTGCGGCAGGTCTTCATGGCGTCCAAAAGGCGTTTCAGAGATGCATCATTAAACCTGGGGGCTGCAGTCTTTTTGCCTTTCCTGCGCATCTTCCCTACAGTGGTCCTGGGCTGGAAGCACTAAATGTGTGCGTGCGGCTAGAGTTTAAATATGGCACTCAGAGTGATGAAGCGATGAGGTGTTGGCATGGCGGGCAAATAAAACAGCGCGTATCCCAGGAATGCATAGTTAATGCCGTGGGTTTGGGACCATATGGCTTGAAAAGCCGCCATTTTACCCACCCACTACCGCACTTTGTGCAAATCTGGGGCGATTCCATCCTTTGTTTCATATAATTAACAAAGCATGTGACTCTAAAAGCAGGGATCTGCAATACCTTCATCAAATGAGCTCCTCTTCTAGAACATGCATGAAACCCAGGAAGTGTGATAGTTTTAATGACATAATGCAAAGATTTTCTCAAGCATATATTTGACTTTGTAGTGTAGCCATGAATTGTACACTTTCTTTGTGTACAACGAATCATCCTTATAGAACCCAGTAGGTTTTAGAGTCTCAAGTTTAATATAAGCAACATTGGATGACAGTCTGCCACCAAACTGAGCATTATGCTGTTAAACTGACCTATATCCTCAATGTTTGGTGAAGTATAAAGGTCAGCATTAGTACCCAATTGTAGGAGTGAAACTTTCAGCTTTGGCCTGGCCGTGTTTAAAAACAGAAGGTGAGGATCAGCTCCATTATACACATTGATTATAATGGTCAGGAAAATTGGGCGAGATGCTAATGACTGGCCATTTTATACTTCTGCAAAAGTTGAAAGTTCCACTCTTAGCTGCAGTTGTTGCTTTGTGTCTTATACAGATTATCTTATTAGCCTGTGTTTTTTTTTAAATTGTGTTAATTTGTATAAGAGTTGTTTTATCTGTAGGATACCAAGAATTGCAAAAGAAAGTGGAAATGAATTGTCTTCCAATATTATTTAAGAAGTTTTCATTTTCCATTCTGAACTGCTTGGAGTGTAAAATGGAAGACTGAATATGACAGTATGCACAAGAGATATTTATGTTGATAAGACTGGACTGTTACAAAGTTGTGAAGTAAGTAATGATTCTATAAATATGTTTAAATCATACAGAGTTCTGTAACCTATCATTGCATTTAAAGCTGTGTCTGGAATTTGTGTAACTATGCAGTAGTTTTCTTTCCTGCTTTATACTGAAGACAGGGTTTGATCTAAGTTTAGACAAAGGACAGCAGGATCTAGGCCTACTGAAAGCTGTCTGCTGCTGCAAAATGAATTGATTTTAAGTCAGACAGCATCTACAACTTTCCAGGTAGAAACTGATGCAAAACCACTCAATCTCTGGCAGTGATATCAGTGGTGACTACACTATTCAGTCACAGCACATAAATATTTGGGGCTTGGAACAGTCAGGAAAATGTTTTAAGGTCAAGGAAGATTTTAAAGTGAAACTAGAAGCTGAATCAAGCATGATTAATGGAGCGCTAAACCATCCCAACCCACAGTGACTTAAAAAGCATGTTGCAATCATAGAATTTGAAGGAAAAACAAAGCAAAAATGTGGTTTTTCTGCAGGAGTACAATTTCTTACCGCAACTAAATTCCAAAACAAGTTTAAGAGTAGTTAGGCAACATAAATATATTTGTCTGTCATCGGGTCCTGCACCACCGAACCAAACTCCACCCCTAATGTGGAACATTATGTTGAAAAGGAACTGCAATTTGGTACCTTTTTACTCTACATAATTCTGCACTCATGATTACCTTTGGCTCCAGTTCCTGGCTCATGTAAAACCAAAGGATTAAGCTTATTAGTCCGGAAGCACAATCAGGCAAGTAATTGAGTCCCCCTGGACATTTAGCGATGAAAGGTTTCTTCAAATGTCAAAGGCATCACTCTAAGCTCAAAGTCAAGGCAGATGTGTTGCATCATTCTGGAGTACCAGGGGACTCCAATTGCTGGAGACCAAGTATCAGACCAAGTATTTGGAGATCATCACTGATAAGGCAATTCCCTAATCCTGGCGGTGTGGTGATATTTAATAACCTAGAAAACCCATTGCCTGTTTGTCAGTGGAACATTAACATTTTTCAACAAGTATTTCATTCAGCAGTGCCAGTTTTACCAGCATTTAAAGAGACAGAAAAGTCATTTACAAATATTCCACTTGTGCCCAGCAAAGTGACATTGGTGCCAGCTGCCAGTGGGCACAATAAGCAATCTAGCATAATGATTTCAGCATTGAACAATAATATCATGCCCAGGGGCATATCTATGATCAGGATAACATTATTTGAAAGTTGCAACTAAGGAATACAGCACTGGATGTTTAGGGTGATCTACTGTGCACACGGCTAAGATGGCCAGTTGTCTGATACGGATGCTGAATTTCCATTTCCTTTTTGCCATGCTAATGGTGTAAAACTGGCACATGAAATCATTTTGGCAGGACAATTGAGAAGAAATCATCTCTGCCAATTTTCTACCTTTAAATCATTCATCCTCAAGTTCCCTCATTGGATCTTCTCATGATATGCTAGTGGAGTCCCAACTGGTCTCATTAATATTTATGGTGATGAGGGTAAGGTGATGCTGTGTCTCTAAGTTTCTTGCTTTTCAATGGAAAAAAGAAAGATTTGCATTTTTTGGAGTGCTTTTTGTGACCACAGGACATCCTAAAGCACAATGTTGTACATTTTGAAGCGTAGTCACTATTGTAATGTGACAGCTAATTTCTGCAAGCTCTCACAAACAGCAATGTGGTAATGACTAGTTCATATTTTTTTCAGTGATGTTGATTGAGGAATAAAAGCTTCCCAGGACATTAGGGACAACTCGCTTGCTCTTCATTGGATAGTGACATGGGATCTCTTACATCCAGCTGAGTGGGCAGATGAAGCTTGATTTAACATCTCATTTGAAAGACAGCACCTCCAAGACTGTAGCACTCCCTCAGTACTGCACTGAATTGTCAGTCTGGAATTTCAGGTTCAAGTCTTGGAGTGGGACTCGAACCCACAGCCTTCTCACTTAGATGCATGATTGCTACTAACTGAACCACAGCTGAGACTTGAAGTGCCCTTGGCAGAAAACATGCTGACAATATGCCAACACCCATTTTACACTATCACACAAAGTCAAGGTTACCCCCAGGGTAACTTAGACTGAGATTCACAAAGGCACACCTACTGCTGGGATCAGCTGGCACAGGCTGAAGTGAGGAGTTTCCGAACCTGAAGGGCCAGATTTTCCAATCAGGATGAGGAACTCAACACCTGGATAATTTCTGGGTCATGACCCCATGCCACAACTGTGTCAGTCATGCGGTCCTATTTTAAAAGTTAAATGCTCTAATTGAGCCAGGGGCAAGTTCACTGTCCAATTAATGGCGCCGAGCAATTCTAGGAGGCTGGAGCTGCCTGCTGAGCACCAGTGGCAAAAGCAACTGGCAGCCATGATGGGGCCTGCAAAAGAGAGCAGGCAGCTCCTCGGAGGGCCAGTAGCCTAATCATGCAGAAAAGTGGCCAGACGGCCAACTGATAAGTAATGTACATGATCCAGTGCAAGGGTCTGACATTTTCCACCTTATATTAAAAAAAACTCTCACTTCTCCCCTCATTGAACCTGATAGTTGTGCATAATGTGCACCAGACAATTCAGAATTTACTGAATTCACCATCAAAAGTTTCCTTCTCGCCCTCCCCGGCCTATTAACACGCTGCTCAAGGAGCTTAATGGGGTATTAATTGGAGGTGAGTGGGTTCTCCGTTTCCCACCTGCACCCGGCATCCCTTTGGAAATTCAAGCATGTCCTGGAGAAGTTAGGGTACAAGTCAGATACCTTCTGGGAACGCAATTTTTAATTCGCGCCAACGCCCATTCCCAACGCTACTGGCAATTGAAAGTCCAGCCTAATGAGTCCAGAGGGTTTCCTTAGTGATTTCTGTAGCTGCAATGCATTTTTCTTTTTTACAACGCATTCTTTGTAATTCAGATTACAGACACGTGTGCTTTCTTTTCATTACTTCTGATACGTTCAGAGCATCAACAGGCTTCCCACACCCTTTACCTGCAGTTGTCACTTCTCGAGGCAGGTATAACATATCCTGTGGCCATACCCTTGTATGTCATTGTCATGAAGAAAGAGGAACCACACAAGATGGAGCAAAGGAAGGTTATGCAACACTTAAGGAAGAAGCAGCCTTCTAGTTAATGCCTCTTTTCCCAAGATTAAACACGAGCGCAGAATATGAGGACCTCACTACGAAGCTGTGCATAGTGGGATTTTGGCTTTCCTACGGTCTAGCCTACAATTAAAGGCATCCATGTTGCTTTGTTTGCAGAGAACAGCTCCTCAATTACTTCAACTCAAAAGACTTCCCCTCCCTCAATGTCTGTGGCAACATGCAGAAGCTCTCCTACTGGAAGTTGTCACAACACCTTCATCTCCTGAGGTTTGGGGCTCCCTGATCCTGATCGAAGAAAATCACATCGACGAATGGAGGCAGGACAAAGCCTACCCCCTGCATCTTTGGAGACTCACTATGAGTGGGCTAAACATCATCAATGGAGGATAACAACAATGAGGCACATATCTCTTTAGATGTTGAGAGGACTTTTAGAATCTTAAAGGCACATTTTGGCTGAGTGGATTAATTGGGATGGGTTCTGAAGAATGCTTCAGCTTTGCCTTACTAACTTGCTGTCCTTAGCAACTTTGCCATTTAAAAAAGGTTGGACTTTGACATTGTTGGCAAGGCGACCCTGGCTTCATTGCAGTCAGAGTGAAATGGTGGAGAACTCCATAATGACCTGCACTCAGAGGAGTACCCAGTGACTGTCGCATAGGGAATCAGAGCCCATCTTATCATTGAAGTCTACTGTCCTGTGCAACATAATCTACCTTTGAGACCGGCCTTACCTCCACCCTTCCAACATTCCAATAAAATGATAGCCTCTCAATCCCCGACCCATCCTACAGCATAACAACACATCAGCCTTTTTGCTGTGTCAATAATCATCTCTTGAGTGAACGAGTCAGCACTTAATACATCCTCCCTTCCCTTGATGACTCTACCCTCAATAAATAACAAAGCACAATTCCAATGCACATTCTATTTTAATACAATGCAGTTTCAAAGTGTACACAAGGCAAATTACTCATTACTAGCATTGTGCTGTTCCCCTGGGTGCCTAGACATGCCTTTCTGTCACCTATTCTAGTGCTACTTCTAGGTACAGACTGAGGTGAGTAGGGAGGTAGTTGATTCCTCACACTCAGCAAAAGGGTAGTGGGATTGACAGGACCTGCCAATCATGGCACCTGCTCTAAGCCAGTTTTATTTTTGTTATTCACTTACAGGATGTGGGCATCACTGACGAGGCCAGCATTAATTGCCCATCCCTCATTGCCCTTGAGAAGGTGGTGGTGAGCTGCCTTCTTGAACCGCTGCAGTCCAAGTGGTGTAGGTACACCCACAGTGCTGTTAGGAAAGACTTTCCAGGATTTTGACCCAGTGACAGTGAAGGAACAGCAATCTATTTCCAAGTCAGGATGGTGAGTGGCTTGAAGGGGAACTTCCTGGTGGTGGTGTTCTCATGTATCTGCTGGCATTGTCCTTCTAGATGGTAACGGTCGTGGGTTTAGAAGGTGCTGTCTAAGGAGCCTTGGTGAGTTTCTGCAGTGCATCTTGTAGATGGTACTGCTGCTACTGTTCATCGGTGTTGGAAGGAGTGAATGCTTGTGGAAGGGTGCCAATCAAGTGGGCTGCTTTGTCCTGGATGGTATCAAGCTTCTTTAGTGTTATCCAGGCAAGTGGAAAGTATTCCATCACACTCCTGACTTGTGCCTTGTAGATGGTGGACAGGCTTTGGGGAGTCAGGAAGTGAGTTCTTCGCCACTGGATTCCTAGTCTTTGGCCTGCTTTCTAGCCACAGTATTTATATGGCTAGTCTGATTCAGTTTCCGGTCAATGGTAACTCCCAGAATGTTGATAGTGGAGGATTCAGCAATGGTAATGTCATTGAAAGTCAAGGGGTGATGGTTAGATTGTCTCTTGTTGGAGATGGTTATTGCCTGGTACTTGTGTGGCACGAAAGTTACTTGCCACTTGTCAGCCCTATATTGGATATTGTGTCACAATCGGTCCCTGGGCAAGGTCCCCCAATTTGTTATGATCCTGGATGAGATACCCCAAATTGTTTCCTTCCCAAACTGGACCCCAATTTTGTTATGCTCCCAGATGAGGAGGAATGAGCTGGCTCCCCTTTTTTATTCAACCCCCTTGGTTAGTCGCAACAAGATTAATTTAAAAAGGATCCCTTCCCTTGTGGATACCTTTTTCCAGTCCAAATATATTTATGTTTTAGGACGAGCCAATTTAACCAGGTTTTCTTGAGTCAAAGAAAGGTTAAGTTTATTGGTTACAAAAAAGCTGAGAAAAAATAATAAAATTGTAACACACAGGCCAGAATCTTTGGGTCAGTGTGCGGGGGTGGGCCCCACTCGCTGATATGTAAAATGATGTGCGGTGACGTCAGGTGTGTGTCCCGACGTCGCCGTGTGTCATTTTGATTTTCATTTCGCCGGGCGCGCACCAGAGTTGGCTGCGCACCAACTGAACTGTCAAAGGCCTATTAAGGCCATTTAAATATCAATTGAAATACTTAACAGAGCTGCCCGTCAACCTTAACGTTGGCGGGTAGGTGAAGAGCCCAGGTGGCCTTCGCATTTCTCATGAAACCTCATCCACAGGTGGGATGTGGTTTCATGAAGCGTTTATAATTGAATAAAACATTTTATTAGGAACATGGAAACATAGAAAATAGGAGCAGGAGTAGGCCATTCGGCCCTTTGAGCCTGCTCCGCCATTCATTATGATCATGGCTGATCATCCAATTTAATAGCCTGCTCCTGCTTTCTCCCCATATCCTTTGATCCCTTTTGCCCCAATAGCTATATCTAACTCCTTCTTGAAAACATACAATATTTTGGCCTCAACTACTTTCTGTGGTAATGAATTCCACAGGCTCACCACTCTCTGGGTGAAGAAATTTCTCCTCATCTCAGTCCTAAATGGTCTACCCCGTATCCTCAGACTGTGACCCCTGTTTCTGGACTCCCTCACCATCGGGAACATCTTTCCTGCATCTACCCTGTATAGTCCTGTTAGAATCTCATAGATCACCCCTTATTCTTTTGAACTCCAGTGAATATGACTGAATCTCTCATCATATGTCAGTCCCGCCATCCCAGGAATCAGTCTGGTAAACCTTTGCTGCACTCCCTCTATAGCAAGAACATCCTTCCTCAGATAAGGAGATCAAAACTGCACACAATATTCCGGATGTGGTCTCACCAAGGCCCTGTATAATTGCAGCAAGACATCCTTGCTCCTGTACTCGAATCGTCTCGCTATGACGGTAAACATACCATTTGCCTTCTTTACTGTCTGCTGCACCTGCATGCTTACCTTCAGTGACTGGTGTACGAGGACACCCAGGTCTTGTTGCACATTCCCCTCTCTCAATTTATAGCCATTCAGATAATAATCTGCCTTCCTGTTTTCACTTCCAAAGTAGATAACCTCACATTTATCCACATTATACTGCGTCTGCCATGCATTTGCCCACTCACTCAGCTTGTCCAAATCAGACTGAAGCATCTCTGCATCCTCCTCACAGCTCATCCTCCCACCCAGCTTTGTGTCATCTGCAAATTTGGAGATATTACATTTAGTTCCCTCATCTAAATCAGTAATATATATTGTGAATAGCTGGAGTCCCAGCACTGATCCCTGTGGTACCCCACTAGTCACTACCTGCTATTCAGAGAAAGACCCGTTTATTCCTACTCTTTGTTTCCTGTCTGCCAACCAGTTTTCTATCCATCTCAATAAACTACCCCCAATCCCATGTGCTTTAATTTTACATGCTAATCTCTTATGTGGGACATTGTCGAAAGCCTTCTGAAAGCCCAAATAAACCGCATCCACTGGCTTCCCCTCATCAACTCTACTACTTGCATCCTCGAAAAATTCCAGTAGATTTGTCGAGCATGATTCCCCTTTCGTAAATCCATGCTGACTCTGTCCGATTCTGCCACTGTTTTCCAAGTGCTCAGCTATTAAATCATTTATAATGGACTCTAGAATTTTCCCCACTACCGAAGTCAGGCTGACTGGTCTATAATTCCCTGTTTTCTCTCTACCTCCCTTTTTAAATAGTGCAGTTACATTGGCTACCCTCAAATCTGTAGGAACTGTTCCAGAGTCTATAGAATCTCAGAAGATGACCACCAATGCATCCACTATTTCTAGGGCCACTTCCTTAAGTACTCTGGGATGTAGATTATCAGGTCCTGGGGACTTATAGGTCTTCAATCCCATCAATTTCCCCAACGCCATTTCCCTACTAATACTGATTTATTTCAGGTCCTCCCTCTCACTAAACCCTGTGTTCCCCAACATTTCTGGTATGTTATTTGTGTCCTCCTTTGTGAAGACAGAACCAAAGTATGTATTTAGTTGGTCAGCCATTTCTTTGTTCCCCATTATAAATTCCCCTGTTTCTGACTGTAAGGGACCTACATTTGTCTTCACCAATCTTTTTCTCTTCACATACCTATAGAAACTTTTACAGTCAGTTTTTATGTTCCCTGCAAGCTTACTCTTGTACTCTATTTTCCCCTTCTTAATCAATCCCTTGGTCCTCCTTTGCTGAATTCTAAACTGCTCCCAATCCTCAGGTCTGTTGTTTTTTTAGCCAATTTATATGCCTCTTCCTTGGATTTAATACTATCTCTAATTTCCCTTGTAAGCCATGGTTTGACCACCTTTCCTGTTTTACTTTTGCGCTAGACAGGAATAAACAATTGGTGCAGTTCACCCATCCGCTCTTTGAATGTTTGCCATTGCCTGTCATCCCTTTAAGTAATTTTTCCCAATCCATCATAGCCAACTCACGGCGCATACCGTCATAGTTACTTTTATTAAGATTCAGGACCCTAGTCTCAGAATCAACTACGTCACTCTCCATCTTGATGAAGAATTCTTTCATATTATGGCCGCTCATCCCCAAGAGGCCTCGCACAACTAGACTGCCAATTATTCCTTTCTCATTACACAATACCCAGTTTAGGATGGCCTGTTCTCTAGTTGGTTCCTCAGCATATTGGCCCAGAAAACCATCCCGTATACACTCCAGGAATTCCTCCTCTACGGTATTGTTACTAATTTGATTTGCCCAATCTAATTGCAGATTAAAGTCACCCATAATTACAGATGTTCCTTTATTGCATGCATCTCTATTTTCCTTTTTAATGCCATTCCCAACATTACCACTACAGTTTAGGGGTCTATATACAACCCCCACTAACGTTTTTTGCCCCGTAGTGTTTCTCAGCTCTACCCATTCAGATTCCACATCATCGGATCTAATATCTTTCCTCACTATTGTATTAATTTCTTCTTTAACTAGCAATGCAACTCCACCGCCTTTTCCTTTTTAAAAACAAAAAGCTACTGCGGATGCTGGAAATCCAAAACAAAAACAGAATTACCTAGAAAAACTCAGCAGGTCTGGCAGCATCGGCGGAGAAGAAATCAGTTAACGTTTCGAGCCTTCATGGCCCTTCGGCAGAACAGCCATTCCCCTCAACAGTATCCAAAGCGGTATATCTGTTTTGCAGGGGAATAGCCACAGGAGATTCCTACACTGCCTGCCGAGTCCTCTTGCTCTGCCTGGTCACCCATTCCCTTCCTGCCTGTGGAATCTTAGCCTACGGTGTGACCACCTCTCTATACGTGCTATCCGCAATACTCTCCACCTCATGGATGCTCCACAGTGTGCCCAGCCGCCGCTCCAGCTTCGAAACTCAGGCTTCCAGGAGCTGCAGCTGGAGACACTTCCCACATATGTGCTGGCCCCTGGCACTGGAAATGTTTCCGGCTTCCCACATAGAGCAGGAGGAGCACACCAAGGCTTTGAGCTCTCCTGCCGTGACTTACCCCTTTAAATTAAATTAAACCTTTTGGAAGATACTTAATGTCAAATAATATCAATTACTCTAGGGTCCTTCTTCCCTGCTCCTCATTGTTACAGAATATAGCCCTTACAAGCGATGAACCACAAAATAAGACCTTAAAAACTATTAGCGATAAAAGTAGTAAATACCTACCCAACCATACTCATGGTGCTCAAAGGGTCACCTCGTTCCCTCCTCAGCGAACTCCCAAAGCAGCACTCCAATGCAGATTGTGATGCTGACTGCAGGACACTCTTCCCAGACTGCTTCACAGTGAGGTTGACTGTAGGACACCCTTTGCAGCTTTTATTAAAGTTCATTGACGTGCCCCAGCTCATGTGACACTGTCACATGTGGGGACATGTCTTAAAATGTTTTTTCTTTCTTTATTAAAATTTTTAAAATCAAACTAATCTGCTTCAGGGAGATTTCTGTGCTCTTTCGCATGCAATAGAGCACAGGCTCCGACTCCGCCTACTCCCCCCGCCTGCACAGGGAGTGCTCAGCGCTTCTGTGTGCACATCACTCTTGGCGGGCCTTAATTGGCCTGCCCACGTAAAATCGCGGCGCGCAGCCGATCACAGGTGGCGATCGGCTGCGCGCCCACTCCCGCCCAGCACCCCCCGACAGGGGGAAAATTCTCCCCTCAAGTTAGAAATGAGAAGCTGAGTCCAAATCAAAATTTAAAAAGATATATGAATCAGTCTTTGTCCGTGAGGTGTAGATGGCGAAACATTGTGGCTGTTAAGTTGGGTGATTCCGGTAGAGCTGACTTTGGCAGTTTAGCAGTTGGTTTGGAGACACTTGGTTCTGCAGGTTAGTTGAAGAAGCTGCCCTATTTCCTTTTTGATTGTGGCTTTGCTGACTTGCCTCCAGTAACAGAGAGAGAGGACAGAGCCTTTGCCTGCAGGCTGCAAAGGGGTGCATAGTCAATCTTCTTCTGTTGTGACTCTCACTAGCACACACTAGCACACAGATTAGGTCTGCAGCTAGCTTTTTAGCCCCTTTCCTTGTGTATTCCTGTAAGGGGGAGAAACAAAGATGTCTTTCACTCAGAGTTCTTTTTCTTTTAACTCAGATCATTTCCAAATTCTGAGATTTAACTCAACAGGAGCTGGTTTTGGATGTTTTTGTGAGATGTGGCAATCAGTCTCCATTGTCTCCACAACCGCAAGAGATTAAAGTTCAGTCTTTTGCATTTCATCTCTTCCTTTCAAATGTCTCTGTCTGAAGTATGCCTTGATACCTTTTTAGGTCGACATTCCATGGTTTCTTTGGACTAGTTGGTCAAGTATAATCCACTTAGGAATTTTCTAGAAAGTGGTTACTTTACATTCTCAGCCATTCTTTTTCAGTGCCTTTGCTCATATGCCCTTTTTAAAAACACAAGTCTTCCTTAAAAGTGCAATATGCCTAAAAGTAATTTTGGGCTGGATTCCATGCTCTTGACAATTGTCCAGGCCTTGTTGCATTTGGACATGGATTTCTTCAGCATCTGAGGAGTCGCGAATGGTGGTGAAAATTGTGCAATCATCTACGAACATCCCCACTTATGACCTTATGATGGAAGGAAAGTCATTGATGAAGCAGCTGAAGATAGTTGGGCCTAGGACACTATCCTGAGGGACTCCTGCATTGATGTCCTGGAACTGAGATGATTGCCTTCCAACAACCACAACCATCTTCCTTTGTGCTAGGTATGACACCAACCAGTGGAGAGTTTTCTCCTGATTACCATTGACTCCAGTTTTGCTAGGGCTACTTGGTGCCACACTTGGTCAAATGCTGCCTTGATGTCAAGGGCAGTTACTCTCACCTCACCTCTGGAGTTCTACTCTTTTGTCCATGCTTGAGCCAAGGCTGTAATGAGGTCAGAAGCTGAGTGACCCTGGCGGAACCCAAACTCGGCATCACTTGCTAAGCAAGTGCCACTTGATAGCACTGTTGATGACTCCTTCCATCATTTTACTGATGATCGAGACTAGACTGATGGGGTGGTAATTGGCCAGGTTGGATTTGTCCTGCTTTTTGTGTACAAGACATACCTGGGCAATTTTTCATATTGCCGAGTAGCTGCCAATGTTATAGCTGTACTGGAACAGCTTGTCAACGGGTGCAGCAAGTTCTGGAGCACAAGTCTTCAATACTATTGCCAGACTATTGTTGCATGAAAATTAGTTGGGTGGTAAATAGTGAGGAGGATAGCCTTAGATTACAGGAGGATATAGACGGGCTGGTCAGATGGGCTGATCAGTGGCAAATGGAATTTAATCTGGATAAGTGTGAGCTGATGCACTTGGGCAGGACAAACAAAGCACGGGAATACACAATGAATGGTAAGACTCTGGGAAGTACCGAGGATCAGAGGGACTTTGATGTGCATGTCCACCGGTGCCTTAAGGTAGTGGGACAAGTAGATAAGGTGGTTAAGAAGGCATATGGGATACTTGTCTTCATAGCTGAGGCATAGAATGCTGGAACCGTATAAAACACTGGTTAGGCCACAGCTAGAGTATTGCGTGCAGTTCTGGAATCCGCATTATAGGAAGGATGTGATTGCACTAGAGAGGGTGCAGAGGATGTTGCCTGGGCTGGAGAGTTTTAGTTATGAGGAGAGATTGGATAGACTGGGGTTATTTTCCTTGGAGCAGAGGATGTTGAGGGGGGACATGATTGAGGTGTATAAAATTATGAGGGGCATGGATAGGGTAGACCGGAAAGAACTTTTCCCCTTGATGGAGGGATCAGTAACCAGGTGGCATAGGTTTAAGGTAAGGGGCAGGAGGTTTAGAAGGGATGTGAGGAAGAATTTTTTCACCCAGAGGTGGTGGGAATCTGGAACTGACTGCCTGAAAGGGTGGTAGAGGCAGAAACCCTCATAACATTTAAGAAGTATTTGGATGTGCACTTGTGATGCCATGGCATATGAGGCTATGGGCCTAGTGCTGGAAAATGAGATTAGAATAGTTAGGTACTTGTATGACCGGCGCAGACTCAATGGGTCGAAGGGCCTTTTTCAGTGCTGTAGACCTCTATGACTCTATGGCCCATAGACTTTCCAGTATTCAACGCCTTCAGTTATTTCTTGTAGATATCATGTAGAACGAATTGAATTGGCTGAAGACTGGCATCTGTGATGCTGGGGACCTCCAGAGGAGGCCAAGCTGGATCATCACTCAGTGCTTCTGGCTGAAGATTGTTGTGAATGCTTCAACCTTATCTTTCGCACTGCTGTGATGGGCTCCCCCATAATTGAGGATGGAGATATTTGTGGAGCCTCCTCCTCCAGTGAGTTGTTTAATTGTCCACCAACATTCATGACTAGATGTGGCAGGACTGCAGAGCTTAGATCTGCTCCATTGGTTGTGGGATGCTTAGCTCTGTCTTAGCAGTTTGGCATGCGGGTAGCCCTGTGTTGTAGCTTCACCAGGTTGAAACCTCATTTTTAGGTATGACTGGCGCTGCTCCTGGCATGTCCTCCTGCACTCTTCATTGAACCTGGGTTAATAACCTGGCTTGGTGATAAAGGTAGAGTGGGGGATAAGCCAGGCCATAAGGTTACAGATTGTGGTTGAGTACAATTCTGCTGCAGCTGATGGCCCACAGTGCCTTATGGATGCCCAGTCTTGAGTTGCTAGGTCTGTTTGAAATCTATCCCATTTAGCACGGTGGTAGTGCCACACAGCACGATGGAGAGTATCCTCAATGTGAACACGGGATATCGGCCGGGATTTTCCAGCCCTGCCGTGGCGGTTTCCCCCACAGCGGATGCAGTGAGGCATTCAAATGTCCGTTAACTTCGATGGGACCGGAAGATCCCGCCGGTGGGAGGGGCCTGAAAATACCGCCCTTTGGCTCCACAATGACTGTGCGGTGGTCACTCCTGCTGATATTGTCATGGACAGATGCATCTGCGGCAGGCAGGTTGGTAAGGATGAGGTCAAGTATGTTTTTCCCTCTTGTTGTTTTCCTTGCCACCTGCCGCAGACCCAGTCTAGCAGCTATGTCTTTTAGGACTTGGCCAGCTCGGTCAGTAGTGGTGCTACTGCGACAGTCTTGGCGATGGACATTGAAGTCCCCCACCCAGAGTACATTCTGCGCCCTTGCTACCCTCAGTGCTTCCTCCAAGTGATGTTCAACAAGGGGGAGCACTGATTCCTCAGCTGAGGTGGGTGGCGGTACATGGTAATCAGCAGGAGGTTCCCTTGCCCATGTTTGACCTGATGCCGTGAGACTTCATGGGGGCCACAGTCAATGTTGAGGACTCGCTCCCGACAGTATACCACTGTGCCACCTCCTCGTCTGCGTCTGCTCTGCTGGAACCTGTGAAAATGGCATTTGTCAGGTGGGGAAATTTCCATGTATGGAAATGATCGAAGTAGGGTCCTGAGGTCAGGAAGGATCAGCTAGGACTGGAATGTCTGGTTCTCCAGTAGGAAATCGACAAAGCCTCAGGGGAACAGTAAATAATTAAACATGACCATTACCACCATTTGTCCAGAGTTTTTCAATGGAGTTTGGGCAGCATTTTTGGAGAATTCAGTGAAAGTAGTTCTCCTGTTTATTGGAATGTGTAAGTTGCCTCATCTCCTTGATCAGAAAAAAAAGCAGCAAACAACTAGTCTTCTTTCTCTATTCACAGGACTGTTATATTTTTTAAAGAACGGTCAGTAATTACTTGTTTGAGCTGAAATGTGACATTTGGAGCATGTTGGACACTGTCAAAACTTTTATAAAATGTAGATATTTTCTGAAAATGGTTTATGTGACAAGAACTGCAGGTGCATAAGAGGCTGCAAGAGCAAGGTCATGAATTTCCCTGGTTTTTCTGCAATTTTATGATGGGCAAAATAGAGATTTCAGATTAATGTGGTTCATCAGTACAGAAGGGCACAGAAAGCAAGCTGGCCAGCAGCATTAGATTCAAACTAAAAATCAAAATCATGTTTTTACTTTTGATAACAAACAGGAGCAGAATTGCCTTCTTTGGTGACCTGGTTCCAATTTGATACTATATAGAAGCTAACAGTGCTCACCCTTTACTGTTAACGGGAAAGCAAGTAGTGGCTACTCACGCCCTGTAAAATATAACATACTTTCAGTTTCCTTATCAGTAAAGATAAATTCAATTTGATTACAGATCTAACAGCGAGATACCTGCATTTATATAATGTTTTATTACATCGTAAAAATATCTCCAGGCATTTCTACAAAATTAATCATTTTTAGGGTGCAATGACTTTTGTTATGTAGCAGATGTAGCGACCATTCTGCACTGGCAAGGTCCCATAAACAGCAATGTGATGAATGACTGGGCAGTCTGTTTTTAGTGGGTTTTTTTGAGGGAGCAGTGTTTGCCAGGACTCTGGAAGAACCATCTGCTCTTTCTTGAATAGCACCATGGGACATTCACTGTTCTCCTGAACAAGCAGATGGAATCCCGGTTTAATGTCTCATCTGTAGGAGGGAATTTGACAGTTTCAGGAAGTTAAGAAGCAGCTTACACCAGCTGAGCTAAGTATAACTGTAGAATAAACAATTTAGAACTTGCTGCAATAAAGAATATGACAGACCAGCTCATGGGGTTTACAACACATAAGCTTAAGCCTGTCTTAGGACTGATGTTATATCATGAAACAGCTAAAACGAAAGCTAATTGGTTGGGATATGGGTTGCACTCCAGTGCTGTGTGGATCAAGTTAATGTTTTGACACTCCCTTATCCCTTTCACTAGGACTCAGGGAATTCTGGTGGGGGACAGACACCTTATCCCAATCACTACGCTTAGATTGCATGCGTAACTCCCATATTGTTTACTCATCCCATTAGCTACCCTTGCCTTGCTCATTCACCTGAGTTTCACTGTGTGGTTACATAATCTCATGCTTGTTTTGTCTCTGCATCCTCCCAGTTTTGTTATTTCACGCTGTTGAATAGTAGCCATTAGTTAGGAGGTCAATCAGTGTAGGGAGCTGGTTCTCAGCCCATGTCTGTATTACTGACATTGAGTGCAGGAATGTTTATCCTCAGATCATTATCAGCATTACAGGCATTTGGCCACAGGTCAAACCCTCATCAATCTTCTAGTCCATTTTCCTGAGTTCAGAATAATGTAGGCACTCTGGTGTTTCACAATGGACACCTGATCAAGTCATTTTCAGTTGTAGACTATATGAGGAATTTTCCACTCTCGGACTAAGTCCTGTGGTGGGGGCAGGAACTGGGAGTGTTTCCCACCGCGGAGGACGGTGGGAATTTGCGCTGTACCTCGTGATGCCGGCCTCATGAATTATTCAGTCGGGGGCTTCCTGACATTTTTTGCGGCAGGGCGGGCTGAATGGTGTGCACCCCGCCGTCATGTCAGGCACCATATTTAAAAGGTGCTCAGGCATCAGCTTACCCATTGTTGAAGGAGGAGATAGCCCGCCGATCACAAGGACCTCCACTCCCAGATTCAGTGACGGTCCTTGGAAGTCCTGCTCAATGCAGTGGAGGCCAGGAGGGGTGTCCTCTACCCAGGTGATGGAAGGATGGAGCCTGAGCACCCTGCATGGGAGGAAGTCTCCAGGGTGGCAGGTGCCCAGGGCCTCCACCAGAGGACTGCCCTGCAATGCTGCAAATGAATGAATGATCTTATCCGAGCCACCAAGGTAAGTGAACCCTCAGCTGCTCACACCCACCTGAATGGTAGAAGGGACATGGGCCTCAGTGGCAAGGGCACCATCCATGCAGCCCATGCATAAAAGAGCTACACAACATGATAAGGTGATGCCTCATAGACCCACTGCAGTCCATCTAGTCCGTAGGTGGAGAGGCCACTGTGGGTCCCTGACCCTTCCACACAGGGAGCTCAGATGCAGTCTGGGAGGTGGGTGGGGGAGGGAAGGGGTTAGGCATTGAGGGCACCAGCAAGCACTGCTACTGACACGCCTCTGTGAGCCTTATCCTTTTATCTGCATGTACTCACTGCTCTGGAGGGCGCTGCCCCAGAAACCTTGTGGACAATCTGCAGTGCGTTAATCACATGGCACACAATCCAGTGGGTTATTTATAAGAATGGAAGCATGAGAAAGATACATGAAACCCAATAGCTCTCAACCCCATCTTCTTCTCTCTTTGTGCAGAAATAGCTGAGGCACAACAGGAGAGTGAGAGAGAGAGAGAGGAGATGGGAGGGGGCCACCATGACCTCAAAAACCTCATCGAGTCGAGGACTGAGCAGCCGAGCTGGCTGGGGAGGAACTGGACTGAGCCTGTGCGGATGGAGAGGTCGGTGGGTGGCCTCCATCCAGTAAGGATCCATGCATAATGTGGTCACATAGAAACCTAAGGGTCACACGTTCATCCAAGTTGGAGGCAGCTCATGCAGTCACTTGATCTCTCCTCTCTCACTTACAGGTGCCAGTGGGAAGAGGGGAAGGCCTGAAGAGGAAGCCCTGTCCAGCAGTACCTCCAGCCCACAGACGACCCAGGACATTGGGGAGGAGGAAGAAGGTGCACCTGTAGCGGCATCACAGCAATAACCTGCACCCTCCACCAGCGCAGAGACACACACCTTGGTGGGTACTAGATGTAATTCAGGCAGGGTCTCACATTCTGCTGGGCACTGAATGGACACATGTCCGCAGCAGGAGGAGGCAGGGTCAGCCAAGTTCACCACCACTTGGAGGGCTGCTGGGGAAGAGGCATCTGCAACGTCCAAGTCGGATGATGAGCCTTTGGGATGGGCCCTGCACGAGATGCTGGGGAAGCTGCAAGAGGCGGGATGACATCAGGCAGAGGTGTTGGAGGCCCACAACAGAGTGGCACACGAGGTGGAGGAGTCCATGCACCTGCTGGCTGATGAAGTGGTGTCAACCTGAGCGTGCATTGAGGTCTCCATGGGGAGGGTGGCAGATGTCATTGGGAACCTGGTCCAGCAGAGCGCAGACCTGCACTCCATCTCTGTAGTCATAGGTGAGCTTTTGTAGTGGCTCTGCGAGAGGGGGACGGGGCACCTCGACCTCCCTCCAAGTGCCCCTTCCCCTCAAGGAGTCAGGCAGGGGCGCTTGGGCACCCAAAGGGAGGAGGAGCAGCTTTTGCACACCCCTGGGAACCTCCACTCAGTGTGTCCGGCCCTTCCAGATTCCCTTGCCTGTGACTGATTCAGCTTTATCCTCTGTGACCGCACAGCAGGACAGCCAAAGTAAGCTGGGGCCCTCCAGACCTCGGGTCTCCAGAGGACGGCTGCCAAGGTCATCCAAGACAACAGGGCAAACTGGTCGGCAGGCTGCCTCCACCCTGCTGTGGGTGTGGGGGCAGCACCTAGAAGAAGTGGTAGGGAAGGCATGATTAAGAAGTTCTGATTTCACATGTGGTTGCACAGATGAACTATGATTGCTAATGTTCTTCCACTTTTGTAAGTAGAGTACACTTGCACTTTAATGAGGTCTGATGTGTTTCAACTGCGATTCGCAGTCCTTAAGCCTGTGCACCCCCCACCCCGTCATTTCTGAGGGACACCCCAGCCTGAGTCTATGTCCCCCAGAATCAGGCATGTGCAGAGAGGCAAAGGGCCCTTGTGAGCCATGTGCAAGAAGTCTCCCATACACTGAGCCTTTGCCCTTAACACACTCATCTGTTCCAATGCCCTAGCATTGTAAGTACTACATGCTGGGGTTCCCCTTCAGTTGAGCTGACCAGCAGTTCCACCCACCCCCGATGACCCAACTTCACCCACCCCCGATGACCCAGCTCCCATAAAGCATCTCGAGATCTCCACCACGAGGCTCTACATAGTCGTGAGCAGCCATGTTTGTTGTGACCTTTGAAGTGCAGCCAAATACCTTTACCCCTGTCCCCGTGACCCACACCTCCCCACCATAACCATTGACCCCGCAGGTGTAATACTTGACATTCCCACAGTTAGCCTTCAACTCACCCCCATCACCCTGCGCCTTGTGCAGTTGATTGTCGACGTCCCCTAACCTCCTGAGGAGCCCACCCCCGTTACAATAGACCTGCCACCTCCTCATCCTGCCAACCCCCAGAATCCGCTTCTCCTTCCATATCCCCTCCAAGAACCCTCAAAACCCCTTCACCCGACATCGAAGGACCCTCACCCTCCCACCCTACCGGTTCCCACTGCCCCCTTTAACCCTCACAATCCCTCCCTATCACTGATTCCCTCAGTATGCCCTCCAGGACTCATCAGTTGACACCATGGACCCCTCCCTCTGATCCCGTTTCCCGTCATCACGCCCCCCCCATGCCTATTCACACCTGCTCAGCCCCCCCAAACTCCCCACCCCTACTCCAGCTCAGCACCTCCCATTTTCTTTTCCCATAACACCTGACCCATTCCACGACCACCACACCATCTCTCTCTTTCCTGTACCACCCCCAACGTCCCCTGCTCCCCACTAGGCCTCCATGCTCACCCCACCTCTTCATTCCGCTCCTTACTGTCTAATCTCCCCACCCGCAGCCCAGACCATCACCACCCAACAGTATCTCCTCCAGCCATCCACCGTCCAGCAGCTTGAAGATCCCCTCCCTGGGAGAAGCTGTTGCTTGAAGATCCAGCTCCTGGAAGCTGTTGTGCCAAGAGGATCAACGTGGTTGTTGCTCCACCCACCCACTGCTGCATGTGATGTTCCAGGGTCCACGGTCGCTGGAGGCCTCCATCCAGATCGCCGCAGGCTGCCCCAGGCCTTCTTCAGGTAAGCCCTGACATGTGCACACCCAATCCCCAGCTAGTGTCTCCCCCGATCTCCAATGACTCTCTCTCTGATTCCCAGTGACTCTTTACCCTGACACCCAGCGAGTCTCTCCTCCGATCCCCAGTGAGTCTCTCCTCGGATCCCCAGTGAGTCTCCCCTGACTTCTAGTGAGTCTCATCCCCTGATCCCAACTGAGTCTCTCCCCTGAACCCCAGTGAGACTCTCCCCTGATCCCCAGTGAGTCTGTCCTCTGATGTCCAGGGAGTCTATCTCCTGACCCCCAGTGCATCTCTCTTCTGATCTCCAGGAAGTCTCTCCCCTGGTCCCCAGTGAGTCTCTCCTACAAACCCCAATGAGTCTCTCCCCAAATGCCCATTGAGTCTCCCCTCTGATCCCCAGTGAGTCTCTCTCCTGCTCCCCAGTGACTATCCCCCACCCCCAATAAGTCTCCAACCCAATCCCCGATGAGTCTCTTCACTGATCCCGAGCGAGTCTCTCCCCTGATCCCCAATAAGTCTCTACTCCAATCCCCAATGAGTCTCTCCCCTGGTCCCCAGCGAGTCCTTCCCCTGATCCCCAGCAAATCTCTCTCCTGATCCCCAGCGAGTCTCTCCTATGATGTCCAGGGAGTCTCTCCCCCGATCCCCAGTAAGTCTCTCCTATGATCCCCAATGAATTTCTCCCCCAATCCCCAGTGACTGTCTACCCCGAACCCCAGCGAGTCTCTCCCCGGATCCCCATTGAGTCTCTCCTCTGATCTCCAGTGAGTCTCTCCCCTCATTCTCAGTGATTCTCTACCCGGACCCCGAGTGAGTTCTCCCCCGATGCCAGGGAGCCTCTTCCCCTATCCCCAGTGAGTTTCTCTCCTGATCTCCAGTGCGTCCTCTCCTCTGACTCCCAGTAAGTCCCTCCTCTGATCCCCAATGAGTCTCTCGCCTGATCCCAGTGAGTCTCTCCCCTGATCACCAGAGAATCTTTCCCCTGATCCCCAGTGACTCTTCACCAATTACTAGTTAGTTTCTCCCCTGATCCCCAGTGAGTCTCTCTTGGCCCCATGGAGCCTCTCCCCAATCCCTAGTGAATCTCTGCCCTGATCCCCAATGAGTCCCTCCCACAATCCCTAATGAGACTCGCTTCTGATTCCCAGTGAATCTCTCCTCTGATCTCCAGGGAGTCTCTCTCCTGATTCCCAATGAGTCTTTCCCCTGATCCCAGTGAGTCTCTCCCCTGATCCCCAGTGAGTATCCCACAATCCCCAGAGAGTCTCTCTCCTGATCCCCAGTCAATCCCTCCCCTCATCCACACTGAGTCTCTCCTCTGATCCCCAGCGAATCTCTCCTCTGATCTCCAGTGAGCCTCTCGCAGGATCCCCAGTGAGTCTCTTACCTGACCTCCAGTCAGTCTCTTCCCTGACCAAACAGTGAACCTCTCCTCTGATCTCCATTGAGTCTCTCGCCTAATCCCCAGTGAGCCTCTCCTCCGATCTCGAATGACTATCCCCCAATCCGTTGTGTCTCTCCCTGAACCCTAGTGAGTGTTCCCTCTGATCCCCTGTGAGTCTCACCCCCAATTCTCAGTGACTCTCTTTCCCAATCCCCAGCTAATCTCTCCCCAATCTCCAATGACTCTCTTCTACAATCCCCAGCTAGTGTCGCCCTCAATCACCAGTGACTCTGTCTCTGATTTGCTGTGACTTTGTATTCCAACCCGCAGCGAATCTCTCCACCGATCCCCATTGAGTCTCTCCCCCGATCCCCAGGGAGTCTCTCCTCTTATCCCCAGTCAGTCTCTCCCCTGATCCCCAGTGAGCCTCTCCTCCGATCTCGAATGACTCTCCCCCAATCCCTTGTGAGTCTCTCCCCGATCCCTAGTAAGTGTTCCCTCAGATCCCCAGTGAGTCTCTTTCCTGATCCCCAGCTAATGTCTCTCTCAATCCACAGTGACTCTCTCTCTGATTCGCAGTGACTTTGTACTCCAACCTGCAGCAACTCTCTCCACCAATCCCCATTGAGTTTCTTCCCTGATCTTCAGTCAGTCTCTCCCCTGGTCCCCATTGAGTCTTTCTCCTGATCCCCAGCGAATCTCTCCCCTGATCCCCAATGTGACTCTCCCCAATTCCCAATAAGTCTCTCCCCAAATCCCCATAATTCTCTACCCCGATCCCCAGGGAGTCTCTCCCCTTATCCCCAGAGAGTCTCTCTTCTGATCCCCAGTGATCCTCTCCCCTGATCCCCAGTGATTCTCCTGATTCCCAGAGGGTCTCTCCTCTGATCTCAAGTGAGACTCTTGCTTGATCCCCAGTGAGTCTCTCCCCTGACCCCTAGTGAGTCTCCCCTCTGATCCCCAATGAGTCTCTTCCCCCATCCCCAGCTGGTGTCTCACCAAATGCCCAATGATTCTCTCTCTGATTCCCAGAGACTCTGTACTCCAACCCCCAGTGAGTCTCTCCTCTGATCCCCAGTGAGTCTTTTCCCCCATCCCCAGCTGGTGTCTCACCAAATGCCCAATGATTCTCTCTCTGATTCCCAGAGACTCTGTACTCCAACCCCCAGTGAGTCTCTCCTCTGATCCCCAGTGAGCCTCTCCTCTGATCCCCAGTGAGTCTCTCCCCTGATCCCCAGTGAGAATCTCCCCCAATCCCCAGTGACTCTCTTTCCCGATCCCCAACTAGTCTCTTCCCCCGATCCCCAATGACTCTCTTCCCCGAACCCCAACTAGTCTCTTCCCCAATCCCCAGTGAATCTCTCCCCTGATCCCCAATGAGTCCCTCCCCTGCTCCCCAGTGCCTCTTCCCCAATCTCCAGTAAGTCTCTACGCTGATCCCCAATGAGCCTCTCCCCGATGCCCAGCGAGTCTCTCCCCTGATTCCCAATGAGTCTCTCCTCTGATGTCCTGGGAGACTCTCCCCTGATTCCCAGTCAATCTCTCCAATGAAACCCACTGAGTCTCTCCCCCAATTTCCAGTGCATCTCCCCTCTGATCTCTAGTGAGTCTCTCCACTGATCCTTAGTGAGTCTCCCCTCTGATTCCCAGTGAGTCTCTCCCTCAATCCCCAGTGTCTCTCTTCCCAGATCCCCAGCTAGTGTCTCCCCCAATCCCCAATGAGTCTCTCTCTGAATCCCAGAGACTCTGCACTCCAACCCCCAGTGAGTCTGTCCACCAATCCCCAGTGCGTATCTCCTCTGATCTCCAGGGTGTCTCATCTGATCCCCAGTGAGTCTCTCTGCTGATCTCCAGTAACTCTCTCCTCTGATCCCTAGTGAGTCTCTCCCCTGATCCCCAGTGACTCTCCCTCAATCCCCAGTGAGACTCTCCTTTGATCGCCAGTCAGTCTCTCCTTTGAAACCCAATGAGTCTCTCCCCTGAACCCAAGTGAGTCTCTCCTCTGATCTCCAGGAAGTCTCTCCTCTGATCCCCAGTGAGCCTCTCCCCCGACCCATAGTGAGTCTCTCCCCTGATCTCAGGTGAGCCTCTCCCCTGATCAGCTGTGAGTCTCTTCCCTGATCCCCAGTGAGTCTCCCCGCCAATCCCCAGCGTGTCTCTCCCCTGATCCCCAGTGAGTCTCTCCCCTGATCCCCAGTGAGTCTCCCCCAAATCTCAGAGAGTCTCTCCCTTGATCCCCAAAGACTCTCTCCCCCAATCCCCAATAAGTGTCTCCCCAAGTCCCAAGTGAACCTGTCCTCTGATCCCCAGTGAGTCTCTCCTCTGATCCCCAGTGAGTCTCTCACCCAATCCTCAATGAGACTCACCCCTGATCCCCAGTGAATCTCTCCTTTGATCACTCCCCAGTGTCTCTTTCCCAGCGTCTGCTTGTCCCTACAACCACCTCCCCCCATGCAACTTCTCTCCCCCACTCCACCACCCCCCCCACCACCCCCCCCCCCCCCCCCCACCCCACCTTAAACCAGCTTATATTTCACCCCTCTCCTAATTTTACTCAGTTCTGTTGAAGGGCCATGAGGACTCGAAACGTCAACTCTTTTCTTCTCCGCCGATGCTGCCAGACCTGCTGAGTTTTTCCAGGTAATTCTGTTTTTGTTTTCTCTTTCCCAATCTCCAATTAGTCTCTACCTCGATCCACAATCAGCCTCTCCCCTGATTCCCAGAGGGTCTCTCCTCTGATGTCCAGGGAGAATCTCCCCTGATCCCCAGTCAGTCTCTACGATGAAATCCAATGAGTCTCTCCTCTAATCCCCAGTGAATCTCTCCCCTGATCCCCAGTGACTCTCTTCCCTGAACACCAGCTAGTGTCACACCGAATTCCCAATGACCCTCCCTCTGATTTCCAGAAACTCTGTACTCCAAACCCGAGTGAGTCTCTCCCCTGATCTCCAGTGTGTCTCTCCCGTGATCTCCAGTCAGTCTCTCCCCTGATCAACATTGAGTCTCTCCTCTGATCCGCAGGTAGTCTTTCCCCAAATCGCCAGTGAGTCTCTCCCCTGATCCTCAGTGAGTCTACACCCGATCCCCAGTGAATCTCTCCCTGATCCCCAGTGATTCTCTCCCCTGATCTCCAGGGGGTCTCTCCCCAACCCCCAGTGATTCTCTACTCCGATCCTCAGTGGGTCTCTCCTACGAGCCCCAGTGAATCTCCCCACAATGCCAAGTAAGTCTTTTCCCGGATCCCCAGTGAGCCTCTCCTCTGATCCCCAGTGAGCCTCTCCTCTGATCCCCATTGAGTCTCATCTCTGATCTCAGGTGAGCCTCTCCCCTGATCAGCTGTGAGTCTCTCCCCTGATCACCAGTGAATCTGTCCCCTGTTCCCCAGTGTGTTTCTCCTCCAATCTCCAGCAAGTCTTTCGCCCAATCCTCAGTGAGTCTCTCCCCTGATCCCCAGTGATTCTGTCCTCTGATCTCCATGGAGTCTCTCCCCTGATCCCCATTGAGTTTCTCTTCTGCTGTTCAGGGAGCCGCTCCCCTGATCCCGAATGAGTCTCATCTCCTGATCTCCAGTGATTCCCTCCTCTGATTCCGAGTGAGTTTCTCCTCTGATCCCCAGCTAATCTCCCCTCTGCTCCCCATTGAGTTTCTTCCATGATGCCCAGTGAGACTCTCCCCTGATCCCCAGTGAGTGTCTCCCCTGATCTCCAGGGGTTCTCTACCCTGATCTGCAGTGACTCTCTCCCCCGAGCCAGAGTGAGTCTCTGCTCTGATGTCCAGAAAGTCTCTCCTCTGATGTCCAGGAAGTCGCTCCCCTGATCCCCAGTGAGTCTCTCCTACAAGCCCCAATGAATGTTTCCCCAAGTCCCCAGTGAGTATCTCCTCTGATTCCAGGGGTTCTCTCTACTGATCCTCTGTGTCTCTCCTCTGATCTCCAGGGAGCCTCTCCTGATCCCCAGTGGGTCTCTCCCCTGATCCCCAGTGACTCTCCGCCCACCCCCAATGAGTTTCTCCCCAATCCCTAGTCAGTCTCCCCCCTGATCCCTAATGATTCTCTCCCCTGATCCCTAGTGAGTCTCTCCCCTGATCCCTAGTGAGTCTCTCTCCGATCCCTCGTGAGTCTCTCCCCTGATCTCTAGGTGGTCGCTCCCCTGATCCCCAGTGATTCTGTCCTCTGATCTCCATGGAGTCCCTCCCCTGATCCCCATTGAGTTTCTCCTCTGATGTTCAGGGAGTCGGTCCCCTGATCCCGAATGAGTCTCATCCCCTGATCTCCAGTGATTCTCTTCTCTGATCCCCAGTAAGTCTCTCCTTTGCCCCCAGTTAATGTCCCCTCTGCTCCTCATTGAGCCTCTTCCATGATGCCCAGTGAGACTCTCCCCTGACCCCCAATGAGTGTCTCCCCTGATCTCCAGGGGTTCTCTTGCCTGATCCACAGTGATTCTCTCCCCTGAGCCAGAGTGATTTTCTGCTCTGATGTCTGATCTGATCTGCAAGGAGTCTCTCCCCTCATCCCCAATGAGACTTTCCCTTGATCCCCAGTGAGTCTCTCCCCTGATCCCCAGTGACTCTCCGCCAATTGCCAATGAGTCTCTCCCCAATCCCTAGTCAGTCTCTCCCCTGATCCCTAGTGAGTCTCTCCAATGAACCCCAGTGAGTCCTTCCCTTAATGCCCAGTGAGTCTCACCCCGGATCTCCAGTGAGCTTCTCCCCCCGGATCTCCAGTGAGCTTCTCCCCTGATCCCCAGTGAGCCTCATCCCTGAGCCCCAGTGAGTCTCTTCCCTGTTCCCCAGTGAGTTTCTCCTCTGATCCCCAGTGATTCTCTCGTCAGATCTCCAGGCCATCTCTCCTCTGATCCCCAATGAGTCTCTCCCCTGATGCCCAATGAGTCTCTCCCCTAATCCCCAATGAGCCTCTGTCCTAATCTCCAGGGGTTCTCTCCCCTGATCCCCAGTGATTCTCTCCCCCGATGCCCAGTGAGTCTCTCCCCAGATTACCAGTGAGTCTGTCCCCCAAGTCCCCAGTCAGTCTCTCCCCTGATCTGGGAGTCTCTCCCCTGATCATGAGGGAGTCCCTTCCTCATCCCCATTAAGTCTCTCCACAGCCTCTTTTATGTGGATGTGGAAGCAAGCAATGAATCAATGGTTCTTTTAGACATTTGGAGTAGGACAGTGAGTTAGGCAATGAGTGAGGCAGTGAGTAGGGTGGAAGCAGTGCCAGGAATCAGTTGGTGAGTGGGGCACCAAGCAGGCGTGAAGCAGAGTGGATTGAGGCAGTAACCTGGTCAGTGAGCAGAATGGTGACTGAGGCAGAGAGCGGGGTGAAAGGAGGATGGGAGCGAGTTAGTGAGTAGAGCAGGGAGCAGCAGAGAGACAGCAATGAGTGTTCCAGTAAGTAGGGTAGAGCATGAGGCAGCGAGCAGGACAGAGAACAGGGAAGAGAGGGGGAAGAGAGCAGGGCAGAGAACAGGGAAGAGAGGGGGAAGAGAGCAGGGCAGAGAACAGGGCAAGGTGGGCAGAGAAGGGGGCAGTGAGTGGGACAGCGAGTAGGACAGTGAGCGACGCAGTGAGCAGGGCAGAGAAGGAGGCAGGGCACAGGCAGAAAGTAGGGCAGTGAGCAGTGCAGATAGGGGGCAGAGAACCAGGCAGAGAGGGAGCCAAAGATGGAACAGAGCTGGGGACAGAGAGGGAGCAGAGAGCAGGGCAGGGGTCAGAGATGGGTCAGAGAGCATGACAGAGAGAGAGCAGAGATGGGTCAGAGAGCGGGACAGAGAGAGAGCAGAGATGGGTCAGAAAGCGGGACAAAGAGAGAGCAGAGATGGGTCAGGGAGCGGGACAGAGAGAGAGCAGAGATGGGTTAGAGAGCGGGACAGAGAGAGAGCAGGAATGGGTTAGAGAGCGGGACAGAGAGAGAGCAGAGATGGGTCAGAGAGCGTGACAGAGAGAGAGCAGAGATGGGTCAGAGAGTGTGACAGAGAGAGAGCAGAGATGGGACAGAGAGAGAGCAGAGATGGGTCAGAGAGCGGGACAGAGAGAGAGCAGAGATGGGCCAGAGAGCGGGACAGAGAGAGAGCAGAGATGGGTCAGAGAGCGTGACAGAGAGAGAGCAGAGATGGGGCAGAGAGTGGGGCAGTTGCAGGGCAGTGAGTGGAGCGATGAGCGAGCAGTGAGGTGGGTGAAAATAGGGCTGGAGAGAGGCAACGAGCAGGGCGAAAGCATGGTGAAAGTGAGGTGGTGAGTGGGACAGCAAGTGAGGCAGCGTGTGGGGCAGAGGCAGGGCGGGAGTGAGCAGGGAAGCAAGTGGGGCTGTGATGTTGTCACTGAGAGTGTCAGGAGCAATGTAAAAGTGACCATCGCAATTTTAAAAGGAAATATCCTCCCTATTGCATTGGCAACATTATAATTAAAAAACTGGATTGACATTAATCGATGCATAATGCACATGACAATTACACAGTATAAGCTCTGGCTTAGTTGGTAACACTCTTGCCTCTGAGTCAGAAGGTTGTGGGTATAAGTTCCACTCCAGAAACTTGAGCACAAAAATCAAAGCTGATCCTTCAGATGCTGCACTGTCAGAGCTGCTGTCTTTTGGGTAAGACATTAAACTGAGGCCCTGTCTGCCCTCTAATGTGGACACAAAAGATGCCATTGTACAATTTTGAAGAAGAACGGGAAAATATCCCTCAATCAACATCACAAAAACAGATTATCTGATCATTAAAGCATTGCTGCAGATATGGGAGCTTGCTGTGCTGTCAAGTTTCCTACATTACAGCAGTGACTACATTTTGAAAGTACTTCATAGGCTGTAAAGCTCTTGGGACATCTGATAGTCATGAAAGACAAAATGTAAATGCAAGTCTTCCTTTTCTCTTTCAATTCTGACAGTGACTATAGATGCAGACGCTCCACCCCGATTGTTTGGGTTTTGGAAATGCAATGCTGTACTGACTAACTGGCTTGCCATAGTCATGTGACTCTGTCATGCGGCAGTCTGCCTCTGGGGGCAGACATCTTAGGTCAGTTCAATAAAGGCTCTCACTGAGTACACACTGAAGAAGTGCAGCAGTCCTTATATATGAAACACTGATCTTTGGGGATGCCCTAGAAATCCCAGAGCAACATATTTGGGCAGAAATTGCAACAAAGTTGATCCTGCTTACATACAAAGATTAATGAATTTGAGAACAGTTCCTTCATGCAGTCAGAAACATTTAATTCAGCCCGTCATGTGCAAAAACGGCCAATTATTGATGCCTACTGAGATTTAACTTCCACATATGTGAGGATGATGCTTTCAACAAAGTTGGATGGAGTTAAAGTACATAGCCACTGGAATTGAGCTGGGGAGTGGTGATGCACAATTAACCCAGCATCTGTAGAAAGCGATGCAGGCAGCACAAGAACTTTGGACTTTGTCATGGTGATATGTTGTGTGCAATGTGGACTAGTAATCTCTAATTTTATTGGCTGGTCAGACATATATTGAACTTCTTTAAAAGGACTTTTGCCAAGCAAAGGCACTAGGCAAGATTTTCCAACCCCGCTTGCCACCGGGATCATCCGGTCGAACCGAAAGTCAATGGACTTTTGGCTGATCCCGCCATGGTGAGGCCAGAAAACCCTGGCCACTGTCTTTAAAATGGCTGCTAATTTGCATTTGTGAAGCCACATTCCCCGTCAAGGAGTCATGAAGTCTGCGGATCCCTCAGATACACAATGGCATTCCCTTAGACACGTAAAAGCCCCCTTTCTGCATTATCAAAGGGGAAATGGATCATTCAAGGAGTTAATAGCTGAGACATTAATATTCAATCACCTGTGGCTATCACAATGGCTAACAGGATACAAGGATCGTCTGGCCTGTTGGAGGCCACTATTGATCTGTAGAGGTTCTAACAATAGGTGAGAGAGAATCCCACTGCTACAGAGGACAATGACTGTATGACAATGACAATGTCATATGGACTCGAAACGTCAACTGTATCCCTCTCCGTAGATGCTGTCAGACCTGCTGAGTTTTTCCAGGTATTTTTGTTTTTGTTCAATGACTATACAGTTTGAAAGCCAGTTGACAGCAGTCACCTTTACTGCCAAGTGTAGAAAAAGGCTGCACAAGCTGCTAAAAACAGAAGACATCAGCAGAATGGACCAGTAATATCATCTCTGCCCCTGTTATTCTCAAGTTCAGAGCCCTATCTCTGTTCTATTTTGGAATACATCATAAAGATAGAGAATTTTGTTTAAAAGGAACTTGAAGTATCATAGTATTCATTTTGGAAAAAGACAGATTACAGTTTAAAAGAGACTGTCTCCAGAAATTACAACTTGCATCAGCCGCAATCCCACTGGCAATTCAAGACCACCAAGGAAATGTTGGAATGTATTTTTCTTTATTTTCTCACTGACTTTAGCTCTTATCAATTCCAGCTCCACCCTGTAACTTGTTTGGTTTTGCATGCTAGTGTGTGTGTATGTTGCAGGATTCAAGTCGTGTTTTGCCTTTTTTTTAACCTGACTTATTTATATTTTACCTGACTTGAGTTTTTAACAATAAAACTAATTCCTTACTTGTTCACTTAAGGGATCTAGCTGGCTTATTTCTACATATAGCTTTACATACAGTCATACATACATTGGATTGGGAAAAAAAATCACATCTTCTTAAAAATTCAAACTCTGTTATAGCCAAGCTCAGGAGTGGGAAAGAGGAATTTATTCACCCCTCCAGACTTGGTCGTAACAAGATGAGGCACATTCTGACTGCAGCAGGAGCTAAAAATTGTGAAAGGGAAGTTAAAGAGCAGGGAGAACATACAGAAGTGGCACAGCAGACCAGAGAGTTTGCCTGGAAGTTCCTGATGCAGACCTGAAGGCCTTGGTGTAGGAGATGTACAGGAGTAAAGAAGCCCTTTTCCCTCAGTGAGTGCAAGGCCCTCCTGGTAGTTATGAACAAGGCAGTGGAAACAGGTAGCTATTGAGGTCAATACCAACAGTCTACTCCTGAGAACCTGGATGAAGTGCAGGAAGGGCTTTCCAATCCAATTCCAGCTATTCATCTGTGGCAGGCATAGCACCCAAACATGTTTCACTGCACTCACTGACACACGTCCCTCTCTCTTGCAGGATGAGGTGGCACATAATCAGAGGCAGCAGCACCTAACTGGCAGAGGACGGTATGATCTCACCCCCACTGTGGAGACTGTGCTGGAAATCATTGGAGCAGACTTGACTGCAGGTAGTGGCAGGGCTGAAACCGTAGAGGACGATGGTATGTTCTTGCCGAATCTACCAGCTTGCATCCCGCTTCATCCTCAACCCACAATCTGTTACGATGCACAAACTGCAGATGGTGTAACCAGGCACCTGTTTACAGACAGGAGGGGGATTAATTTAAACAGCCCTGATTTCTCCTCTCACTTCCTGCCCATAAACAGAAAGTTGTTCAAGATTTTTGATTTCCCCCTTTATAAGTGATGGTGTATTTTCCCCAACCCTTCAGGTTTGGAGTTAACCAATCCCCTATTAATAACCCCACAGCAAACTTGAGATAAGGTAAAGTAAGAGGAGTAGTTTATTTCACACACACAAAATGCAGGAAGGAGTTTCGCAACATCCGCCCCTTTTGAATTCATACAATTAAAGATGGATAAGGGAATGAAAGCGGCTCAGGACAAAGACCACGATCAAAATAAGAATTATGGTTTCACATGAGTCCAGAGTCCAGAATCAATGTTCAGGCAAGATACTTTTAGGTGGCTTTGTCTAGCAGAATTCCTGGTCTTGGTCCGAGGAACTAGGCTGCAGGTTGAGTCTGTTGAAAATGTAGCAAAGTATTCTTGTGCCCTGGGTGTTAGTTCATCCTGTAGGTGAAATAAAGGATTCTTTCTGAAGATCAGACTCTGAGAGAGATGGAGGTCAGAGACAGGCTGCTAGCCTGGGGTTCGGTTCTCATTTCTGAAGTTAAACTGTAACAGAAGATAAAATTCAAAAGTTGTATAATTAAAGGAACGCAAACAGCTCAAGCCTCAGTCATGTGACAGGGTGGTTTCTGGTCGAGCTATTCAGATAACGGATAAGGTAAATCCCTTGTTAAAACCCATTGTGTTTTGAGCAGGTAACTGGAGAACCATTAGTACAATGTTGGATACAACGAGTCCCAAACAGCTCTGCCTTTCTCCAAAGCTGGCTGGTGCAAATGTACCATCTACGAATTCTTTGTGTTGGCTTGGTTTTGGAATGTTTATACAATACAAGTCACATTCCGGGGGATGATGAGGTAGCCTTTGTCCATTAGAACAGCTTAGAATCTTCCTGAAACCAGCATGTGAGCGGCTGCAGCCATTTTATCAGCCCAGCCATTTGCCCATTTTTTAAAAAGTAATAAGTTTATAAAGGAGCCAGGATGATATTGATATATATATGTATTTTCCTTACTGGCTTCTGGCCAGGACACATCTCTGGCTTTTCCCCCTTCCCTCACCCCAACACTGCCCTGGTGCATTTATGTTTTCAGATACGTAAGAACTACCATCTGGCTGAGCAGTGGTGTGTGAGGCTGAAGTGCTAGAGGAATGAGAGACTGATGAAGAAGAAACACCACCACTTGACCTGACATTGGTAGCCACCAGCTCAGAATGCTGGCCTAGCCAGCGACACCCAAGGCCTGTGAAAAGATACTGGGATGCCTGACTTTTAGAGGGTATTATAGAAGCAGGATCTACACATGATGTGTCACTAGGCACCAGTGGGCTACAGTAAGGCTTGGGGGGTAGGATTGTGCAGGTGACAGGCCCGGAGATCAGATCATTCACAGGTTCTGCTGCAAAGAACTCAGATAAGGACTTTGATAAGGTGGTGTACGGAAAAAGGCTGCTAGGTTTCCACACACAAATGCTTGATGCATTGGCAGGCCTGCCTTAAAGCTGCAAGACACCGTCAAGGAGCTTGGAGGTGTCCGGCTCCAACTAGGCACGGAGCTTGGAGCCCATCCTTTCTAGAATGGAAGTTTGGCTGATTCCACACTTGCAGACCCAGCCATGATGCAGCGTCGAATTTCTAACGTTTCAGTTTCCATTGCAGCACATGCAGAAGCCACTCAATGTCTGAGTGCTGCAGTGGAAGGTCAGACTGAGGTCATGAAATCTCAACTTACTGCCATGCAGACTCAGACTGTTGCCATCATGGCTGCAGATACCTGTGCTCAAAGAGGGCTACAGGGTGTCACAGCAATCTGTAGATTAGTAGATTACTATCATTGCTGATCCAAGTGCCATCCAGGGAGTGGTAGTGGCTCTGTGTGCACAAACCTGGTGTCCTCTCTCAGGATGACAGCACTTGTCCTCCCACTACTGCACTACCGCTCTGCCAATGTCCCTGTTGCTGCTACTCAGCCAACCAGCCCAGACTGTTGCTGCCTATGCCAAGGTGGTGCTGTCCAAAGCCAGGCCCTCAAGGCAAAGATCTGCTCAAGAGCACCCTTTAAGGCCATTTGCAATCTCCTCAAGTGAACAGCAGCAGCCTTCCACCAGTCCTGCTGCAGTCATTTGGGTTAACAACATGGGGCGATGTAAAGGCCCCCTCAAGACAGGTACTAAGGGAGTGTATGAAGGTGTATGAGGGTGATTAGTTGACTTTTGTGTGTTTTATTGGATGTTTTGTTGAATGAACTTGGTTTAAAATGGTTCTTTTGCAGTGGCCTTTATATCAGGATTGTGACACTGTGATGGCCAGGCAGAGAAGGGTGGTAAGGTGTGGGACTATTGTACAATGTGGATCTGGTGTTGTATTGACAGGAACCAGAGTTAAATGCTTACAGACAGCCGGTCCAGAGCATGGCTGTGCCACCTTACTCCTCTTCTCCTACTCTTCCTCCTCTCTCTCCTTCTGAGACACTCGCTGAATCCTTGGTGACAAATGACAATGACTGCACCCTCATGATGTCAAGGTTGTGGAGAATGCACCACAAATTGGGACACCCAGAGTACTAGAGGGCTCCTGCAGAGTGGTTGGGGCAGCGGAATCACTGCTTCAGCACTGCAGTCATCTGCTCGATGACATTTCATGTGCCAGCATGGCTCTCATTATACCCATGCTGGCCACATGTAGTGGGGTTGCAGAGGGGAGTCAAGAGCAAGATGTAAAGCAGATTGCCCAGCAACCACCCTCTGGTTTGATGTGGTGGCAGAAAGATTGAGAGAACGTGGACTGGATGCATCGTGATTGCTGCCAGGATATCAGGTATAACATCCTGGGGGTTACCATTGACCAGAAACTGAACTGGACTAGCCATATAAATACTGTGGCTACAAGAGCAGGTCAGATGCTAGGAATCCTGCAGTGAGTAACTCACATCCTGACTCCCCAAAGCCTGTCCATCATCTACAAGGCACAAGTCAGGAGTGTGATGGAGTACTCCCACTTGCCTGGATGAGTGCAGCTCCAACATTACTCAAGAAGCTTGACGCCATCCAGGACAAAGCAATCCATTTGATTGGCACCACATCCATGAACATTCACTCCCTCTACCACCGATGCACAGTAGCAGCAGTGTGTACCACCTACAAGATGCACTGCAGGGATTCACCAAGGCTCCTTCGACAACACCTTCCAAACCCATGACCACTACCATGTAGAAGGACAAGGGCAGCAGATAGATTGGGAAGATCACCAACTGGAAGTTCCCCTCCAAGTCACTCACCGTCCTGATTTGGAAATATATCACTGTTCCTTCACTGTCGCTGGGTCAAAATCTTGGAACTCCCTTCCTAACAGCACTGTGGGTGCACCTATACCACATGGACTGCAGCGGTTCAAGAAGGCAGCTCACCACCACCTTCTCAAGGGCAACTAGGGATGGGCAATAAATGCTGGCCCAGCCAGTGAAGCCCATGTCCCGTGAATGAATCTTAAAAAATCATCAGCATGATGAGTTGAGTGTGGTAACACACTAACTGCGCACTGAGTGACATTTCTATTTGCAGCACACCTCAACACTGAGATTCAGTGCCCAAAAAGCCACATGTGCGCAGTTGATGGAACCCAGCACCATGGGGGAACCACCCATCCTGGCAAAGCCACGTGTCTTGCTTGCTTCCCTCTGGTCAGAGAGAAGACAATGAACTCCACTGTCCTGACATAAAGAGCCTTTGTCACCTCTCTGATATGGCAATGGATGGCAAATCGGGAGATGTTACAAATGTCGCCTGATCCAGCTGGAAGGATCCCAGCACAAAGAAATTCAGGGTCACGGCCTCATTGAAGAAGCTCCTTCCTTGCATGGATCTGAGGTTGCAGGTCTGTTTGGAAGTGGTGAAAATGTTCTGCGCACACCTCCTTAATGAATTGCAGATGAGGCACACGCTGTTCCTGGCTTATCTGGATGTAGGAAAACTGCTGCCTGAGGATCCTAGACAGATAAGGCCTCCTGCTGATGGCCCTTCTGCCCCCTTTTCCCTCTGCAAGTAGTTTGCCTTCCTATTTGCTGCCTCTGCATCATTTCTCTCTCATGCTTCAGCCCAGGGCGGACTGCTACTGTGGCACCACCACTTGGAGCAAGTGGTGTGCCCAGAGCCATTGCAGTTCCAAATAATATCTCCTCCATGATCAGCACTACTTTGCGTACTTCCAGTGCACACGCTCAGCGCCCATGCTGCCAAGATGGTGTTCGGCACTGGCTGTGCCATAAGTCGGCAGAGGTGGCGTGGATTTGGTTCTAAAATGGTAACCATAGCCTCAAAACCCCCAGTGCTTCAGAGCCAACTTTTGTGACCAAAACTTTTTAAAATGCCGTGCAACTTTTCAGATTTATTTGAAGAATTCAGGAAATTTGCATCGTAATAAAGTTGTGATATGGTATGTATGCTCTGCCTGAAGGCAGGTGCTTGGCTGATCATCTGCCGATGCTTCATCGTGGGTTGTTTTCTTGGCAGTTTTTGCTGGTAGTGGTTTCCCATTGCCTTCCACTCCCAGGGATAGGGTAATGAGGCAGATCCCAAGCCTAACTCAGTCAGAATGGGAATCAAACCCATGCTGTTGGTGTTATTCTGAACCACATGCTAGCTATCCAGCCAACTGAGCTAATCTACCCCCAAAGTTGTGATTAAACCGTAAATGATTTCTTCACAAACAGTTCTATGATTGTACAACAACTGGGACACAAAAGACATTTTCCTTATAGTTAGAAGAGAGTCTTATTCATATTTAGAAATGAATAGATAATATCCGCTTAGATTATATATGACTGGCAGGATGTTGTAGATATTGTAAACTGAGAAGCTCCTTTGATTTTAGGGAGTGTAAAAGAATGGAGAAATCTGATGGTAGGGAGTCTCTGGTGCATAAAGCTTATTCTGATATTTGCCTTGAACCTCTCAGCTCTCTGTGGGACAGTGAAAAGCTGGAATTAGTTGCCATTGTTTCTATGGCAGCTGCTTTGTTTCTTTATGGCTTTGCAAAAATCTTTTGTATCAAGCCTTACTTTATTACCTGAAGGAAAAACCTGCGAGGTTAAAAAGGATGGGCATATATATATATATATAAATACAAGCACAATAATACACTTGTATGGTTACTTTAACCAGGGTTTGAGTGATCTCTAATTTAATGGACCAATAAAACTCACATCCAGCTTGTTAACTCTGGTGTGTAACCCTGAATTGTGCTGCTGTTCTGATTCTTGGCAGTAGATAGACAATGGCATGTTGTAAAATATGCCAGAGTCCTGGAGAGTTGAGCATTAATTACAGGCTACAGTGAGAAACTTCCAGAAAATTGATTTCTCTGAGTCTCACTAGTATTTTGTCAGCCAGATATGACAAGGCTGCAATCTTTCATTGTCCAGTAAATATTTCAAACTGCTGACCTCACTTAACCTTTTCTCCTTCAAACTGTTCTTCTACTTAAATCTGACATGACTGATTATTTTCGCAAACTATAGAAAATGTGTGTACTGATGTACATGTTATCAAATATTTATTGATCACAATTCAATGTAAATAAATACCAGTTCCTTCAATTATTTGTTTGTCTATAGTTGGTGAATGCAGTTGGTGCCAGACTTTACAAATGAGCAAAAAAAATCAAACTAGAATCTCCAAGTTTTACTGAAGTACTTGCCAATTTGCATCAAGTTTGTTGAGGAAAACACACTTGTATCTCATAAGCTCTTTCACAGAGATGGCAACATCAGCATCTTCATCTAATAATTACCCTCATCATCATCATTGAATGTGAAGCTCAACATTTTTTTGAATCAATCCCTGAAAATTTTAAACAAGTTATTATCAGTACTCTGCCTTTCCTTTAACTGTCATCTTTTTAAACACAAAAGACACCACCAATAAACAAAATTGTGCTGGATTTGTATACTTATAGAGCAAATTAGAACAAAAAATAGCTTGTATATAATCACATCGAATCACCTCATACAAACAATAAATTACAATGGGCCAGATTTTGCTGGAGTGGAGCATCTTGCAGCATGCCCTTTTATTTAAACTTGTTCTTGCACATTTAGGTACTAAAAGGTTTATCCGCAGAGTTACTTGAACTGGGAGCTGATCGCAACATGGCAAGGGGAATAGGTGAATGATGAGACTAACAGTGTAACTCCTTAACCAATGAAATCAGTCAGAATTTTCCCCTCACCACTTTCATGGCAGGTTGATGGCAGGCTGGGATTCCTGCTGATTCATGCCAGAATCAGCAGGAATCCCATTTGCATGCATTACAATGTCATGAATGCTCATTAAAAATGCAACTCTTAAGAATCACGATCCCCCCTCCCAATTACATGCAACGCCAGTGGGAAATTAGACCAGTCTAAATCATGATCGTGTATAAGTGGTGTGCAGCTGTCCGCTTTTACTTCGCTTATGTCTTCAAGATGAGTGCAACATGTAAAGCCTACCTGCCAACAGTGCTGCTTCGGGTTCTCACCAATGGCAGTGTTACGCCACAATGATGGGGGTGTTGGGTTGGTCTGCTCACTGGGTTCCTCCGTCCTCCGGGAAGGAGTGTTCTGCAGGTCTCAGGCAGGGATGCACTCCGAAACTGAGAGGGGGGAAAGGAGGACAGAGACATGGGGGCAATGGGCTATAGTGGGATTGGAGGGGGGTGGTGATGGCAGGCAGAGGGGAGACTGAGCATGGGGAAGCTGGAGCCTGACTTGGAAGACAAGGATGCAGACACAGAAGGGGGTGGGTGGGAATCGAACTGTATGAATGGGAAGAGATGCACACAGACTCTGGAATATGATGCAGGGTTGTGTTAGTGTGGCACACGAGGAATGGGTTGCACAGAGATTCATGGGGGCAGTGGTGGAAGGGAATCGTCCCAGATTTGCACAAAATGCGATAGTGGGTGGGAAAAAGTCGTTTTACCCGGCGGCCACAATGGTTGGTTTTCGCACCATAATTTCTGCCTCATTAATTATGCAGCCGCAAGAAACATGCTGTCTTGCTGGCAGGTGGTCCCTGATTTGCCCGCCACACCGTTACCTCACTGCTTCCCCACGCAGGGCGCCATATTTAAACTGCAGCTGCGCACACACTTCTCAATGCTTGCAGCCCAGGAGGGCACCGGTGAAGACATGGTTCCAAAAGCCAAGAAGAGTGAAGCCCTCCAATTCAGTGACACATCCCTGGGAAGCCTTCTGGATGTTGTGGAGGCCCGCTGCGATGTCTTCTACCCCTGCTCTGGCCACAGGAAGCCCATCAGTCTCACCACTCCGGCTTGGGAGGTGGTGGTAGAGGTGGCCAGTGCCAATGCTGCACATAAGAGGTTGGCCATCCAGTGCAGAAAATGGATGAATGATCTCATCCGTCCCGCTAGGGTAAGGCAACCATCTTATCACTCTAAACTCACACACTCACAAGCTCATCACACATTCACTGGCATCTCAATCACTCCCAGCTCAAGGGACATCACCACCCATTCTCACACACACCCTCACATCTCCATCTGGCCTCATCTCCACTGGAGACTGCTTCCTCAGCCCTCACCATCTTGAGGCCACTAGCACAGATCAACATGTGCCCCCCCCACACATCCTGGGTCACCCTCCTTCCCCAGTACAGCCCTCACCCTGCAGCCTCTTCCCTTGCCTGAGGCTACATCTCCCCCTTCCCCAAACAAGCCCTGGCCCTGCAGTTGCTGAAAAGCCACCCCTGCCTTACGGCTGGTCTGGTAGATAGAGACCTGCCCGTGAGCCTCCTAAATATGATGTGGTGCTGCCTGTGAAGCCAGGCACTGATAACCGTGAGTGCTGCCCAAGGTAGGCAAACAAATCTCGAAGCACTGAGCAAAGTGCAGCCCACCAGGCGCACGTCGCTTATGTACAGTTGTGAAACACATCGGTGTGCAATCACGCCGAGGTGCCTGGATGATCCAGCATGGGGGGAATGATTCCAGCGAGTGGGGCTTATGATGAGATGCTAAAGTATTGAAAGTAGGGTCAAAATTTTACGAGTTGGCGAGCAGGGGGCGGGGCCCACTCGCCGACGCATAAAATGATGTACGGTGACGTCGGGAGGAACTCCCAATGTCACTGCGCCCGATTTAAATTTTCAGGAAGGTGGGAGCGCAGCCAAATCAGCTGCGTGCCCGCCGACCTGTCAATGGCCAATTGAGGCCATTGACAGGGTCAATTAAGCAATTAATGGACCTGCCCATCCAACCTTAAGGTTGGCGGACAGGCCAGGAGCCCCGGCGGCAACTAGAAAAAACATGAAACCTCATCCACCGGCGGGATGAGGTTTCATGTTGGCTTTAAAAAATTTTAATAAAGATTTTGTAAAAATTATGGACATGTAAGGGAATTTTTTTTTCTAATTTTAATATTTTTGAAAGTTGAGGCGATCTCCCTGAGGCAGCACTTAGCCTCAGGGAGATGAGTGCGCTCTTTCGTGCACATGCGCGAAAGAGCCCACTCTCGATTTTGGGATTCCCCCCTCCGCCCACACAGGGAGCGCATAGCGCTTGCCTGGGGACGTCATGCTGGGCGGGCCTTAATTGGCCCGCCCATGTAAAATGGTGCCGCGCCTCCGATCGGGAGCGCCGATCGGAAACACGCCCATGTTACCCCCTGACAGGGAGAAAATTCAGCCCTAGGTTCCCGACACGTGGTGTCGGGAAATGCTGCCTGCCATTGATGGGTGGAGTGGACACTCACAAACTGGTTTTGCGATGGCGTGAAACTGATTTTTGGCCTTCTCGCCATATTTATCCCCATCTGCCCGCCATGATACCCAACGCCAACAGGGCCGGAAACTTCCAGCCTGTGCTGTGATCAGCCATGAAGGAATGGGAGAGCTCATTGAAAGACAATCATAGTCCCTGGTCTGGGGCCAAGAGGTTGGGGTGAGAAATTAAAGGCAGTTCTGGGGCTTTGTGCACCTCAGAGTTAGTATGAGAGATTAAAGGCAGCCCTGGGGCTCTGCAGGCCATGCTACAGGGCTATGCATGGCACATACATTGTAGTCCTGCTCCAGGGAGGGGCAAGGCCTATGTACTCAATTAGGATAAGGCACAGCTTAGTATACAGGGGGTGTTCATGGTCTTACTGCCGGTGGCGATGGGGTTGTCCGCCTCGGTACTGAGCTGCAGATGGGATGGTCATGGTTAGGGAAAGCCTGCAGCCTGTAAATGGGAAAAATGTACTAACGGGTGGGGGTATTCAAAGCTCTTCTAGGGCGGGGGGTTCTCCTCCATATGTGACCATGCACACAGCCTCGAGATGTGGAGAGGTGAGGTACACATGGGGCATGGGGACATCAACAGTGATGCGTTCAGGAGGGAGGGCTGGAATGTCCACCACAGTAATAATGGGATCCAGGGTTACTGGGGGAGTCTGGAGAATAACTGGAGAGAGCTCTACCTGCACATTGTGAGGTTCCAGGAAGATTGGAGGGACCCAAACACTGACAGGGGGAGGGTCGAAGATGGCCTCAAAATAAAAATACAGCACCATCATCTGGAAAGCCTGAAGTTGTTGTGCAGTTTGAAATTGAAACTGGAAAAGAATCTGCACAAGAGGGGTCTAAGGCAGTGTGGGAGGAGCCCAAGGCTGGACTAAGGGGCCCTTTCAGGGGCCATCCTCAAACTGTTAGAGCCACAACATTGAAATAGAGGCAGAGCTGAGGTAAGAGAGGAAGGCTTCCTTGACAAGGTGTAATTGGAGGTATTGCATTTTGGTCCATTTAACAAGAGCCAGCATGAGTCATTGGCTTCACAATACAATTGCTCCATTTGAACATTAACAGAGAGGTATGTGAGAATGGAAAATGCAGGCAACTTTAAGGAAGCACAGCTGCTGCATATCTGCCAGGTCATCAATGAAAACTTCTAATGTGCTTTCACAGAACCACAGAATTGTTACAGTGCAGAAGGAGGCCATTTGGCCCACATTGCCTGCACCAGCTCTCTGAGCATTTTATCTTAGTGCCAATCTCCTGCCTTTTCCCCATAACCATGCACATTGTTTCTTTTTAAATAATCATCCAATGCCCTCTTGAATGCTATTATGACACAGCTGAGGGTAACTCAGCCAACTAAAGGCTGAGTTGTTCAAATCCGAGAAAGAAACTTGAAGCAACTGTCATAACCCATTTTTGCAATTTGTATGTTTCGAGATGCAGGCTTTGAATTCAGTAGTAATAAGACCACTGAGTCTCAAAAGGGTTTTACAAAATTAAATTAAACATTTATTAATACAAGAAAATTGTAAGCACATACATATGTCTACAAAATTATTACTATAATAATGACAAAAATCTCCTAATTAATCTGACTCTCAGTTAGACTCCCAGTAAGGCAACAGTAAATCTTATAGATTTAAACAGACACCTGGCAAAGCACACCCTGGACAGTGGCATTAAAAATTAGTTTCTTTCAGCTCTGGATCCTTACAGACAGCAGCTTGAGGCTTCTCACACTTGTTGTATCTTAAAATGCCTCTGCCTTACACACAATCACTTTTCTCCTTTATACACATTTTTCTCTTTGAATGTAAATTTTCCATTGTATCACTAGGCTTTTAATTTTACCTCTCCTAACAATAATATATTTTTATTCCACTAATTTTATTAATAAGCTGAAAAAATAAGCACATTGCTTGGCATCTTCTAGCTAGGTGCAAGATTTCACCCATTCTTTTGAATGCTTTATTTAAAAATGCAAATTGTCCCCTTGACACCTATGTTTCTAAACATCCCCATGTTTATCTAATTACCATTTCAAACCTACTTCTTTCTATACATCAAAGCCTCTAGACCGGCTGGCTTTAATCCAATTAAGACACACACACATGGGGCAGAATTTTGCCCTTGGCGGGCGGGCGGGCTCGGCGGGAATGGGTGGGGGTGTTCGGGAAGCCGACCACCACCCGCAATCAGCACCGCAATGCGATTTCATGCTGGCAGGACAATTAAGGCCCACTGAACGCTGCCTGTCTTGGAGTAGGGGGGGAATGCAGGCCGGCCAAGTGCGAACATCGCACATGCGTGCGAGTCATTGCTGCATAATCTCCCTGAGGCATGGAGCTGCCTCAGGGAGATGAAGAGATATGAAAAAAATAATAAAGAAAATAAAAATGTAATAAAACATGTCTCCTCATGTGACGCTGTCACAAGAGCAGGGGCATGTTATTAATGAAAAATTAAAGTTTTTATTTTATTTTTATTTGCTTTTGGAGACTTCATCCCGCCCGTGGATGAGGTTTCCAAAAAAATGCAAAGGCGGCTTGGCCTTTTCGCCTGCCCTCTGGACAGGCAGCGAAAAAATTATATTAATTGATAACTTAATGGCATAACAGGCCTTTTAATTGTCGGAGGGCACGCTGCCAGTTCCGGCACATGCCCACCAACTGAACTGTTGCACAACTGCACGTTGATGTTGGCATGCTCAACCGACGCCAATGCACGTCATTTCACGCTCGAGTGGGGAGGCCGCACGCCTGCCCGCTGAGCGAAAACTTCTGCCCATGGACACGGACCCCAATAAATTCTATTTTAAAAAATAATTTCAAATAACATTATAGTCATTAATCTCTTCATGACAATGTCTCAATCAAACCTGCCTCCACCACACTTCCAGGCAGTGCATTCTAAACCTTAACTATCGCTGTGTGAAAAAGTTTTTTCTCACCTCACATTTACAAAACACTTTAAAACTGTGCCCTCTGGTTCTCGATCCGTTTACCAGCGGGAACAATTTCTCCCTATCTACTCTGTCTGGACTCTTTATGGTTAAAAAAAATTTCTATCAAGTCTCCTCTTAGCCTTCTTCTCTCCAAGAAAAACAGTCTAACTTCGATCTTTCCTCATAACTGAAGTGTCTCATCCTTGGGACAATTCTTGTAAACCTCTTCTTCACCCTCTCTAATGCATTCATATCCTTTCTATAGTGTGGCGCCCAGAATTGTACAGGCCCAACCAGTGTCTTGTATAAGTTCATCAAAACTTGCTGCTCTTATACTCTATGCCCCTATTAATGAAGCCTAGAATACTGTATGCTTTAGAAACTGCTCTCTCTACCTATCCTGCCACCTTTAATGACTTATGTACATATACGCGCAGGCTTCTCTGCTCCTGCACACCCTTTAGGTTAGTATCCTTTATTTTATACTGCCTTTCCATGCTCTTTGTACCAAAGTGCATCATCTCACACGTCTCTACATTGAACTTCATCTGCCACCTATCTGCCCACTCTACCAATGTGTCAATGTCTTTTGAAGTTTTACACTGTCCTCCTCACAGTTTATAATTTTCCCAAGCTTTGTGTTGTCCGCAAACTTTGAAATTGCCCCTTGCACACCAAGATCTAGATCATTATATATATCAGGAAAAGCAAGGGTCCCAATACTGACCCCTGGGAACTCCACTACAAACCTTCTTCCAGTCCAAAAAATACCCATTAACAATCTTTGCATAATGGGCGAAAGGGCATCCAAGCATGCCTGAAATGCAAGTGGAGCTTGATCAGTATACCAGGACAACAATTGCAGCAGTGCCTTTGGTAAGGTGGCACATTTCATGAATGCAACCAAATCTCTTACAACCATCCCCTCTGTGGGACTAAGATGTCAAGTATCAGGGTTGGCATCCTGATCACCTAAATCTGCGAGCTAGCGCCTCAGCTGCAAGGCTGTATCAGCGAAAAGCTAGTAGCGCTGTCACAGCTCCAGGGCATGGCAGTGCCTTTCTGTTTGCGAGTGGGAGGTCTACTATATACTTACCCAATATTCATGAATCTGTTGTATTTATCAGTCCCCGGGACAAAGAGGATTGAATGATGGAGCCTGCGCTCAATGCTGCCTTTTTGATGGATGTGATCTGATTGAGGAGGTGAAGAAGAGCCCAGTGCTGCCTGGTACAGCTTCATGTGGAGGCCCGGCCTGAGGTCCATGCTCCAGGGGGGCCCCCGCAAGAACCAGAGGATGAGGAATTCAGACCCATCCGAATGAAGCAACCTGCGTGACCAAGGGTCTACTGAAGAAGACTTTCCTACCTGGAGATTAGTGAAAGATAATGCCTTGCATGCCTGCACTTGTCAAGAGATGTGATGGATCATATCCGCCACATTCTACGGGAGGATCAATCACCCCATGGACTGGGAGGACACCCCCTGCCAGTGGCCCTGAAGTTAAATTTTTTACGCTCAGTTTTTTTGCCCATGGATTGTTCCAGGGAACCACAGGAGTCCTATGCAGCAGCTCTCAGTCCTCAGCACATAAATGTATCAAAGAGGTGAAGGATGCCCTCTACAGTAAGGCTCATTATCATATGAAGTTCACACACGATGGAGCTAGCCAGGCTATTAGATTTCTGGGGTTTGCAGCTATCTCAGGCTTCCCTAGAGTACAAGGTATGATCAATTGCATGCACATTGGGCTTTGAGAGCTCCATGGCAGCAGCACCTGATGTTCATTAAAAGGAAAGGCTTCACTCCCTGAACGTTCAACTGGTGTGCTGAATCACTCTCAGGTGCCTCGTATATTTGAAGGTCCTCAGTGATTACCGGGTTGGCTGCTTGGGGATAAGGGGTACCCACTCAAATGATGGCTCATAACACCCATGCGTTGTCCTCAGAGTGTCTCAGAAGAAAGATACAACACGGTGTATAGGTCGACACATCATCGAGCAGACCATTGGCATCCTGAAGATGCACTTCCGATGTTTGGCCAGTCGGGTGGGGCTCTGCAATACTCTCCACAGAGGGTGTCCCGCATAACCATGGTTTGTTGCACCCCTCACAACCTGGCACTTCAAGGGGGAAACCCTTGCCAGAGGGAGACATGGAAGAGGCTGAGAGCTCCTCAGACGATGAAAAGCAGGAAGGGCAGGAGCCTGAAGAGGGAGATGAGTGTCAGCTTCCACGTGAGGAGACCATCGAAGGAGCACGATGTGGAAGACATGCCCGTGCCACACTGAGTCACAAGATTCCAGGAGGAGTAACACGCAAGGAATGGGACACAGTTACATTCCTCCTGTCCCTTTATGCCATGCCAGTGCACTGAAAGGCCTTTACAACCAGTAACATCGATAGCAAGTTCAGCATTCAGACTTGTATCTTCAAGCCTCATGATTCACCAGGCCCTAATCTTTGGAAAGGTCAGCAGTGAACCCTGTATCTGTGCGTTCTGAGAAGTGAAAATCAGCACAATTGTGCAAACGCTGCGCCAAAGGACTTGATGCAGTCTTCGCCACTTTAATGAGAAACTTTTAGCGGATACTGAGACGCGCGCATGGTTGGAGAAATCAGCAGGTCTTGTGCTCTGGCACTGCCAATGAAGACAGTGATCTCATTTTGAGAGACAATTACAGCTAAGCATCCAAGGCTATTGAGTACGCCTAACTCCAGTTGTTTTGCAAGGAGTAGAGGTTACTAATGCATTTTGCAGACACTTCCAGTAAAGAGTTTGACACATCTCCCTGACATAACACAAGGGTCAAGTAATTATCATGACTCAAATTACATGGATGTGAGACTCACAAAGGGAGGCGAACACTGAGTGGGAGCATGGCTCACCCTCGGATTAATAGGGCACATGGATGCATATGCACAATGTTTCCAAATGACAAGACCATTCTTATGAGCAGCAAATATATTTACAAAGGTGCATGATATTTACAGTGACTGGACACCCATGACCCAGATGTGATGTCAAAGTTTCTTAATTTTTCTAACCCTACCGCTACGTCCAGGTGCATCCCCGATATCCGCAGCAGAGCTGGAGGCAGCCTGCTGACTGCTATGCCCTGTTGTTTTTGATGATTTTGGCAGGCGTCCTCTACAGGACTGAGACCTGGAGGGCCCCGGCCTGCTTTGGGTCTCCTGCTTTGAGGCAAGTGTACCCTCCTTGGCCTGTACGGCCGGAGGTGTTGGGCTCACAGGCAGGGGGGTTTGAGATCAGTTGGACACTCTCAGAGTCACCTGGGTGGATGGCCCCGGTGTGTCCAGCTGCTGGCCCTCCTCCCTGTGGTTGCATGATGGACCCTGCCTGACTCCCAAAGGAGAAAGGGCTCTTTCATGGAGGTCAAGGTGCCCAGACCCCTCTTGCCTAGCCATTGATGGATCTCGCCAATGCTATAGCGATGGAATGAAGGTCCGAGTGCAAATCTGGCAGGATCTGCTGGACCAAGGTCTCCAAGGCGGTTGCCACCTTTCCCATGGAGGCTTTGGGGTGCTCACATGTCAGAGTCACAACATCAGACAGAACGTGGTCAAACTCCTCCACCCTTTGCTCTAGTCTGTTGGCTGCCTCTCTCAACTCTACCTGATTTTCCGCCATCTGTCCTGCCATCTCCAGCATATTAGAGACAGCCGCTTGCAGAGGCTCATCATCTGACTCAAACTCAAACCCGCCCACTGCTGTACTTAGTCTCCGGAAGGGAAAATTCCATCCAAGGGCTGAATTTTGCCTTGGAGGCAGAGGTGGGTGTGCCAGCAATTTTGTGTAAGAGGATGAAATTCAAGTTGCCCAACATGTTGGCACCTCTGCTCAATTTTACTGGAGGTGGCTACTTGAGGAGGATGGCACCCACCCAGAAGTGGTGGGCAGGAAATTAAAGTGATTAAGCAAGCAACTGAGGGGTATTTTGCCACAAGAGCTACAATTCTGTCAAAGACACACAGACCCCGCCCTGTGTCAGCAGCACCTTATTCAAGTTGATGAGGCGGCTGCACGGTGGGAAGTCATTGACTAAAGTAACAACCATCCAATCTTTTGTATGAAAAGGGAAAATGGCAAAGAGGAGTGCATTGCCACTGACTTGCCACAGTTGAAGCAGAGCTCTTGGATCGTGAGTTTGAGAGTGTTGATGGGGTGGTGGGGGTGAGGAGGGTGGTGTGGCTTGAAGGAGTTATCAGTTTAGGTCACTGTAAAATTGAAAGGAAATTTGCAGGTGAGGTGTTTGTAATTGAGTCCATATGACTCTTCTTCAGAGCTGAAGAATGGACTTGAAACATTAACTGTTTCTTTCTCCATAGGTGCTGAGTTTTACCAGCATTTTCTGTTTTTATTTCAGATTTCCAGCATTGGCATTATTTTGCTTTTATCTTATATTTGTAATTGAGGCTTTCTCTGGAAATGAGGCAGGCCATGTCTTGCTCTCAGTTCCTGAATGTGCCCGCTGTCTGTAAGCGAACGGTAATCGCTGACCATTAGTCTCCCACAGAATTAAGTTGGATGTTGTGCAACAACTTAGAGGGTGGGTCAGGGCCTGGAAATGGTCATGGTGTTATGTTCCTTCTGCTCTTGGGAAAATTCGGCCCAAAGAGAGGGAAAGAAACATATAAGGCAGAGAGGAAAAAAGAGGAAATGAGAAGAGAGAAAATAGTAAAAATTAAAATGTGATTGTTTTAGAAGGTTTTAAAAATATCAGAATTTGAAGGAATGAGACTCCACATGTAAAATAGTTCACATTCTGGACGAAATAATTTGATTGGCAGTTGTTAACAATTAACACACAGTTAAAGGCCTGTATGCCATACAAAGCTTAACTTGCTGTGGCAAATTTAATGTGCAAATGCAGGAACTTCATGAAACTCACTGGGAGGTTAGGGGTAAGATGCCATTTTAGCGAAGTTAATGGTGGAGTGGTGTTTATCATCAAGCGATTTATGAATATTTCCAATCACAGGGTATCTCTGCCTCATCAAATGTTGCTGGTCAACTTGCATATTAATGATGGCAAACGTTGTTCAAAAACTTACTTTTGAAGTAAAATCGATCCCTTTGATTTATTGTTAAGGCAAATATGGCAGTCATTGTGTATCTGCAGTGTTACACAACCAGAACTGAGATAAATAATCAGAGATAAATAATAAATAAATTAATTAATTTAGTGGCAGATTGAGGGAAGAATGTTGGTCAGGACAATAGGAGACCTTCCATGCTTCAAACAGTGCCATTAACTAAAGAAAGTCAAAGTGAACTGACAGAAAAAACTGATCAGAATTTTGGTTAACACCTCATTTGAAGAACTATGCCCCTGGTAACCAATGACATAAGAACAGGAGTTGGCCATTCAGCTCCTTGAGACTGTTCTGCCATTCAATAGCTGATCTATGGGTGAGCTCCATGCTGTCTCAGTACTGCACTGCAGTATCAGTCTTGATTAGAAGCTTAAACCTTGCAATGGGACTCAAAACCACAACCATCTGCTCCAGAGACTAGAGAACTGCCAACTGAGCCAAGTTAACATAATTATTTTTAAAACTTTTGTAAAACTCTGTAATCGTTTTTTCCAAATTAGTAATAGAATGAGACATAGTAATGTTCTGGTTGGAATACTTTTAGCTGCACTGTGAATGATTAGCCAGTGTAAACATGTAGAACAAGCCAAACAAGCTCGCCATTACATCACAATCATGTGTTTGGAACAGTTGGAAAGAATCTGGAATTCTGTGCAAATATCAATGTGTAGAATGAAAAATTTCACATCTTACCCTCCAGGTCCTGAAACATTTAGTCAAAAGATAAACAAAATGCAAGTTAATGGCTATCATCAACATCAAACACAATCACAAATAACATTAAAAACGGCTTTTGTTACCTAAAATATAAATGTAAACAATAAAATTACAAGTCTTCAAATTTGAATGTACTTTCTTATTTTCTGCATGATCTATGTTGTTAGGAACAGCATATGCACTAACTTGGAAAATAATGGTTTGCCTTAGTTGTTAGTGTCTGAAAATGGTGCTTAGTGATTAAACAATAAATTGTACAGTACCATTTTCACAGCTCAAATATAGTCAATGGAAAAGGATGTTGTCCCGTTGCAACCACTCATAGGTTAGAATCTTGCAAATGCCCCAGAAAATGAAATAAAAAGTGCCTAGTGCAATATGAAATATTGTAGAGCTGTAAAGTGTTTGGAAATAGGCAATAAAGTATATAAGCTAAAAGGAATTCTGTAAAAAACTATTTTTCCAAACACATGTTGTCTGGTTTTATTGCCCAGAAGGAAAAAAACAGTAAAAGCTGGGAAATAAGAATACTGGTCCGAATTGTTTTTCCTTCCAGGTGGGTGATGCTTTAATCCTCTTGATCTACCTCTGTGTCATGCGCTTACTGAAAACCAATGCTCTTTTGTATTTAAATTCAAAAGAAGGTGCCGAGGTGTTATTTGATTGTCTCTGAATTTAACTCCTTTGTTTCCTCCCTGTGGAGAAGTGGTTTCATCTTCACCCAACAGAGGTGATTTTTTTGCTTTGGGAGTTTCCTTACCTAGTGTGCATAGTAGTAATTTGGGGGTAAATTGGCACAACATTCTGACCGAGGTTCCCCACCAGAGGCATTACATGAAAAATGATGGTAAGCATTTTCCTTTACCCAACCTGGGGCTGCACCTAATATCAGGAACATACTAGTCCTGGGAACATTGCAGAGAAGAGCTCAGTATAATATTGCTCCATTATGCTGGTATATATTGAAATACCTAGAGAAAATGACTCAGTGTAGGCCTCCTTTGTGCTTTCTGTTGTCTAGCTAGCTGTGTTGTTTCCTAGCAATGGTTGGTGTCTACATTCGCATGCTCCCATACATCTTTTCAAAGGTTAAACAATCAGTGAGAATGCGAATAGGTACAATAATAGCACAAGGAAATCAAAGTGAATGTGAACCTTTTTCAAATTATTAGAGAGAATTGCAGTAGGACTGGTGGGCGGCTTCATTCACTTTCTGTCAATGTCAGGGTCTCATCTGTGTGAAAAGTGAAATGCCATCCTATTACCAATCATTAGGAAGAGTGACAGCATCATTTGTCAGAAGCTAGACAACATTGCAGCTGCTGCGCTTTTCCCATTTTCAGAGAACAAAATTGGCTCATTATAGCCCCAGGCAGCAACAGTGCTCTTTCAAGCAAATCTGTCCCTGTGCGGAATGGCTATTATCTCTCTAGTTTCTTTTTTGAAGAAATGGAGAAAAACCTTGCAAAAGTCAGCAACTCTTCAGCTGAATAAGTGATAGAAATGCAGTAGAAAAGACTAAGGGGTTTCTAATAATAGGATTCTTTTTATAAGAGAAACCAGACGTCACAAAAAGGGCAGATAACACCAGATATCAGCTGACCCTAATGCTCATAGTTGTGACCTATGGCCTGAGTATAATTGCTGCAGATGCATCGCCTTTATCGTTCATATGTTCCTTCATAGCCTACTGTTCAAAAGAACAGATGGGTCATCAGTAAATGTTCACTGTGCTCTCATTCTATGTTCCATAAAGCTCACTTCTGGCTACCTAATAGTTAAGATTTAACCAGCTAACCAGCTTCCTCAATCCTTTTACCAGCTGAAATCAGCACTTTATTTCATATCATGAAATAGATTTATTTTGGAGGGTACATGGAAAATAATGTGCAACGTTTCCCCATATTTGGAGACAAGGGGTTTGAAATAATTGTGCTGTTTAATTTTGATTAATTAAATTTCTCAGACTAAACTCCAATTTTGATGCATTAAATTATATTTTCAAATGTATTTCAATTATGATTCCATATTACAAAATATTGATTACATTGCTACAATATTTACTTAAACAATTCTCAGCATGAGGTAATGCACAAGGGAATAAAAGCTTAATGCAAGTACAGCAGATAAGTCAATGGTGAGTTCACAGTAGCAAGACTGGCTTTTATGTCACACAGTCTTTAATGGAGTTGTCACTATCATAATATGTGGTGGAGGTGCTATTTTCTAGTATACCAAAGAACAATTGTTTGCTATAACTTATCCTTTTGGCCATATGATATCACTTGCTTTACATGTTTCAGTGCAATTGCTGGTGTAGCCTTTCATCCTTTCAGTTCACAGTCTCAGCTGTCTTCACAAAACTGGAATATAAAACAATGTGGACAATTAAGGGCTCTGCAGCCTCACTGATGGTTTAGTAAGTTTATCCAGTAAGTAGCTAAACCATACACACCAGTTTCAACCCCTAGACTAGGAAGCTAAGTCAGCTAATGTCACCAGGCTGGCAGCAGGGGAGCAACAATTTGCCTCAGCACCCCGAGAATATGATAGGGGGGATTTGCCACAACTAATAACACCCCTTTACTCAAACAGGTCTTGTTTCCATCTCAATTGTCCAAGAGTTTTTGTGTGACCCAGCTCTGTGACAGAGTTTGATTTAATTTTTTCCTATGCACCTATACTGTTATGTTCTACTGTGGGGTTGCTTTGCTTGCGAACCGGTTGCATGCTTATCTGTTGGCTGGTGAGTTGACAACAATATACTGCAGATGCAGAGACCATTATGAGGTGAAGCACATGCTATTTATTTACACAGACAACAGAGCACTAACATGATGTGTGCTTCTCCAAACAGACCCCACTCTAGATTAACATTAACATTGTAGCCTGCGCTACACAGTTATTGGGTTATACAGTCACGTGGTCAATCTGCTCACGTTCTCTTAAAGGTGTATTGCACCTCAGATTACCACATCCCTCCCCCTTTACTTGAAAGTACAATTTACAATACATTAACTATTTACATAAGTAAACTATTTACAAATTTAGTCTATCAGGAGGCTTTTTCAAACGTGTGGACCATTGTAGTTCTACGACTTCAGACGGTTTATCTGAGGCCTCCCTGTCAGGAGTTATCTGTCTGCTAGGCTCCCCAGTAGGAACCTGTAAGTTTGTCTCTTTGACTATCTCAGGCTCAAAGAATCCCATAGGTACTTCCAAAGCAAGAGAGGTTCCTTCTACATGTTTTGTAGACTCCAACATGTAAGTTTTCACACCCTTTCAGTCCCCATCGCATGCACTCCTACTGATCCTCCCCTCCTAGTTCAACAATATGAAAGGCAATTGTCAGGCAGGCTCTGAGAATTAGGGCAACTTTAGATCTTAAACTCCCTCTCCCATCCCCACCCCCTTTCCATTTCTTCCCCCTCCCTTTTGTTTTTTCCAATAATTTATATAGATTTTTCTTTTCCCACCTATTTCCATTATTTTTAAATCTATAACTGTAATACCCTGTCAGTCTTTCCACCCCACCCCTACTAGAGCTGTACCTTGAGTGTCCTGCCATCCATTCTTAATTAGCACATTTTCTTACATAATATCACCACCTTCAACACCTCTTTGTTCCTTTTGTCTGTGACATCTTTTGATTATCTGCTCCTATCACTGCTTGCTTGTCCCTACAACCACCCCCCCAACTTCTCTTCCCCCACCCCCCCTCCCCCACCTTAAACCAGCTTATATTTCACCCCTCTCCTAACTTTACTCAGTTCTGCTGAAGGGTCATGAGGACTCGAAACGTCAACTCTTTTCTTCTCCGCCGATGCTGCCAGACCTGCTGAGTTTTTCCAGGTAATTCTGTTTTTGTTTTGGATTTCCAGCATCCGCAGTAGTTTTTTGTTTTTATCTCTGAGAATTAGGATGTTGGGCAAGGCTAAATTCAACATGGAATGATCAGCTGCCTGCCGTGTGTAAAGAAAAACATTTTGGGGCCTTGTTAGTAATTTCGCTTTTTCTTTTGATGTGTTTTCTTTTGATGGGCTTTCTTCTTGGCAGCGCTGACTTTAATCTCGGCCTTTTCAATTTCCCTATTGGCCAGCCTAGGCTCAGGTACGAGCTCAACTCGAGTGAGCTCAGTGGTTGAGTCTTGCAGCGCTACACAGCTTCTGGGTCGTACAGTCACATGGTCAATCTGCTCACATTCTCTTAAAGGTATATTGCACCTCAGATTACCACACATACCTATTCTAAATGGACAAAAATCTATCGAACAATTAAAAATAATGAAAAAAAATTGTTTCAACATATGATTAGAAATATGCATTTGCCATTATGAACTACTTTGCCTCTTATTAGCTATTTTATTCTGTATAACGATCTGGAGAACTCCCATGTTAACATGATTTAAACCATCCCAAGTGTAAATGGAATTAACCTTAAACATGCAAAATACTAAAATAATTTCTATCCTACTATGGAGCTGCAAAATATTTCTCTGGACATGCTTCACATATACATGATTTCCCAAAGAATGTTATGCAGCCTGTTAATCCTCAAGCTGGATAAAATTAATGGAGTCATGGGTGGCTTTAGCCCATCTTTGTCATTGCCAGTGGTGGGTTTTGATACTTATCCAAAGAATCCACCAAGTTCAGGCTTCCTCTTACCTGGTCTGCTTTGTACACTCCAGGATTCATGCAGCTAGGATTCAAAAACCAGTAGTCAATGGAGGCAGCTGGTGATTTAAACGGCCATGCATGAACCCTGGCCTGGCTCCAGTCCCACCCCCGCCAAGATGGAAAATGTTGGTTCAAGGGCAGAACTTAGAAAATTCATCTATTTCTGGGTTTTTCACCTCGATGGAGAGTCCCTCTCTTTATCTGGGCCAAGGAGTCTGCAAAGGGATATCGGTGAAGTGAGCGGGCAAAAATTTGACAGATGGAGTATAAGGTGCGAAAATATGAACCTACCCACTTTGCCAGGAAGAATAGAAAACCAGCATATTATATAAATGGAGCGAGGTTGCAGAACTCTGAGGTACAGAGGGATCTGGGTGTGCCAGTGCATGAAACATAAAAAATTAGTATGCAGGTGCAGCAAGTGATTAGGACGACAAATGGGATGTTGTCATTTATTGCAAGGGGAATGCAATGTAAAAGTAGGGAATTTTTGCTACAGTTGTACAGGCCATTGGTAAGACCATGTCTGGAGTACTGTGTACAATTTTGGTCTCTTTATTTAAGAAAGGAAATAATTGTATTAGAAGCAGTGCAAGAGGTTTCACACAACTAATTCCTGGGTTGAATAGGTTGTCTTATGAGGAAAGGTTAGACAGGTTGGACCTGTATCCATTGAAGTTTAGAAGAATGAGAGGTGGTCTTATTGAAACATGTAAGATCCTGAGGGCACTTGAAAGGGTGGACGCTGAAAGGATGTTTCTCATTAGAACTAGGGGACACAGTTTAAAAATAAGGGGTCTCCCATTTAAGACGGAGATGAGGAGAGTTTTTTTTTCTCTCAGAGGGTCGTTAGCCTGTGGAATTCTCTTCCCCAGGGTCATTGGATATGTTTAAGGCTAGGTTAGATTGACTCATTTGTTAGGCAAGAATCTAGGGGTAGACAGGAAGGTAGAAGCCACGATCAGATCAGCCATGATCTTATCAAATGATGGAGCAGGCTATTCCCAGTAGGAATAGCTTATTCCTATTCCTGCTCCTAATTCGTATCTATGTTCGTATATTCTGAAACAGGTGGGAATCCGGCAAATACATTTAGATCAGCCCAGCATGAGATCATTATGATGCTGACGCCAGTTTCTGAGCTTTGCCCTCCCAATCACAAACCATGTATAGTAGTATATGTGAGGCAGCAGTTTCAAGCAGGATTTATACAGTCAAGAATATGATTCAGATATTGATTTAAATGTAATTTCTGAACTTCTGCAAATGTTTTGTTTTATAATATGGGCTCTGTCTATGAAGAGGTTTTGGCACAGAAATTTTAGGCATTCATTTATCAGAAAGTCTATCCTTTTCCTTCTTGGGAGCTTTTCTTGGACTCCTAAGCTATTGAGCATACTGGAAGCAAGACGAGAAGGCAAAAGAGGAAGACAAGGAAGAGCAAGGATATAGACATGCAGCTGGAGGGCCAGCGTGTAGCAGGACGTCTGCTAGCAGACACTCTTGCCCTTCCAACTAAGTGCAAAGGCCAAGAAAAGCAAACCTGTGGTGCTTTGAAGTGTGATGTGTGAGGTTTTGCTTCACCAGGAGACAGTGGCAGATTTACATTGCACCCTCCAGGAAGAGTCACAGCCCATTGTGCATATTTAGAATTAGACCATTGCCATGAAGGCAATCAAGCAGGTAACTGGTGCTTTATTTACAAAAGCAAACAGCTGCATCATTTTCTGCCTTAACATTCAGAAGCGACAGGACAGGGTGCTAAGGTTTGCAGAGATTGAAGGATGCCCCTGTCCAGGTGATCATAGACTGTGCAAGGCAGGTCATCCTATAGGTGCTGGTCCACAATTCCATTGCCTTCGTGAATCACAAGAGCTTCCACTCCACCAAAGTAAGGCTGCTCAGTGACCACTACCAACATACCATGCAGATGTCTACCTGTTTTTTCCTGGCAACTGCTGCAAAGCACTTATCTGACCCTTATTCTCTTCATTGCTTGACTCTGCATATGGGGTTTGAAGCAACGTGTCTGATGGCATTTTTCCAATAAATCCTAGAAGAAGTGACACTGAGTTATGTGGAAGTTGGCCTCATCTACCTGCTCTTACTTGGGTAGGAGATCAGCAGAACCTTGAATTCTGGAAAAAAACATATACATGGTTAACTTCCAGTTTTTATGCTGCTCCTCCAGGGAGTCTGTTGATCTGCTGCTGAATTTATGGTAACTTCATGGATAACCAGCATGGAAATTCAGTGTCAGATAAAACATATCATGATGGTGTATTGCATGCTCCTTAATTTTGCTGTGAAATGAGGACTGCATATACAGCCATATCTGGAGGAGGGCTTAATGAGGGGGAGGGGCTTTAATTGACGTGGAAAGTGTGGAGGAGGCTGACAGCACCCAGATGACAGCCTGCCATCAGAACTGTCTCCTAGTAACTGTTTAAAGAGTATTTTGTCTTATGAATCCTTTCTCCCCAGCATTACAAGTCCTTCCAAACACCTATCTCAGTCTTTCCACATTACCAGCAACTACTATAGCTCAACTACTGAAACTTCCTTAATGTCCCTTCACATTCAAAAGTCTCAAGTTGTTACAGGAAAGCACTTAGCAATTGTAATAAACTTGGTGTACCAGACAGGTTTCTGACTTGAAACAGTTAACTTTCTTTACAGAACTCTTGAAGAAGCTACATGCTTGAACCAGGCCCATGACTAGAAAGCTCTGCCCCTAAGATTACCTGTTCTTAGGGCTGATTCGTCAGTACAATCACATGATCCCTTAAACAGTAGGAAAGGTTTTACCCACAATCGCTACATTCCTCCCACTTTAATTTTTTTTTACATTTCTTATTTACAAGAATATCTTAATCCACAATATATACATATATACACAGATCATGCGATTATAGATTAAGTCTCTAAGGTGGTTTTCTAATTCGATTAGAGTGATGTAGCTCTACGACTTGAGATTCTCCCACTGGATCGACATGATCAGGGACACGCTTAGACAATGGCAGTTCAGAATTAGTTAATTCAACAGAGACATCAGGTATGTCTATTCTAGGTTGATCTGTCGCCTCAAGGATTAAAGGCTCGACATCAAATTCAGCTGGAATAACTGGTTGTTGGAGTGTCTCTTTACTTCTTAGATGATCCACATGTTTTTGAACAATCCAGTCTTCCACTTCCACTTGGAATGAAAAAGGTCCAGTTTCAGAGGCAATTATACCAGGAACCCAACTAGGACCATTTCCAAAATTTTGCATGCAAACTGTCTCTCCTGCAGTAAATTTTCGAGCTTTGCTATGAATATCTTAATTCAATTTCTGACTACTCTGTTCTTCTCTACTTTCCCCTCTAATTTTGGAAATACCAGACTCAACCTTGCACGAAGGTGGCATTTCATCAGTAATTCTGACTATGCTGAACCTGTAGCTGCATGAAGGAGTCGTACGATAATTGAGAAGACATTGTGAAATTCAAGTTTCTAACGTTCCTTCAATAACTTCTCCATTCTTGTTTTGAAGATTTGCACTGCTCTTTCTGCTAACCTATTAGATGAGGGATGATAAGGTGCTGTTTTAATATGTTTTATCTCATTTAAACTCATGAATCTGTGGAATTTGGTACCAGCGAATGTGGTAACGTTATCTGAAACAATGGGCGGAAACATCCCAGATTTTTACCCACTGGCCGCAATGGCGGCTTTTCACACCGTCCGTGAAAGACAAAAAGACTGCAGGCCCCAAGTTTAAGGACACGCCACTCAAATGCCTTTTGGATGCCATGGAGGCTCGCTACGACGTCCTTTACCCTCTCTCTGGCCGCAGGATGGGCAACAATCTCACTAATCCAGCATGGGAGGTGGTGGTAGTGGTGGTCAGCGTCAAAGCCCTTCAAAAGAAGACAGCCACCCAGTTCTGCTAGGGGGTGAATGATCTCCTCCGTTCCACAGGGTAAGCCACTCTTCTCATCACTCTCACTCATGCACTCACAAACCCATCACACATCCACAGGGCTCTCACTCACTGTTAGTTCAAGGGACATCACCATTCACTCCCTCACACAAACTTTCATTGTCCTCATCCTGCCCAACGGACCACTCACCACCCACATATGCCAGGCATACTTATCATCTGGCCTCGTAGGCATCCTGCTCACATCCTCTCCATCTCTATGTATGCAGGACAAGCTGGCACACAAGAGGAAGAGGTCACAGACAGGTGGAGGACTTTGAAAATAGGTCTTCCAGCTGTCCGGCAAGGATCGGGACCATTCCTGCGCTGACGGTGAGGTCGGCGGTGCTCAACCAAGTGAGGATCCAGCAGTGCAACATCCATCAGACAGCCATGCTGTGAGTGTTGTGTCCTGTTTCACAGGCCACTGCCATGCACTAATTATCTCCCCTTGCTTTTGCAGGCACATCTGGGAATCAGTTGATAGAGTCCATGACCGTGGGCCTCCAATCAAGCCCCGAAGAAATCTCTGAAGAGGAATCTGGAGGCATCCTCCTTGAAGTCCTGTCACAGCGCTCACCCACACCCTCCACCAGCACAGAGACACACACCCCGGTGGGGCCTAGCTTTACAGTAGCCTCAGGGTCACAATCTGGTGAGCACATCGCACTGCCTGATCCGCAGCAGGCAGAGGCAGGGACTTCCCAGGTGTCTGGCACTTGGAGGACTGCTCAAGGCCGGAAATTTGCTGATCCAAGTTAGATGACGAGCTTCTGTTGCTGGAGCTGCAAAGTCAAGCTTGGAACATCAGGAAGGGGTGTCTGCTGCACTCCTCAGATTGCGAGGCACGATGGAGGAGTCCGTCCCCTTCAGGCTGAGCTGATAGCGCCGGCATGCCAATGCACCGAGGTCAACACTGGTAGGATGGCGGCCGCCATGGAGACCTTTGTGCAGGACATTGCTCCTGCACTGCTGCGCGATCTCAACTCCATTGCTGATGCTATAGCTGGTATGGGGCAGCTTGATCTCAATCCAGCTACCCCCGCTCCTGAAGGAGTCAGCCTGGGGACCCGGGGAACCAAATGGAGGAGGATCAACAGGTGCACCCCCCACCGCCCCCTGCCCACCGCTCGTGGTGACCTATCCTAGCCTTGTGCTGCAGGATGAAAGAGACCCGTGAGTTAGCATTGGTGTTCTAAGAACCTGAATTGGTTAAGTGTGAAGGCCCCTTAACACATCCTGGAGAGTGGTGGGCACCACTTGGGTGGTCAGAGTTTTGTGCGCTGCATGGCTGCCCGAAACCCCATCCACCTCCACCCCACTCCACCTGATCGATTGGCAGCAACTTCCCCCACTGGACTGCCTGCTGTGCTCTCAACTCAGGCCCAGGCATTCTCCTAACCAGCAAGGCTGCACTGTTAGCTTGAACCATGAGGGAGACTGGTCCAAACCGGGATGATGACATTGCAAGGGGCTGTGAGCACCTCCACCAGTGGCTGCTCCATGGCCAGCTTTAGCAAGGAGATTGTGTCCAGTCGTCCAACTGTTCTGCAGTCCACTAAAATGCTTATTAATTTACAGTCTGTGCTCGAGGGGTGAAAAGCTCTAGAGCGCTTTGTGGCACTTTGATGCCTCTGCTTTGCTCGGGTGGGCAGAGAAGCTAGAAGCCCAACTCCAATCATATCAATGTGGCTGCTCTGAACTGTCTCTGGTGCAGACGAATGGTCACTTTATACAAAGTGTCCCTAATGCGTAGCCACTTTCCTTGCCCACCACCCTCCCACCCTACACATGATTGTGCGCTACCTTCAACCACATGGCAGCCCTTGCCCACATGCCCCCCCTCACCACAATGTGCCTCAGCCTTGAAGTCTAACAGGTGACCCAGGCAAGCGCTGCCCAATGTTACTGTGTACTCACTTCCAAGTTCCCTTCAAAGTGCAGTCTGCCAAGTGCATGCCTTCAATATACTGTTGTGAAACATGTCGGCGGGTGGGTGGATGATCCAATGCGGATTCTGGCGAGCTGGCCTTATTATGAAATGCTGATGTATTACATCGAGGTTCCTGACATCCATTGGTGGGAAACGCATTGCGCCATCAGCAGGCGGAGCGGACGATCACAAAGTGGTTTCATGACATCGTGAAACTGATTTTTGGCCTTCTCACCATATTGTCTGCTCATGCCACTGAACATGCCTGGCTCCAGCGGGCACGGAAAACTCGGCCAATAACTTCTGGTAGGCCAAGTATACAAAAACATTGGTGCAGCTTTTCAATAGTTGCACACAATGTCAGTGATCTAACTTCGTACACACCCATCCACTTGGTGTGCGCGTTAATGATCAACATCAAACATGGTACCTAAAAATGGACCTACATAATCTATATGTAGTCTAACCCAGGGTTGACCAGGCCACTCCGATGGATGCAGGGAGCTGAAACAGGCAACTTCTGTTGTTGCTGACACTGGAGGCAGTGTTTAACCATTTTTTCGATATCACTGTCTTTGCCTGGCCACCAAACATAGCTTTGCGCAAGCATCTTCATCTTCACTATACCTGGATGCGCAATGTGAAGCTCTGTCAAGAGTCGTTCTCTTCCTTGCAAAGGGATGACGACTCTTGATCCCCACAACAAGATTACATTTTGACAACAACTCAGTTTTATGGACATGGAATGGTCTTATCTCTTCGGACACTGGTGAATTCAACCAGCCTTGCAATTTTATCAGAAGTCTTGGGCTTCTGATAAGATTGGATCCCGGTTTGTCCAATTCTTTATTTGCTTCGCACAGACTGCGAGGAATCTAGAAGATTCAACACAAATACAACTTCTTGTGGCATTGGAGCATATATGATGCTATCTGGCAATGGAAGACAACTGAGGGCATCTGCATTTAGTATATGCACACCTGGACGGTGCATACAGGTGTACTTGTATGCCGACAAAAACAAGGCCCATCATTGAATTCTGGCAGAGGCTATCGGCGGAATGGCTTTATCTTAACTAAATCAACCCATTAGAAGCTTGTGATCTGACACTATGGTGAAATGTTGACCATTCAGATATTGATGGAATTTCTTTTCTCCAAATATTATGGATAAAACTTCTTTTTCAAGTTGTAAGTAATCCTCCCTGGCTGCAGAGGGTTTTGGAGACATATCCTACTGGCCTTTTGGAACCCATCTTCCATCATGTGTGACAACACCGCTCCCACTCCGTAGGGGGATGCATCACAGGTTAATAGTAATTTTTTTGATGGGTCACAATGTATTAGGGGACACGATGAGTGTAATGGCTTCTTGACTTTTATGAAGGCTTCTCCTTGTTGTGCCTTCCTTGACCACCTATGGTCCTTTTTCAACAATAGATGTAAAGGAGCTAACACTGTTGACAAGTTTGGTAAGAAGTGACCATATCATTTATCATGCCCAAAAAAGACTTGAGTTCAGTGACACTGGTAGGAGAGGGCCCCTCCCTGATTGCCCTGACTTTCTCCTATACTGGATGCAACCCTTGGGAATCTACTTGATGATCAAAATAAGTGACTTCAGTCACTTGGAAAGTGCACTTCTCTTTCTTCAATCATACACCAGCTTCCAAAAATCATCTTAAAACCACTTCTCTGTTGGCCAAATTTCCATTGATACTGTGATCAAGACATCATCCAGGTATACTACAACTCGGGGAAGTCATTGTAGTAAGCTTTCCACTGTTCTTTGGATAATCACACAGGCAGATGATACACCAAAGGGTAGGTGCGTATATTGGTACAGGCCCTTGTGCATGTTGATGGTTACATACCCTCTAGATGTGCTGTCCAGCTCTAGCTGTTGGTATGCATGGCTCATGTCCAGTTTGCTGTAGGATTTTCCTCCAGCTTGCTTAGCGTTCAATCCTTGGGATAGGATATTTATCTAGTTTAGCAGCCTTGTTCACAGTTAATTTGTAATCTCCGCAAATGCAAATAGTTTTGATCTGGTTTCATCACAGGAACTATGGGTGCTGCCTATTCTGAAAATTGGACTGGCTATATGATGCCTAACTTCTCTAAGTGGCTTAACTCTGCACCCACCTTCCCCTTTAGGACATAAGGCACAGGCCTGGCCTTAAAGAACTGGGGGTGTCGTCTCCAAATCTACATATATTATTGCTTGTAGGCCTTTTATCTTTTCCAAGTCATCAGGAAATATGGTGTCATACTTCTTCTACACCTCAGGAATTCCTCTTGTTCTAACTTGAAAAATTTCTGACCAGTTGAGCTTAGTTTCTTTTAACTAATCATGACCAATACTTCACCTATTACAATAATCACTGGAAGCTGGGCTGTCTGTTGCCTGTAGGATCCAGGCACAGAGGTGATGCCTTTTACCTGTATTGCCTCTCCAGTGTATGGGCAGAATTTTGCCCTTGGCGCACGGGCTTGGCGGGGGTGGGCAGGGGTGGTTGGGAAGCCAGCTGCCGCCTGTGATCGGCCCCGGAATGCAATTTCATGCTGGCGGACCAATTAAGGCCTGCCCAGCGTGAAATATGAGTGGCAGCGCTCGGCACTGCCTGTGCAGGGGTGGGGGTGGGGTGCGGGGGAGGGTAGTACGAGCCGGGCGAGTGCGACCTTCACACATGCACGCGAGTGCATGCTAGCTGCCTCATGGAGATGAAGATATATGAAAAAATAGTTTAAAAAATACAAGTGGAAAGAAACATGTTCCTTATGTGACTCTGTCACATGAGCAGGGACATGTTATTAATGAAAAATTGAAGTTTTTATTTTATTTTTATTTGTTTTTGGAAACCTCATCCCGCCCATGGATGAGGTTTCCAAAAAGCGCAAAGGCTGCTTGGCGCTTTTGCCTGCCCGCCAACTGTAAGCTTGTACAGGCAGCAAAAAATGTATTTTAATTAACTTCTTAATGGCCTTAATAGGTGTTTTAATTGTCGGTGGGCATGCTACCGACTCTGGCGCATGCCTGCTGACTGAAATAACGCGCAAGTGCGTGATGACGTCGGGACTGCTCGACTGACGTCATTGCGCGTCTTTTTACGCTCGGTCGGGTCGGGCACGCTATGTGAAAACTTTTACCCGATGTCTTCAGCTGAGCCATGGTTTGCTCCAGATTCAATGGCTGGGTACCTTCATTTAGGTATTTAAATGTGTGTTCTCCCACCACAGTGGTTGATGCTCCTGTGTCATCTTCCATGATTAGAGGTTTCCCATTCACTTGAAGGATGACAAGTTCAGCGTTTACTGCTTTGACATTGTATAGGGAATAGATATCAGTATCAGCAGCTTCTGGTTCCATTATATTGTGCAACTTCAATCATCTTGGTCTGCTGTCTGATTGGCTGTCTTGATTTCGCCCTGCATTGCTTTGTAACATGCCCTTTTTGTGACAGTAGTGGCATTCTGCCTCTTTAAATCTGCACATTTCTGGTGCGTGGTTACCCCCACATCAGTAACAATTTAATTTCTGAATTGCTGGTGAGATGCTTCCAGTATGCCTTTTCGTTTTTCGGGCAGTAGAGACTGTGTCCCGCTTTGCGGTTGTCTCCCTAGTTTTTGCAGCATACCCAGCAGTAGGTCCCTGCCCCAACTGAAGAACGGCGCCATGTTGCACACTCTGCAAAGCCTGTGAGTCCCTTTCAGCACTCTCCATTGTTAGTGCTATTTCCATGACACGCTTTAGATCAATATTAATTTCTGCAAGTAAATGGTGCTGAATGGCGTTGTTGTGTACGACGCAAAACAAATTATCTCACGTCACTGAGTGTATCTCCGAAGTCGCAGTGCTCAGTCAACTGTTTTAACTTTGCGATATAAGTTGCGATTGACTCACCTGGGGCCCTTACTCTGGAGTTGAACTTAAATCTTTGCATAATCACAGATGGCTTAGGCTGAAAATGTGCCTTCACGAGGTCTACCAGCTTGTTATAAGATTTAGAATTGGGCGTGTTCAGGGCCATCAGACTGCGGATGAGGTTATATGTCTTGCTTCTGAAGACACTTAAAAAAATTGCTTTTTGCTTCTCCTCCACTGTTATTTCATTCACCATGAAATAAAAACCTAGGCACTCTTATGTACTGGCTCCAGTCTTCTATGGATGAGTCATGAGAGTTGATCCTGCCAAAGAGTGGTATGACTGGTGAGTATACTTTTCTTTCTTTCCTTCAGTATTGATGTAGTCACATTCAGGAGGTGAGGTGCAGTGCAGGACCTATTTATCCTTGTCACCAGTTTGTAATAAACTTGATATACTGGACAGTTGAAGCAGTTAACTTTATTTACAGAGCTCTTGAAGAAGCTACATGCTTGAATCAGGTCCACGACTAGAAAGCTCTGCCCCTAAGATTTTCCGCACTTAGGGCTGATTTGTCAGTACAATCACATCAGCCCTTAAATAGTAGGAAAGGTTTCACCCACAATCCCTGCGACACTCAAAGCAAATTAACTACACCATGGATTTATTATGATCCTTATTGCCTTATTCCTGCAGTGCTCTGCTACCCACTTTAGTGCAGCAGCATGGGAGGTGGGGTTTCAGCCAAGGGCTCCAGAGCTGCCCTCTGTGAGCATAGGCCTGATGGGGCCAACTGTACTTGGACCAACTTAGTGACTACAAGTCCACAGATTTCTGGATCCAGGGCAGGCAATGATTGGAGTGAGGGTACAAACTTGCAGAGATTTTGTCATCCTGAGAGACAGTCACATCCCTATTCCCAATATGTGACTGCTTCTACTCCTGTGGGTGGGACATTAAGCTGGGTCCCTGCCTATTCTTCCAGTTAGACATAAAAGATCCCATAGCACTATTTCGAAGAACATCAGGGAAATTTTCCCCAGAGTCCTGCCAATATTCAAACATTAACCAATGTCATGAAAAAAAGATGAACTTCTCATGACCTCATTGCTATTTGTGGAGCCTTGCTATGTATGAATTAGCTGCTGTGTTTCAGGTGCCTCTCCTCACAGAAGGTATTTCATTGGTTGTAAAGTGCTATGGGATATCTAGAGGTCATGAAGGACACTATATAAATGCAAGTTCTTTTTCTTTACTGGCCTTTGATCTAGAGGAAAGCAGATTCAAGAGAAGCATTGTGCTGACAGAACATAGGAATATAGGAATTTCTACAGAAAAACAGACAAGGGCCCATTTAGCTCACCTTCTACCATCCTGGTGGTCACATGATATAATGATAATGGAGTTGTTGCCTAATCACAGCAACTAATCTCTATCAATTAGTCTACGACAAACCCAGAAATGATGTGAGGAATGTCCCCACCCCCCCACTCCCCAGCCACACCCCCACTGCCACCATCCTACCCATGATGGACAGGTTTGGGAACCATAAGTCCAAAATCACATTTTTTCCTCCCAAGCAAGTTCTCTCACCACATGTCAAATCTCAAAGTACTCATCTGATGTATCATAGGAATTATTTTCTGGAGGAAATCTATCTAATTTGTATTTGGTAAATCAATATGAACTGTTTCCATTATCTCCCAACAGGAAGATCATTCCATAGATGAACCACTTGTGCAATTGGGCGCAATCTCCATGGTGAACGGTAGAATTTTGATGGCATTAAAACCTACAAAGGAAGAAACTGGACACTTCCACACCAGCTTGCACGTGACTAATATTCTACATCCACCAATCGCTGGTGTTTTTTTAAACTCCAGTTCCCTGAGGTTCAAAACTCCGCTCTGTTCAACAGAAATACAAGGAGAGCTGGTCCTTTGAGTAGTCGTCTTTGCCACCTTCGCTTGTTCTTGTGCACTTGTGTTCACTGTCTCAAAATCGCTAAGTCATACAGGATGCCAATGTCTGAGCTGGTGATGGCAAGAGTGGGTAACAATGTATCTTCCTAAGTATTTTACCCCTTTCTATTTGCCCAAGCCTTCTGTGGATCAGAGATAAAGTGGAGAAGGGAAAGAGTTAGTATGTAGTTTGAATAGCAAGTGCATGTCAGGTCAATGTTAGTCAGGCCTCAGCAGGTTGCCATGATTTGGAGATGAGTGCGGGCGTGAGTGAAGGGATGCAGCAGGAGGAAATTGTCCACAAACTTACCAAGTGTTCATCTGCTCACCATGAAATCCAAAATAATTGTCCCGAACAAGAGACCTATTGTATATTTTAATGAGTATAAAATGAATCCACCCCTATAGTGCCTTTTCTTTTACAATAACAACAGGAGGAAACTATACTCTGTAATTTGAAAGCATTGCCTCATATTGTCTTCATCAATGCATTTTGAAATCACAGGAAAATATCCCACATTCATAATGCCCTGCAGTATTTCAATAGAATAAATGATCCGGTGCCTCTCTGGCATCAATAAAATATTTCTACATTTCCAGTACATGTTTAATTTAAAGTAGTTAATGGTGCAGTGTGCCTCCTATCTTCGCAGATGAGTTATCCTCATTCGGGATGTTGGATTGAACCCTTGAGAAATGGGAATCTTGGAGGAGGACATTGATGAGGTTCAAGAGATTGCTGAATTATGCCTCCCAGTCTGCAATGTTTTGAAAGGAAAGAATTCAGGTTGACACAAGAAGAAGCTGAAATTTCTCGGGTCCCTACAAATCAATTATTTTATTCATGTCTTCTGGGCTTTTACCATTTTTCTTAGTGGCTTGGATTTTGCAACAGAAATAGCAGAGAGGCTAACAGCACTCACTGTAGTTATGGAGTAAATTAGACAACAATTTCTGGCTTCACACATGCACAGTTAAAAGCTGAAATCCTGAATTTTCTGTCAGTCCTCCAATAGATTTGGCACTAAAATCAATTGCCCATTAATTCCCCACTCATCTGTTCTTCCACCAAAATACAACTGAAATTGTGGGAGATAATGACAGAAGATGAGGGCACACTTCAAGTTGGATTTGCTTCCCCTCCAGCCCACTGACATCAAAACGGAGTACTCTTTCGCCAACAGATATCCCTCTTGTCCATTCCATTTACCAGCCTGACTGGGGTTGCCATGGCAGAAGTACAAATTGGCATAGTGGTAGTAACCTCTCTCAGTGGAGCGAGAGACTGTTAAGATGCATTTTTCCCTCCATTCCAGCTCCTGATTATCTGAGGTGTTATCCTGCAAAGCAGTTGATCATCCCATCCTCGAGCTGTTTCTGCACCTGCAACTGCCTTGTTGCTTTCTCTGATGTTGTAGCAATGTTACTAAGTGTTTTCATAAGTGGGAACAGTCTGAATTAGTCATCCCACAAAATCATATATTTTCAGACAAAAGGTGAGACTCCTTGATCACTATCCCTATTTTCTCCTGTTCCACTGGCTGGATAGACCTAACGAAGTATTCAGCCAATTTGATGAGCCCCTAGGGATCCTCAATATTTATTCCAAACCCCATGAAACCTTATGATGTTAAGTCAAACAAGGCTAAGAGGTCCTCTGCTGATTACTGTCTATCATGCAACCTTAACTGATGAGTCAGTACTCCTTCATGTTGAACGCCACTTGGAAGATACACTGAAGGTAGAAAGGACATTGAATGCACTCTGGTTGGAAGGCTTCAATGCCCATTACCAGGAGTGGCTTGGTAGTGCCACCTAGATGACTGAGTCCTGAAGGGTAAAATGCCAGATGGGACCTCTGTCAGATGGTGAAAGAACTAATCTGAAGAATAGGAGTGACAAAGTCTCATCTTTCCAATGAGGACAATCTCCACTCTGCAGTGTGGCACGACCACTATATTAATGGCAGATCAAGCTGCTCTACGTTGGAAATCCATGGGCCAATGTGGACCATCAATGGCAATCTAATAGTTGCAAACTGCCACAATCTGTAATCTCATGGCTTCACATAACTTGTTCCTTCATCTTCACTATGCCAGAAGATCAACCCTGGCTCAATGGGTAATGTGAAAGGAAGTTCCAGCAACAACACTGCACGTATCTTAGAATGACACACCAACCTGGTGAACCTACAGGGTTACCAGGAAAAGTAGCAGCAGGGCTGTCGATAGAATTAATTGGTCTCACAACCAATGACTCAAAGCAAAGCTCTGTAGTCTTAGTACATGCAATGGAGAATTGTGATGGGCAATCAGCTGACTAATGGAGGGGGTGATTGCATGAACACTCCTATCTTTAAAAGATGCAGAAGCCTTCTCCTGATGAAGTCTACTTTCTTTGAGAAAAGTAATAAAGTCATTATTTCTACTAAACAAGGGATCAGTGACTTGATGAATGGAGCAGTGCACAGCAGACTGCCTGAGCACTGGAAGCAGTTTAAAAGGAGAGCATTTCACAGAAGTTCAATGTCAGTACTAACTTCCACCGGTATGCGTAGTCCTGGGTGATGACATCTGCAAGTCAAACTGTAGAAGGCAGCAAAACTCTGAGATCACTGTCCCAAAAATCCATAAGGGTTTCCCGTTTCCTGTCATAACTCTGGGAGACCAGCAGGATCATATGGGAAATGGATTAAAAAGACCATTTACAGCTGCTCGCATTGTTTTCCTTGGGGCTCCACCAGTCACCTGCTAGACTTATAGCAGGGCACTGACAGAATCCGCATTGAATTCAGGATCTACTTCCCTGGTGCCTATAATCACCAAAGATCAGACTTCCAGCTTTGACATAGTCAAGTAACTCTTTCTATATATCTGCTTCTTTGAGCAAGTGTGAGTGCAGAAAGACATAAGAACATACGAACATGCAAATTAGGAGCAGGAGCAAGCCTTTCATCCCCTCAATAAGATAATTGCTGATCTGATTGTGGCCTCAACTCCACTTTCCTGCCTATTCCCTATACCTTTGACTCTTTTGTCAATTACGAGTCTATCTAACTCTGCCTTAAAAATATTCAATGACCTTGCCTCCACTGCTCTCTGGGGAAGAGAATTCCACAGGCTCAGAGAGAAAAAAATTCTCCTCATCTCCATCTTAAATAGGAGACCCTTTACTTTTAATCTGTGTCCCCTAGCTCCAGTCTCTCTGTGGTAATTATGGTTATAGCTAATGTGTAATATGTCTTTAAGAATAATGCTTGTTAAGGAAGATCACATGATCTTTAGTAACCAATAGGAGAGTAGCACGGGCTACCTCTGTAGTTAATAGTCAGTAGTGTAGAGATAGGGTTTGAAGTGAAAGCACACATGTAGTTGCTGCTCAGTGTCTTTGTAAATCAACGTAAAGTTTCCACCTAAGAAGCATCTGCTGAGCAACTCTATCTATAGTACCAACTTGGCCACAATTGACAACAAACTGGCGATGAGGATTCACAGGATCCAACAAACTAGCAACGAGGATAAAACAAGATTAAACAGAAGAAACCAAGTTGAAAAGGAATTGGTACTGTAGCTCGCCCAGCAATTGTAAGTGGAAGTTCCGTTTGATTCGAAGAAGCAATTCCCTCTCAGAATGCTGCAATTTGGAAGAATTGATCCTTTCGTCCAGCCACAGACGATTGGTCCCATTACGTTGAAAGCCTCATGTTCTTTTTGCAAGCGAATGAGATTACGGGAGAAGAGAAGAGGCGGGCGATCCTCTTAAGTACATGTGGAAATAAAGCCTATGGCTTGATTCGTAGTTTGACACCCAGTGCCTCAGATTCGAAAAGTTTTGATGGGTTGGTGGACCTTGTGAAGGGTCATTACCGGCCAAAGCCCTCATTAGCATTTGTTTAATGTGCGGTGTGAATGAGGACATGATTCAGAAGAGATTATTGTCCGAAGCAAATTTGGATTTTAAGAAGGCGCTAGAGATAACACTAGCCACGGAAAGCGCAGTAAGAGATTCAAAAGCCATACAGGGGGCATAAAATGGCACCGTCCTCCACATTAGGCAGGAAACCCCAGCTAAAAAGGGCGTGAAGATGCAAGGCTCTGCCGAGAAATGGGAAATAGCCCCTGCTAGTCGGAAAATGAGAAAAAATGACTTAGCAGCAAAAGCAAAGAATAATTTCATTAGATGTGGAAACAGACAGTCTTTTAATGATTGGCAGTTAAAAACAATTGAATGTTATTATTGTCACAGAATTGGACACATGATGAGACAGTGCAAGGAAAGATTCAAACAGGCTTTTAAACAAAAGAAAAAACCCAGTGAGATCTACAATGTAGAAGAGCCTGAAGCAACAAATTTAGATATTTACTCATTGTTTATTTTGAAGGTTGGAAATACAGAACCAATATTTGTAATAATGACAGCTCCGTTATGCCCTTGGGAGTGGCCAGGAAGACCATGGATATGGTTACACATTGACCATGTGGGACCTTTCATGGGAACAATGTTTCTGCTCATTGTCGATGCCCACTCAAAATAGATGGACCTTTCCTCATAAGATAACCTTTTCTTCCCTGGAATCAGTCAAGTGAGCCTTCTCTGAACTGCTTCTATTACAACATGTGCTTTCTTAAATAAGGGGACCAAAACTGTACACAGTACTCCAGACGTGGTCTCACCAATGCCCCTGCTTTGACATTCCAATCCCCTGGCAATAAATGACAACATTCTATTTGCCACTTTCTGTACCTGCATACTACCTTTTGGGATTCATGTATCAGGACACCAGATCCAAGGCTCCTTAGGCAGCACCTTCCTAACCCACAACCGCTACCATCTAGAAGGACAAGGGCAGCAGATACATGGGAACATCACTACATGGAGTTCCCCTCCAAGCCACTCACCATCCTGACTTGGAAATATATCGCTGTTCCTTCACTATCGCTGGGTCAAAATCCTCCTTAACAGCACAGTGGGTGTGCCTGCACCACAGGCACTTCAGCGGTTCAAGAAGGCAGCTCACCACCACCTTCTCAAGGGCAATTATGGGTGGGCAATAAATGCTGGCCTAGCCAGCAACATCCATGTCCCATAAATGAATAAAAAAGCACAGAGTTCTGCAATCCCTCTCCATTTAAATAATATGCTGCTTTGTTATTGTTCCTGCCAAAGTGGAAAGTTCACATTTTCTCACATTATACTCCATCTTCAAATCTTTTGCCCATTCACTTAACTTATCTATGTCCCTTTGCAGACTTATGTCCTCTTCACAACTTATTCTTCTGGCGAACTCTGTGTCATCAGCAAATTTAGCAACCATACATTCAGTCACCATACATTCAGAACACCTGCGGTCTGTCCGCAAGAAAGACCCAAACCTCCCTGTCGCTTGCCATTTTAACACTCCACCCTGTTCTCTTGCCCACATGTCTGTCCTTGGCTTGCTGCATTGTTCCAGTGAAGCCCAACGCAAACTGGAGGAACAGCACCTCATCTTCCGACTAGGCACTTTACAGCCTTCTGGGCTGAATATTGAATTCAACAACTTTAGATCTTAAACTCCCCCTCCCCCCATCCCCACCCCGTTTCTTTTCCCCCCCCACCCGCCTTTTTTTTCAATAATTTATATAGATTCTTCTTTCCCCACCTATTTCCATTATTTTTAAATCTAAAACTAAAACCTTTAGTCTTTCCACCCCACCCCCACTAGAGCTGTACTTTGAATATCCTGTTTTCCATTCTTAATTAGCACTTTTCTCAGACAAAGACCACCACCTTCAACACCTCTTTGACCCTTTTGTCTGTGACATCTTTTGATTATCTGCTCACACCACACCCTCAATGTGTCTCTTCCCCCCCACCCACCTTAAACCAATTAATATTTCTACCTTGTTGAAACTATGCTTCAGTTCTGCCGAAGGGCCATGAGGGCTCGAAACGTTGACTGATTTCTTCTCCGCCGATGCTGCCAGACTTGCTGAGTTTTTCCAGGTAATTCTGTTTTTATACATTCAGTCCGTTCATCCAAGTCATTGATATAAATTGGAAGTAGCTGAGGTCACAGCACTGACCTTTGTGGCACTCCACTTGTTACATCTTGCCAACCCAAAAATGACCCATTTATGCATACTCTATGTTCCCTGTTAGCTAACCAATCCTCTATCCATGCTAATATGTTACCCACTACACCATGAGCTCTTATTTTGTGTAGTAACCTTTGACATGGCACCTTGTCAAATGCCTTCTGGAAATCCTAGTACACCACAACTACAGGTTCTCCTTTATCTACATTGCTTGTTACTTCCTCAAAGAACCCTAATAAATTAGTGAAGCACAATTTCCTTTTCACAAAACCACGTTGACTCTTCCTAATTGCGTTGAGGTTTTCAAAGCGTCCTGCTATAACCTCTTAATAATAGATTCCAGCATTTTCCCTATAACAGACGTTAGGCTAACTGGCCTGTAGTTTCCTTCTTTCTGTCTCCCTCCTTTCTTGAATAGAATTGAACATTCCCTATTTCCAAATCTGAAAGGGATCTTTCCAAAATCTAGAGAATTTTGGGAAATTAAAACCAATGGATCTACTATCTCAGCAGCCACTTCTTTTAAGACCCTAGGATGAAGTCCATCATGACCTGGGGACTTGTCAACCTTTAGCTCCAATAATTTTCTCAATACCCTTTCCCTGGTGATTATAATTGTTTTAAGTTCCTCCCTCCCTTTCACCTCTCGATTTACAATTATTTCTGGAATGTTACTTGTGCCTTCTACAGTGAAGACAGGCACAAAATGTCTGTTCAATTCACCCGCCATTTCCTTATTTTCCATTATTAATTCCCCAGACTCATTCTCTTGAGGACTAATGCTCACTTTAGTTACTCTTTCCCTTTTAAAATGTCTGTAGAAACCCTTACTATCTGTTTTTATATTTCTAGCCAGCTTTCTCTCATTATCTAATTTTGCCCTCATTTTTTAAGTCATTCTGTGCTGTTTTTAATATTCTGTCCAATCTTCTGACCTGATATTAATCTTCATGAAACTGTACACTTCTTCTTTCAATTTGATACTATCTTTAACTTCCTTAGTTAGCCATAGATGGTGGCCTCTTTATCAGCCTAGTTATATGACTTGCCAGAACACTGTTCCCAGCACAGTTCAGTGAAGACCGGCCCAACGGTACAGCTCCCACTCAAACTCAATGCTGCCTCTTTACATTCCTGTGAAATTGTATGCTTTTTCTTTCAATTTGATATCACCTTTACTTTCCTTAGTTAGACATGGATGATGTGTCCTTCCCCTAGATTATTTTTCATCACTGGAATGTATCTTTGCTGAGTGTTACGTACTATCTCCTTAAATGTCTGCCACTGCACCTCTACTGACCTATTCCTTAATCTAATTTTCCAGCTCGCTTTAGCCAACTCTGTCTTCATGCCCTCATAATTGCCCTTATTTAAGTTCAAAACACTAGTCTTAGACCTACCCTTCTCTTCCTCAAACTGTATATGAAATTCAATCATGTTATTTTCACTGCTACCTAGAGGCTCCTTCACTATGAGGTTATTAATTAATCCTGTGTTATTGCATATTACCAGATCTAGAATAGCCTGCTCTCTGATTGGCTCTAAAACTTGCTGCTCTAAGAAACTGTCCTGAAAACATTCTATGAACTCATCTTCCAGGCTACCTTTGCCAATTTAATTTGTCCAATCTATCTTTCTATTATTCTATTATTTCTTCCTGTATATCCCATCCTACAGTGTAGTTACAGTTAGGAGGCCCATAAACTACTCCCACAAGTGACTTCTTAATTTTGATTTCTTATCTTAACCCAAACTGATTCTCCATCTTGAACTGTAGAGCTAAGGGCATCTCTCTGTATCGTACTAATGTCAACCTCAATGAACAAGGTTATTCCACCACCTTTTCCTAGCTTCTTGTCCTTGCAAAATACCAAGTATCATTGAATATTCATGTCCCACCCTTTGTCATCTTACAACCATGAGCAGAGTTCTCCCATCCGGGGCTAAATCCCGTGATAGGGGTGGGAATGGGGAGTGTTTCCCGCTATGAAGGCCAACGGTAAATCCTGTGGTATCTTGCCACCCTGGCATCATTAATTATAGAGTCAGTAGTTTCCCGACATGTTGCATGGTGGGGTGAGCTAGATGTTGTGCATCCTGCCGTCATATCCGGGCACCATATTTAAAAGGACCCTGGACATCCTCACTGTCAATACAAACTATGGAGATATCAGGAAAGGGAGGTGGAAGTCCAGTGCCCAAGTTCAGTGACTCCTCCCTGCATGTCCCCCTGGACCATGTACTGGTCAAGAGGGATGTACTGTACCCGGCTGATGGGAGGAGGCAGTAGAGCAGAGGAACGAACCCTGCATGGGCACATGAGGCCTATGCTGTAAGTGCCCAGGCTGTCCACAGCAGGTCAGCAATACAATGCCGGAAAAGGATGAACGATGTCATTCGCTCCGTCCAGGTAAGGAAAGCTTCAGCTGCTCGCACTAACCACAATGAGACCAATGAACGTCAGGGTGCATGAGCCTCAGTGCCAACAGTATAGTCATGCCTCAGAGCCCCACTGCAGTGCATCCACCCTTCAGTGGAGTGACCACTGTGCCCACTTCACCCTTCCACATATAGGGACCAATGTTTTATGGAGGGGGGTGGGAATGGGCTTAGGCGCAGAGAGCACTAGCAACCTCGGTAAGTCAGATGCCTCTCTGAGCCTTATCCTTGCATGTGGATGGGCTCAGCACTCTGGAAGGAGCATATTCACAACCTTTCGGGATAACTTGCACATTAGTAGTGCCATGTCACACAACAGTGGACTATCTGTAGAGTGGAAGTATGAGGAATGAGCGTGAAATTGCAATGTACAAATGGATGCAACATACAACACCTCTCAAACCCATCTTTTCTGCTGTCTATAAGCAGGAGAAGATGAGGCTCAACCATCAAGAACGGGTGAAGACAGGACCCCCCTGTCGGGGGCATTCACATCGGAGGGCTCTAATGGAGTTCGAAGAGTTCGAAGAGAGAGCAGCTCAGCTGGCAGGCGTGGAGAGGGACTGGGCAGTTGGTGATGGGGAGCTTGGACTTGGGTCTCCACCCAGTAGGGATCCATCCATGATATAGAAACGTGAACGTCTAAAGTGCCCCATGCTGTCACTTGTTCTCTCCTCTCTCACTTACAGGTGCCACCGGGAAGAGGCCAATACCCAAGGATGAGGACCCCCTGTCAGGCCTCAGAAGATACTCAAGCCTGGAAAGGAGCCAGGAGAGAGGACAAGAAAAGAGACGTGCACTTGTAGAGGCATCACAGCAGACACCTGCACCCTTCCCAGCTCAGGGACACACACCTCAGTGGGTATTAGTTCTAGATTAGGAAGGTCTCACAATCTGGTAGTTACAGCATGAAACATGTCTGCAGCAGGAGCAGGAAAGGTCAGCCGAGCTCAGCGGCACTCAGAGGGCTGCTGGTGAAGAGGCACCTGCGAGGTCCGAATCTGATGACAAGCCTCCGGAAACGGCTTTCCAACTAATGGTGGAGAGTCAGTAAGAGCGCTGAGCAACATCAGGCAGAGAAATTGGAGGCCCTCAACAGAGTGGCACACGAGTCGGAGGTGTCCATCTGCCTGCTCTCTGACGAAGTAGTTCTTACCTATGTCTGCATTGAGGCCTCCATGGGGAAGGTAGCAGACTCCATAGAGATCCTAATCCAGCAGATCCTGCCAGAGATGTGCGCAGACCTGCATTCCGCTGTGGTAGGCATGGGGGAGCTTTTGCAGTTGGCATGCAAGAGAGGTCGGGGCACTTTGACCTCCCTCCAGGCTCCCCTTCCCTTCCAGGAGTCAGGCCGGGGCCTTCGGCTACCTAAGGGAGGAGGATCGGCAGCTGGGCACCCCTGGCACATCCAATCAGGACTCTCAGAGCTTGTCTGGACCTTCTGAATCCCCTTTGCCTGTGACCCCTTCAACCTCGTCCTCTGTCACCGCAGAGGGAGCAGCCAGCCCACAGTAGGCCAGCCAATGAGAGTCGAGGCCCTCCAGGCCTCAGCTCTCCAGAGGATGGCTACCAAAGTCATCAAAGGCAACAGGGCCAACTAGTCAGCAGGCTGCCTCTACCCCTGCCGAGGATTTTGGGGGAGCACCTAAAAGTAGTAGCCACGGAAAATAAAGAAATTTTGATCACAACTGGTTGCACAGGTGAGCAAATGATTGTCACAGTTATAAGTTATATAAATGTAATCACTTTCGCTGCAATAATGTCTACTGTCCTGTTTTAGTGTGCTTCGTAAGGCTTAGCAAATGCCTCCCCGTCTCCCACACCCTCCCCCACCCCAGCACCTCTCCTGCCGACACCCAATCCCCTGAGTGAATCGGCAGAGAGAAGGGTATGTGGTAGGGCCTTTGTGAGCCATGTGCAAGCACTCTCCCGCGCACGCTGAGCCTTCACCCGTCAAAGTATTATATCCCAGGCCCCTAGCATTGTCAATACTGCCTGCTGGGGTTCCCTTTCAGTTGTCCAGTTGAGATGACCTGCGTCTCCGCCCACCCACCCACCCAACTCCCATGCAGCATCTCAGGACTTCCAACATGAGGCTGTGCTTAGTTTCGACCAGACCAGCAATGCTGGTTCTGACATTCTTCCTGCGCTCAGTCACCGTTTTCCCTCCCCCAGTCACCCATTCCCTTTCCCCCATTACCACTGACCCCCTGGCATTCCTTTGACCTCCTCACCATTACCCTCCACCCCGATCCCTTTTCCTTTGATAATATTGAGGTAAACAATCACATTCCCTTCCTCCCCGAGAATCCCACCCCCATACACGTTGACCTGCCCGACTCCTCCTGCCCACCCCTTGAGTCTGTGGCTACCTATGTGTCCCCACAAATAACCCTTGTCACCCCTTCACATGACATCATCACACCCCACTGTCTACCCCCTGTGACCCTGACCATTCCCTCATACCACATCTACCTTGAGTTCACTCCCCTGGAGTCAACTGTTGACTCCACCCACCCCTCCCTGTGAGCCCCTTCATACCTGTCAGAACCGCACCCCCCCAACTGGACATTACCCCCTCCCCTTCACACCTAGACATAATACCCCCTTCACATACCCGGGAATAATCCCCCCCTTCATACACCTGGAAGTAACTCCCCCCCCACCGCCCAACCCTCACACACCTTGACATAACCCTCCCTCTTCACACACTTGGACATAATCCCCCTTCCCTTCACACACCTGGACATAGCCCCTCCTCCTTCACACACCTGGACATAACCCCCCCCTTCACACATCTGGAAACAACCCCCACTTCGCACACATGGACTTAACCCCCTTCCCTTCACACACCGGGACATAACCCAATCCCCCTTCACACACCTGGGCATAAACCACTCCCCCTTCACACATCTGGAAACAACTCCCTCTTCACACACCTGGACATAACTCCTACAGCCCCACCTGACAACTAATATGGCCCTTCACAACCTCCCCATCCGTTCCCTCTGCAAATTGGTTTCACGCCGGCACCTAGTGAGAATCGCGATCTGCCATGGCGAGCAGCATCGGAAGATACAGCTGTCATTTACGTGAAACCGATTTTTGGGCCTCCTACCAAATATCACCCCCCTTTGCCTGCCATTGAACCCACTGACAATTCACCTGTTTTGTTATGAATGCCATGCACATTCAGATACAGAGCTTTTAGTTCTGTCTTTTCACTATTTTTGCAAACCCTAGCTTTATCTGCTGGCACACTCTTTAGTTTGTACACTCTGTTCCTTCCTGCCATTCACTGATTGTCATTGCTCTTATTGCTACCTTGCACTCTTTCCTTGTCCTCTCTTAATTTACCACATCTTCCTTCACTTGATCTCTCACCCCCACTATTTAGTTTAAATGGTGAAGACAGGCACACAATATCTGTTCAGTTCATCCGGCATTTCCTTATTTTCCAAGATTAATTCTCCAGACTGACTTTCTAGGGTACCAATGCTTTAGTTACTCTTTTCCTTTTTAAATGTCTGTAGAAACTCTTACTATCTGTTTTTATATTTCTAGCTAGTTTTTTTCTCATTATCTAATTTCTCCCTCACTTTTTTAGTCATACTTTGCTGTTTTTTATATTCTGACCAATCTTCTGACCTACCCCTAATCTTCTGGAATTGTATGCTGTTTCTTTCAATTTGATACTATCTTCAACTTCCCCAGTTAGCCTGGGATGATGGCCTCTTGACTGCCCTAGTTACACGACTCGCTAGAACACTGCTCCCAGCACAGTTCAGTGAAGACTGGTCCAATGGTACAGCTCCCACTCAAACTCAAATGCTGCCTCGCTACATTCCTGTGGAAAGCCTCCCTATCCTTCAGCTCCCTGAGGGCCAATGAAATGGACATCATACTAATGCTGGGTGTGAAATTGAAATTCTCTTCAATAGTAGGTGGGAAAAGAAAGCTAAACAACATGAAAATGAAACATATTGAGTGCATGATAGAAATAAAATGCATCAAACTAAATGTAACAAATATGATAGATAGCAAGACTTGCATTTACCTCAAACCTTTCACAACCGCAGTACTTCTCAAAGAACCCTTGCAGCTAATGAAGTACTTTTGATGTCTAGGCATTGTTGTAATGTATGGGCAGAATTTTGCCCTTGGCATGTGGGCTTGGCGGGGGTAGGCAGGGCCGGTCGGGAAGCTGACCGCTGCCCGTGATTGGGCCCGGAAAGCAATTTCACACTGGCGGGTCAATTATGGCCCGCCCAGTGCGCAATGCGCCTCAGGGATATGAACTGGTTTCAAAAAAAAATTAAAGATTTCATAAATGTTATGAAATATGTCCCCTCATGTAAGCAGAGACATGTTATTAATGAAAAAATAAAGTTTTTATTTGATTTTTATTTGCTTTTGGAAACCACATCCCACCTGTGGATGAGGTTTCCAAAAAAATGCTAAGGCTGCTTGGTATTTGCGCCAGCCTGCCAACTGTAAGGTTAGACGGGCAGCGAAAAATTTCTTTTAATTAACTTGTTGATGGCCTTAACAGGCCTTTTAGTTGTTGACGAGCGCGCTGCTGACTCTGGCGCTTGCCCGCAACCAAAATATCGCGCGAGTGCATGATGATATTGGGACGCACACCCGAATATCATCGTGCGTCATTTTACACTCAGTCGGGTGGAGCGTGCGCCCACCTGCCGAGCTAAATATTTTATCCTATGACGTGCAGCAGCTAATTTGTGTCCGGCAAGCTCACGTTTAGCTTAGTTTCACGTGTCCTTTCAAGAAACTTATTTTGAAGTGATAAAATATAGTTTTAATTCAGTTTATACAATTAATTAAAGAAACAGCTTTGATATCTGCACTTATTCAGAATGCTTTTAAAGAAAGGACTAGCATTTATGTAATGCTTTTCATGATGTCTCAAAGTGCTTTACAGCCAATGAAGGACTTTGAAATGTAGTCACTTCTTTAATGTAGGTGACATGGCAGCCAATACAAGCACAGCAAATCCCACAAACAATAATGTGATCTTCTTCTTCAGTTCTCTGCATGAAGTAGGTCCGACCCACAGTGTTATGACCTCCACCAGCAGAAGAGCAAGGAGGCAGGTCCTGAAACCACCCCAGCTGGAACAGGGATCGAACCCCATGCTGTTGATAACAATTTGATCCACACCAGCCAACTGAGCCAACCACCACCAACAACCCTCCTCACCCGCCCCACTCTCACAAAGAGGCTGAGTTGCTGTGACAACATGCACTTTTACATGCATGTTGTAATCTAGAGCTATGAATAGTGATAGCGGAGACCCTAATTTTCTTTCCATCCCATGGCTGACCAGGAATCTCTCCCTCTCTTACCACCCGCCATTGGTGTATGTCGGAAGAATTTACACATTGATGTGCAACCTGTTTAGCCGTGTTATGAACACACCTTCTTTGGCCATCAAGTCCTGGAGTGGGACTCGAACCCGGAGCTTCTGACTCAGAGCAGGACACCACCTACTGCATCAGAAGACCTCCTAGCAATATGATAATGATCAAATAATCTGTGAAGTTGGTTGAGGGATAAATATTGGCCAGGACACCAGGGATAACAACACCCCTGCTCTTCTTTGAAATAGTGCCATGGGACTTTTTACATCCTCCTGAGGGGGCAGAGCAGCACCTCATTTAAAGACAACTCTTCCTCAGTACTTCCAGTCTAGATTTTTACACTTAAGTCCTTAAGTAAGGCTTGAACCCATAACCTTCCAACTCAAAAGCAAGAGTGCTACCAACTGGGACACACCTGATACTGTAATGAAGCCTCAAAAATAATTTCTAGTGTCTTTCCTCCCAACATTGTTGACAAGCGTATTCCATCAGAAATTTCCCCTACAGCTGGGATTGAACTGAATTCTAGAGATAAACATCAACACAAATATCATGCCCAGATAGACAAATAATCAAAGGTGTATCCATTGTTTGGATGTACCTTTTAGTCATTTAAGAAAATATGCTGGCACACATACATAGAAGATAAAATGTCCTGCCCTGGCAGTTTACAGTAATGTTTTCAATCTTGTTAATCTCCCTCTGTGCATGCCTGTAGTAATGTTAGTTATCCTGCTGCTGCCGATTTTCTTGTAAGTTTGTATTTTAACGTTACCGACCGTGCTTCTGTCTCTCTGTGTAAGCTTGTTTTTTACTGTTACCTGTCCTGTTTTGTCTCTGTGTGTAAGTTTGCATTCTAATGTTACCAATCCTTTTCTGTCCCTGTGTAAGCTTGTATTTACCAACTTTGTTATTGTCTCTCTGTGACCGATCCTGTTACTGTCCCTTTGTGTAAGATAAACGTTTCCCCATCATCACGGTGATTATTTTGAGTGCTGATCCATCTGAGACTGGAGACATGTTGACAATGAGAGGATTTGTTATCTTATTCATTTTTCTTCCAAATTTTTGCTTATATCTGATTTCTGTTGATATTAATGGAGCACATTTCTAATTTAAAGTCAACCTCCTTTTTACCCATGACAGTCTAGAAGTTTTGAATCCACAATTTATAATCAAGTCAATTCTAGATGGTCAAGAATAATGCTACCTTTTGGTTGTAAATTGCTGCATTCTACTTTTGAGTGAACTTGAGTCTGCTATAACCTGCCTTCAATGTAGTTTGTCAGTATTTCCCTCTGTTATATTTCCTAACTGGTGCAGCAGACAACAATGCAAACATATCAGAAAATATTTTTATATATGACTGCTTAAAAGTGATGATTCCATTTGATGTTTTGTTTATTCCTTATAATCATATTTAAGTGGGGCTTTGAAGTGGTTGTAATGATCTTTGAAAATGGAACAGGCACTATGATGTAAGTGCAGTTTAGAATATTTTATATGTTTTTCTGATAAACCTGCAGCAACTGCATCGTAATACTTTAATCCTCTCAGGTGAATATCACCAATATCACAGACATACATCACATGAACAATTGAAATCTGCATTGACAGCACCTGCCCAATACTTATAAGAATGATTTGAAATAGAAAAAGAAATAACCACCAAAATTTGAAATAACATGTATCTTGAAGAATAACAAATAACTTAAAGGCTATAGATGACAGTCACAACCAATTTGAACCTCACTCTTTTGATTTCTGACATCATTTGTACTTTTCATTTAGATTGTTGGCTGGTACTCATGGCCAGGTATCTGTCATTGAATCTGCCTCCCCAGTAGAATATGATTTTAAATTTGTCTTAACAAAACTGTGAGATAACAAGACCTCATTATTACTAACACACAGGGACTGGAAAGTTGGTCTTTGTTCTTCAAGGATTCATCTCTTCCAGCATTGAAGTCACCTCCTTTCTCAGAAAAGCAGGGATGAAGCTTATTATAAGAAAAGGTTTGCTGCTGTAACATTTGATATAGAGGTTTGACTGCATTTATATTCTTGTGTAAATCTACATGAGTGCACTGATATTTGGACTGTTTTCAGTAATAGCAATCTTAGCATATATAAGTTGTTCTGAGATTAGACTCCAGTATATTAAACTGTGGTACTGAATGAATTATTGAATGAAAACTGGTGGGTGATATCATCTGAATCCTATTCACATAGAAAAGGAAATACACTCATGATGTGACTGAGTTTGTGCAATCTATTTGAAATGATCAATAGTGGTTTTACCTAAATACTTGGTCTATTAAGGTGCATCAATCAATAGCCAGCTTCTTGATGGATATATGCTCCTTAGAGTCTGCTGTTGTAAATCCATTTCTCTATCACATGCTACGCACTCAGCAAAGATGTCGTGATATTTCTTAATTTGGTAGACAAGGAGAACAATAAGAGATAAGTACTTCTGTAATAAATTAATCTGCTATCTTATTAAACAGTCCTGTTTAAAGTAGAAGACTGATTTATTTGAATGTTAAGGTCTTAATGAAGCTGGGAATAGGCTGCCAGAGAAAACTAAAGTTTGATAGAAAGGCAGTTACATTAATCTAAACAGCAGATGCATTTCTACACCAAGTTAAAAGAAAAAAAAAGATTACATTTCAATTTATTCCTGGTAAAGAACTTAAATTTAGAGTTGCTCTTGGGCTCTGTATCTGTGCTACAATACAATGATAAATGACCATTGTATAAACACAGCTTTTAAAATTATTACCCTGATCATCACAAAGCATGCGCACCTTAAGTCACATGTTACTTCACTTACCAATGACAAATGAACGTGCGCATCGTTAAATGTGAATGCAACAAAATGTAGACATTTTAATGCTGATGATATTCATGTTCTAGTATCTTTCTTACCCAAGAATCAGTGCACCATAATTCCCATTCCCACTTGGCCTGTCAAGGAACTATGAAGAAAATGTGAAAACCTCTCAGAAAGGAAGAAAATTAGAAAGAAGAGTCTGTGGGTAAACCAAGTTAGTCCCTGCACATCAAGCAGTCGTAAAGCATCACTGGTAAAGGTGATGGAACAAATCACTTAACTGCTTTCTATGTCAGATAATGGAACAGATCTGGGACAGTGCACATCACAGAGATGCATGTGCCAGCAGCAAGGTGGGCGAAGCACCAGTATTTCAAAGGCTATTCTGCCATTCACTTTAAATAAGGTTTCTGGACATAAATAAATAGGTGCAATAAGTGTAACTAGCAATGCAATTGGGTGGAGGAGGAGGAAGTTGAGTACAGCAGCAGGTCTTAAAGGGCATTACTTGCAGCTTGGAGGAAGTGCTTTTTTGGTTCCAATGGACCTTTCAATCAAACAAGGGAAAATGAGAGGAACACCCAATCCTTTTTCCTGGTTCTTCCTTTGAGATCCTCCTGTAAGAAGTGCAGTAATAGCCAATGGACATTCTGCCTAGACCCAGAGAACGAATACACTTAGCCAGGTTAGTAGGACTTGTTTGTAAATGCACAAGATGTTTCTGGTGTGAAGAGTGCCAAAGTAAGTGCAATCAGTTTTTCTAATCATTATTATTAATGGGATTGTTGAATTGCAGATCAGATTTGAGGGGTTTTATGGTCTACTGTTTCTTACGTTTTTACATTCTAACATGTACATTTCTACATTACAACAGTGACTACACATCAAAAGATGTTTATTGGTTGTAAACTACTTTGTGAACATTATGAGGTCATGAAAGGTGTTATATAAATGCGAGTCTTTCCCTTTCTTATGCACATTCATGTATAGTACAATCCAAATGCTCAGCTGTGGCACCGTTAAGTAAGCATACTGCAGCACAATCTTTATGTTTAATACACACCCCTTAATTGTAGTAAAGCTGTAGGTCACAGTTGCTGTGTGGAGGGGTTGCAAGTAGCTTTTGCTGTCATACTTAAGTGTTAAAAGTTGTGCTAAGAACAATTAGAATTGGCATTTATGATACATTGAAAGGTACTGTCACAAGAAGGGATGTGGTGTGACCATCTCTGTGCTAGCATTTAACATGATGTCTTGTGTGGGCTTCCAGAAGAAGCTAACTCAAGAATGCACAAATACTGTTTCAGATTTGACAAAATGGCTGTTGGCATTTTTTGGTATGGAATTTTAGTGTGGGCTGAGGAATTTGGAGGCGGGGTTCCACCAATTAATGGGCATTCTCATTTCTTTAGTCTCATGGAGATATTTATCATACAATGGCATCACTAAATAACAGCATCTTAATCCATTACAAGGGATTCAATTTTGAAATCAGAGTAACATACCTGCCTCTTCTCTTTTAACAAATTCTTCCAAAGCTGGTGGGAGCCAGGGCCTGTACACTTCACGGCACATTGCATCACACACTTGAGAGGGTCAAGCACTAGCATAGATTACATAACCACCTTGAGGAGGGCTGAGTGAAGTACAGAGAAATAAATGAATAGGAGAAAATAAATGTACCTGCAAAGAAGAGCAAGTATCTGGGTAGAGATTTGCCCTGGGAATTTCCTCTCCTGTACGGACCAGGGATTGCCACTCTGGTGAGCCTGTCTTCAGAAAGGAGTTCATTGAGGATGAAAGCATCTTCATGCCACCTTTTGAGATGGTGTTGAAGACCTTGCTAAGTTGTTCCAGAATGTGTGACAGGACATCTTCAACCTTTCAGCAGTAATCCTGTATCATGCATGTTCAGAACTGCCTTTCTTACTAAGTGTATTGTGACTTCGCGGCCACCAGTCCCTGAGAAGAGTGGAGTCAATCGCAGGTACAATTTGTTTCATGCATACTATTACTTTAACTATTAAGACCTTTAGACTCCAACTTACAGGAGTCTGCTGGTAGGATAAACAAGCTGGAATAATGGCATGAGAGAGCCATGTTAGCAGGTTATACACTTCTGAGTGCTACCCTATGATCTGTGTGCATTTATGTGAGAAAACTTGACGACATAGACCTACATTTCATGTTACCTGCTGCCCTTGTCCTTCTAGATGGTAGCGGTTGTGGGTTTGGAAGGTGCTGCCCAAGAAGCCTTGGTGAGTTTCTGTACTGCATCTTGTATATAGTACACACTTCTGTCGCTGTTCGTCAGTGCTGGAGGGAGTGAATGTTTGTGGATATGGTGCCAATCAAGCGGGCTGCTTTGTCCTGGATGGTATCGAGCTTCTTGAGTGTTTTAGGAGCTGCACTTATCCAGGCAATTGGAGAGTATTCTATCACACTCCTGACTTGTGCCTTGTAGGTGGTGAATGGGCTTTGAGGAGTCAGGAGGTGAGTTACTCGCCGCAGGATTCCTAGCCTCTGATCTGCTCTTGTAGCCACAGTATTTATCTGGTTAGCCCAGTTCAGTTCTTGGCATATGATAACCCCTAGGATGATGATAGTGGGGGGATTTAGTGATGGTAATGCCGTTGAGTATCAAGGGGAAAGGTTAGATTCTCTCTTGTTGGAGATGGCCATTGCCTGGCACTTGTGTGGCACAAATGTTACTTGTCACTTATCAGCCAAAGCCTGGATATTGTTCAGGTCTTGCTGCATTTGGAATGGACTGATTCAGTATCTGAGGAGTTGCAAATGGTGCTGAACATTGTGCAATCATCCCCACTTCTGACATTATGATGGAAGGAAGGTCATTGATGAAGCAGCTGAAGACAGTTGGGCCGAGGACACTACCCTGAGGAACTCCTGCAGTGATGTCCTGGAGCTGAGATGGAGGTCTAGGGATTGGTGATTGGTTGGGGACTAGTGTGGGGGTGGCCGGAGCCTGCAGTGAGTACAGGGAGAGGGGATGTTTGGTGGCCTATGAGGGAAGGTTGGGGTTGGGGGGAGGTGTTACTTGATCATAGGAATTTCCCAGGCAGTTGGCCCAGGAGGTAGATGTCAAAGCATTAACCTCCTGGATCCGGGTGCCCTCACCTGGATATGACTAATGGGTTTCCTGAGGCTTTGGAAAACCAGTTGACCACTGTTGAAGTTGAGTCTTGCTTCCCCTTTATCATATTTAAAGTGCCAACACACCTCCTTGAACATGATTAGTCGTCTGCCCACCTTCCAGTCTTGGTTAAAGCAGGAGGTGGGCTACCCAAGCCTATCTAACCCATAGGACTCAGATCTTTAAGGCTTTAACCCCCCACTACCTGACCCAAACACACTTGTTCTTCTTTTTTGTTAAGAGTCCCTCACCTCCCCCCATCGACCGTGCTTCTCAGATAATGGGCAGTCACATTCATTATGATATTTTTGTGGTTAGACATCACCTGATAGTTAATTGAATGGTGGCCATTCCTGTTTATGTTGGCCTTGGAGTTGATGTGAGGAGCCCTGGTGCCTACAGCATATTATGTATGATGCACCACAGAGTGCTATCTGCAATGGCCTGTCCCCTTGGGAACATTGCCACCCTACTAAAGTTCTGTGTCATATCCAACTGATGCTTCCTTTCCACAGGGAAAGTAATAAAAATGTTGCAAACATCTGACACTTACATGATACATTTGAGCACTGTAGACTTGCTGAACACATCAGATGTCCACTGTGGTGACTTAGAAACATCCAATTGCAAAAAATAAGAGTTAAATTCGGTGGTAATCTTCGCAGCTACAAGAATAGGCTGTCCTTTTTCCAAGGTATCTTCTGTTGGCCAGCCTGGTGCAGATGACGACTTGTGACAACTTTTCTTATAAAGTGAAGACAACGACAACAGGTCTTCTCTAATGTGTCCAGGTAGAGATGGTGGTCATTGTAAAGAGGAATCCTAGATTACAGAAGGGTGTAGATATTACAAATCAGGAATTGTTGCCTCCTCATGAACTTATCTACCTTACATGGTTAACATGTCCAGAACTCACAAAGGAATTCCTATCTTTGGCACTTACACACACGCAGCAGCAACTAAATGAACTGTTAAAAGACAAATTTGCAACAATACAAGTTACCACATCAACAAAAAATAATGAACAGGGGAAACTACAGCTGAATACTAATGGTGGGGGGGTGGGGGGAATAGAAACCTACAATCAATTTTTTACACTAATAACCTAGCCTTAAGAATCAATTTCCCCAAAGCCTGGCCAATTGATTTGTTGTGCAGCCATTTATTTTGGTGAAGTGGAAGCTAGGAATGAAGCTAACCAGTGAACACTGAGCTACAAGACCTCATCTGCTCAAAATAATGGCCTGCTTCTTCATGCAAATTGAGGCATACAGTTCATCTGACAAGGAGGCCTGTGATAAAAAAAGAAAAGGTTGGAAATACTCAGCAGCACCTTTGTAAAGAGGAAAGTAGGGTTAATGCCTTTTCCCAAAATTTTCACACATGCATATGTGCGCATGCACACACACACACACACACACTCATATATGCACATTCCACCAAGGCTCTCAATAGATAGCAGTTAGAAGTGGGAACCCTGGATGACTCCCCTCCTCCCTTCCTACTAACCTGAGCACTGAGGCGATATTGTTGTGCCCATATTGCTGTTCGTGCTGAGATTTGTTAACTTAATCAGATGTGTTAACAGATCAGGGAACAAACTTGAAATCATCCTGGTTGGGTAACAGACTGGGGAATGCATTTGCCTAAGAAGTTTAGGAATGCTGGTCAAAAATCCCTAACTGCAGATTATTGTACTGATTATTGTCAATATGCATCACTTAAGTGGTTTACAATCATGACAAATAATTCTAATATTTGCTGAAAATGTTAGCAATCAATCAAAGAACGGCAAGGAGAAAGATGCCAATGACCTAAATATTTTGTTACTCTAGTAATAATACAGGTTCATCTACTTCTAGTCGCTGTGCAAGTTACTACATCAGGATTTTGCGAGATCACACAATGAAAATAAGCAAGAATGATTGAGAAAAGAAAAGAAATTAAATGGAACAGTAAATCCAATGGTGAGAAAGTAGATGTAATGTGATCTATGTAAAAAGAAGAAAGTCAGCAAGGAAACAGGAAAAAATAAATGAGGGAGGAAATAAGACATTTAAATAAGAAATAATGGAAGGAATGAATGAGATGCATAATATGGTGCTATTCATTCACTATATTTATAGAAGTTATAGAAGATTTTTTACGACTGCCATTGTGAGAATTGTTTTTCAATGCACTGTGTGTAGGGTTATAAGTTCAGCTCCCACATGGGATATCATTGATTTTATCATCAACAAAGGTATTGAATGTAGTCCAAGAATCTAATAATAGGAGATGTTGATGTAAAATTGAGATTGCGTGCTGCTTATGTGTTTGATCTTAGCATTTCATTCTGTTTTTGGCCTTTATAGTTAAATAATGTCTTTTTAACTTTAAACTTTAAACCATTCAATTAGGTTAGGGAGAGCCCTAATGCAGCATTGCAACAGTAAAATAATTTATTGTTATTTATTGCACATTTTTACCAAAATGTTACATTTTTTCCTTCAGTTTTATTCCTCTTTCTATCCTCCTATATTTGGAGGTAGCAATACATGCTGAGTGGACATAAAGTTGAGTCTGGCACACATGCATAATATTTAACTTAATTCTGTTAATATTCAAACCAAAATGGCCACTCTGGTGAAGTATCATTAGATTAAAAGGTGACTGGGTCTTTCCAACAGTCACCGGCATCCCTCTAGTAGTTCACCCAAGTAGCCATTTGCCTGTGAGGGTCAGCAGGTTAATGAAATATGAATAAAACTTGCGAACTGAGTCAAACCCCATGTCATGCCTAGCTGACCTGATATCAGTAAGAAATCCTTGCATTCTGCAGGCTTAAGATGCAACTTGGCACTTGCTGGAACAAACATGCAAACAGAGCGAATGCACCACATTTGCAAATTGGATGCACAAGGCTGAGTCGAGAGCTGGGGAATGCGCCAGGGCAGGTAGGCCTTTGTCTTCTCGCACAATTAATTAATCTCATCAAAAGGCTGCCTAGAGATGAAGGGAAACTTGGCCAGTTTTCAGCACACACATCTCCACAGAAATTTCACAGGAACCATGCATCACTCAAACCCAAAGTGCAATGAGCACTCTATTCTACCATTATCATCATCACCATTTAACCTAAGCTCCATGCCATAGATTGACTTCAGGCCTGTCAGCGAGTAGTGCCATCCATTTATTTTGCTCTAAATGTTGCAAGATCTATCTTTTAATAGATACCATGGGCCACATTTTCATCTCCTCATGCAGGTGGGTATCAGCTTGCAAAATGCAGGAGATAGCTTTCCTTGCAAAAAAAAACTATTTTTCTGTGCCTTCCCAACTCCACGCCATTTTCATGGCCTTTCTGCAGGCCGGGAAGGTCCCATATTCAAAATGTGCTCAGCCCTGATGGCTTCAGGGTCACCATAAGAAAAGTTGGAGGTAAATCATTTTCCCGAACACACGCCATTTTCCTCTTCTGCTGTGCGTTTTATAAACTTTTAAAAAGCATATCTCCTCATTCAAGGTGTGACCACTTCTGCAACTTCAGGAAGGCTGCGGGATTGGAGTGGAGCAACTTTCTTCCAATTTTTCTCAACTTGTAAAATGTCAGAGCCTGCCTGCCAGCAGAGGAATTCTCCAGCTGCCAGGGAGAGGGGGGTGGAGTGCCAGGAGGAGTCTCTACAGGCCACACCCAGCACAGCTGCCATCAACACATCTCCACTGCAGTCTCAGCGCTTTCAGCAGTCAGGTATCCCTTTTACAAATCTTCATTTTGTCATGGGTGCAGCACCAAGACACCTTCAGTACATCGAGGCACAGGTGCAACAGCAGCAGCCTGAAAAGTCTCAATCCCCATGTGCATGGGTTCAAGGGCAGGACAAACCAAGATTCTGAATGCCCGCAAGAAGGAGGTGCTGAATGATGAGGCAGTATCCACCCAAAAGGGTATATATGGACATGACTGAGAGGTAATGTTGGAAGAGGCTGCATCTATTCCAAGGGGTGCAGCCAAGGGGACACCAGAGGCAAACATTCCCAGTGTCCTAAAAGGTGACTGTGACCTCAATTTTCTTGCTAGTGGATCATTCCAAGGCTCTGCAGCCAGTCCCTGGAATTTTGCAGTCAGCAGCACACAGGTGCACATATCAAGTTAATTGCCCCAGAGTGGGGCAGTTTATCTCTTTCAAGACAGACCTGCATCGCAGGCACAGAGGGTGACAGGATTTTCCTTGGTTACAGGCTTCGCCCAGGTGCAGGGTGTGGTTGACTGCACGCACGTGGCATGCAGAATTCAGAGAGGCACATTAACTGAAAGGGGTACCGCTCTTTAAATGTCCAACGCCTCTGTGACCACTGCAAATGGTTTCTGTATGTTTGTACCTGCTACCCTGGCAACTGCCACGATTCATTCATCTTAAGGGAATTTGGGCTGGCACAAATGTTCTGACAGATCCCCCAGGTGCATGGATGGATACCTGGGATGAGGGGTATTACCTGAAAATGTGGCTTCTCTCATTCCTCCACCAATTCCACAAACTCAACTGTAGAGAAGGTATAAAGAGAGCCACCTTCACATAAGGACACTAATTGAATAGGCTATTGGCCTATTAAAGATGAGGTTCAGGTGCCTCAACCGCTCAGGGGTGATGGGAGGAGTGGTACTACAGTAAGCACCTCACAGAGTATCCAGAATCATTGTAGTCTGCTGCATGCTCCACAACTTGGTGCTGAGAAGGGGTTTGATATTAGACTTAAAGGAGGTCTAGGATGGGAGCCTTTTCTCAGGATGGACCCAGAAGGAGAAGGAGGAGGAGGAATTCCATGTGGAAGAATAGAGTAGGGATGAAAGCCAAGAGGATGGACCCCAGAGGTGAAAGAGGTGATGTCACCTTGGAACTATGAGGAGTCATGCAGGACACCATCATGGCCAGAAACCCTTCTGATACAATGATGTTTCACATGATGGAAACCTTCAATGACTGCGAAGGCTGACGTGGAAGGCAGAGAAGGACAGCTGAGACACCAGGCAAAGGGCATTAGAAGCATCCTGCATGCAAACCCATATGAGGATTGAAGGTGTCCAACTGGATGCAGTGTTCATGTGGTGGGTCAGACATTTAGAGACTTTTGACTACATGGAAAATCCAATATTCTGTAAATATATTGTAAATAGTTAACATTTTGCACAGATAGGGCTGAATTTTCCGCTTAGCGTGTGGCTGTGCGCTTGATATACTCGAGCATGAAATAGCACATGATGATGTCAGGTGAGCGTCCCGACGTCATCGCGCAATCACATGTTTTTTCAGTCGTGTGCAAAAGTCGGAAACACGCCTGCTGACAATTAAAAGGCCAATTAAGGTAATTAAAGTTGCCATTGTCTTTAATTTTACGTTGTCTGTCCAGCTTTATGGTTGGCGGACAGGCGAATTGGCCAGGCGGCCTTTGCATTTTGCTTGAAACCTCATCCACTGGCAGGATGGGCTTCCTGTTATTAAATGAAAGAAGAAGAAAAATCTATGGACAGCAATTTTATAATGTATATGTTGAGGTGACTGATTGTGATGCTTGCACGTTTTTTCCCCCGATTTTAAGAACTTTATTTCATGCTTTTCAGGTCTTCAGCTCCCTGAGGCAGCTCTCTGCTTTCAGGGAGCTTTCTGTCAGTGCTTGCCCGCGCCTGTGCTGACGTCAGTGCCCACCCTTTTCCTGCTCCCTACACCGGCAGCGTTGAGCTTCTCAGCACACGTTTCATGCTGGCTGTCCATTAATTGGTCAGCCTGCATGAAATTGCGGTTGGGGGCCAATCACGGTCGGTGGTCTGTTTCCCGGCCACTCCCAGGCCCACCGATCGCACCCGACCACTGACCTAAAAATTCAGGCCATAAAGATTTTAGTTTAACTTTACACATGTCCATTATTATACTCTACTCAACCTAACTGAACTAAACATTACAGTGACACAATATGTGAACTAACTGACGCGGTGTCCTCCACTCTCGGATGCTCCTACATAATGCTCCCCTTTTTGTCTCAGAGGAGACAGAGACAGGCTGCTCACTTCCCTGGCTATACAGCTGTGAGGATCATGGCAGTTGGCCTTGTTGAGCAAGGCTCCATCTGAACCTTCGCTGCGACTGTACTACTTGAAATTTTCTAAGAACAGCCATCCTTGCTTGGACCCAGCTAGCACATGGTGCATCTGGCTGAGGGGCCATGGAATCAGAGGATGGTGAGATTCCCTCAAAATGCACGGATCCCAATTGCTCAGCTCTCGGAGTGGGGATGGCTGGATGGGGTGAAATGCTGGGGCTTGGCTGTCGTCCCCTCTAGCCACTGATCTGCCACCCACAAGGCAGTCCTCTACAGTAACTGTAGCTCTTCTCCCAGTACGGCTATGGAGCTACTGCCACTGTGCAGAAGATCTCACACCTCTTGCATGCACTGCACGTGCTGCTGCATGGGGCTGACCATGAGGCTGGCTAATGTCTGGTAGTCAATCATCAAATGCTCCCAACTGAGACATGGCAGAGGTCATGACCATGATAGACTCCTCCATTTTGGACTGTATGAGTTCGCAATGCCTTAGGGAAGTCAGCCAGATGGCCACTATAGGTCCAAATACTCACTCCCAAAGACAGATTCTGGAGGCTGTGCCTCACTACCCTGTGGAACATCCCAGTGACTGTTCTCCCCTCTCCTGGGTGAACTGTGCAGAGACAACTCTGCTTCTGACACCTTCTCGTGCACACTGGTCTCTGCACTTCACTCAGTGGATCCCACTCTATCTCCATTCCTAAACCCACCGGAGTGTGTGTGTCTCTGGGCTGGTGCCCGAATGGTGCACCCTCAGACACGTGTTTCTCGTCCTCGTGTCCGAAGTCAGATTCCTCTCTGGGGTTGGGGGCAGTTGGTGGTACTTCAGCTCCAAGGTCTGTGAGAGAAACACATGACAGTCATGAGATGCAGTGATGCACAGCATCCCCATTGCAATTACCTTTCTCCAAAGCCGGGCCTAGACTGGGCTTGTTGCCAGTCAGTGCCTCCCCTAGCTTCATAACTTGGAATCACCCCTCACCATTAGCACTCAAGATGCCATCCCCAAGGCCCATCCCTCCCCTCCCCCTGTCAGCCTTCGCTACCACCTGGGCAGTTCCATCAACATGATGGGCACCTCAGTTATCTTGAGCCAGGCTGCCTTGGTAATCCTGGGAGACAGCCTGGTCCTGAGGGAGAACAGGACATCCCTTTGGGAATATCTGTTATATTACTCTACAAAACTTATATTACATGTGCTGCAACAGTATTTCCAGCTTGTGTTCGGAGACCCTGGGTGCAGCTCCTTCCCAGGGGTCCTAGCTACTCTGGACATCGGCCATCCTGGAATAAAGGAAGAGGAGGCATGTGCGGCAGTCATATGTTTCCTTGTCGTGAACTTCATGGGATGTAATGGTTGTGAGGGGAAGTTGCTGATCTCTGTGAGGCATGGGAGGGACAGGCTTGGTGGCCTAAGCATTGCATTGCAATGACAAGGTGGCAAGCCATGTTCCAGGTTTCCCTAATGCAGTAATGGCCTGAGGGGTTTGAGGAGTATTCGTGACCTGCTTCATGTTGTTTCTGGGGTAAGCCCGCTGTTTGCTAATTCCACTGAAGGGGAATGCATTGAAGTGGGTGTTGTGGGTGTGAGAGGATCTGAATTGGATAGATGCATCGCGGGTGAACTGTGCTGCTGTGGCGACTTGCAGAGTTGTGCGATCTGCTGCATGATGCTTCTTTAAAAGTCAGAGACTTTCAGGGTGAGCAGCAAAGTATGCAGCAGCATTCACAAAGGATAGAGTTGAGTGGCAACATTGGTGAAGAACAGTGAACACATCAATACATGTTAGTTTAACTAAGGGTCTGCAGTCAATGGGCCAATTCACGCAGGGAAACAACATTTCAACCAACATCCGGGCAGATTTTTGAATTTGTCGTTCTTTACTATCTTCATATTGGGCAGTGCACAGCAAGCACCCGCCTCCGCCCCCCGACCTCTTCCAACCCCGATCATGAGCATGAACCCAATCGTGACTCACAGATTGCACATAGAACTTGCACCTTGCTTGAAAACATGAAAATCCTGGGCAAAGTCGGTCATGAGCTGGGTGTGCATTTTGGAAGCCACCAAAGGGTTCCACTAGGCCAGGAGGAAAATCTGGCCTCATGTATTCTTTATTGTATAACCCTAAATGTATGCCAGTTTACTTAAGTTCAATGAGAAGTTTTTTTTTAATTCATTCACAGGATGTGGGCTTCGCTGGCTAAGCCAGCATTTATTGCCCATCCCTAATTGCCCTTGAGAAGGTGGTGGTGAGCTGCCTTCTTGAACCCCTGCAGTCCATGTGGTGTAGGTAAACCCACTGTGCTGTTAGAAAGCGAGTTCCAGGATGAAGGAACGGTGATATATTTTCAAGTCAGGATAGTGAGTGCTTGGAGGGAAACTTCCAGGTGATGGTGTTCCCATCTACCTGCTGCCCTTGTCCTCCTAGACGGTAGTGTTCATGGATTTGGAAGATGCTGTCGAAGGAGCCTTGGTGAATTCCTGCAGTGCATCTTGTAGATGGTACACGCTGTTGCTACTGTGCGTCGATGGTGGAGGAAGTGAATGTTTGTGGATGTGGTGTCAATCAAGCATGCTGCTTCGTCCTGGATGGTGTCAAGCTTCTTGGGTGTTGTGGGAGCTGCACTCATCCATGCAAGTGGAGAGTATTCCATCACACTCCTGACTTGTGCCTTGTAGATGGTGGACTGGCTTTGGGGAGTCAGGAGGTGGGTTACTTGTCACATGATTCCTAGCCTCTGACCTGCTCTTGTTGCCACAGTATTTATATGGCTAGTCCAGTCCTGTTTCTGGTCAATGGTAACCCCCAGGATATTGATAATGGGGGATTCAATGTTGGTGATGCCATTGAACATCAAAGGGCGGTGGTTGGATTCTCTCTTGTTGGAGATGGTCATTGCCTGGCACTTGTGTGGTGCAATGGTTACTTGCTACTTATCAGCCTAAGCCTGGATATTATCCAGGTCTTGCTGCATTTGAACATGGACTGCTTCAGTATCTGAGGAGTCACAAATGGTGCTGAACATTGTGCAATCATCAGCAAACATCCCCACTTCTGACCTTATGATGGAAGGAAGGTCGTTGATGAAGCAGCTGAAGATGATTGGGCCAAAGACAGTACCCTGAGAAAGTCCTGCAGTGATGTCCTGGAGCTGAGATGACTGACCTTCAACAACCACAAACATTATGCTAGGTATGACTCCAACCAGCGGAGAGTTTTCCTCCTGATTCCCGTTGACTATGGCTTTGCTAGGGCTCCTAGATGCCACACTCTGTCAAATGCTGCCTTGATGTCAAGTGCTGTCACTCTCACCTCACTTAGGGAGTTCAGCTCTTTTGTCCATGTTTACAAGGCTGTAATGAGGTCAGGAGCTGAGTGTCCCTGGTGGAACCCAAACTGAGCGTCATTGAGCAGGTTATTGCTAAGCAAGTGCCACTTGTTAGCATTGTTGATGACCCCTTCCATTACTTTACTGATGATCGAGAGTAGACTGACGGGGCGGTAACTGGCCGGGTTGGATTTGTCCTGCTTTTTGTGTACAGGACAAACCTGGGCAATTTTCCACATAGCCGGGTAGATGCCAGTGTTTGTAGATGTACTGGAATAGCTTGGCTAGGGGCGCGGTAAGTTCTGGAGCACAATCTTCAGAACTATTGCCAGAATATTGTCAGGGCCCATAGCCTTTGCAGCATCCAGTGCCTTCAGCCGTTTCTTGATATCAAGTGGAGTGAATCAAATTGGCTGAAGGCTGGCATCTGTGATGCTGGGGTCCTCCGGAGGAGGCTGAGATGGATCATCCAATCAGCAGTTCTGGCTGAAGTTTGTAGCAAATGCTTCAGCCATATCTTTTGCACTGATGTGCTGGGTTCCTCCATCATTGAGGATGGGGATATTTGTGGGACCCCTTCCTCCTCCAGTGAGTTGTTTAATTGTCCACCACCACTCACGACTGGATGTGGCAGGACTGCAGAGGTTAGATCTGATCCATTGGTTGTGGGATCGCTTAGCTCTGCCAATTACTTGCTGCTTATGCTATTTGGCAAGCACAAGTCCTGTGTTATAGCTTCACCAGGTTGACACCTCATTTTTAGGTATGCCTGGTGCTGCTTCTGGCATGCCCTCCTGCACTCTTCATTGAACCAGGGTTGATCCCTTGGCTTGATGGTAATGGTAGAGTGGAGGATATGCCAGGCCATGAGGTTACAGAATGTGTTCAAGTACAAATCTGCTGCTGCTGATGGCCCACAGTTTCTCATGGTTGCCCAGTCGTGAGTTGCTAGATCTGTTCGAAATCTATCCCATTTAGCACGGCAGTAGTGCCACAGAACATGATGAAGGCAGGGCTTCGTCTCCACAATGACTGTATGGTGGTCAACACTACCGATACTGTCATGGACAGATGCATCTGCGGCAGGCAGGTTGGTGAGGATAAGGTCAAGTATGCTTTTCCCTCTTGCTATGTCATTTAGGACTCGGCCAGCTTGGTCAGTAGTGGGGCTACCGAGCCACTCATGGTGATGGACATTGAAGTCCATTCTCTGGGTACATTCTCTGCCTTTGCTACCCTCAGTGTCTCCTCCAAATGATGTTCAACATGGAGGAGTGCTAATTCATCGGCTGAGGGAGGGCAGTATGTGGTGATCAGCAGGAGGTTTCCTTGCCCATGTTTGACCTGATGCCATGAGACTTCATGGGGTCCAGAGTCGATGTTGAGAACTCCCAGGGCAACCCCCTCCCGACTGTATACCACTGTGCTGCCTGTCCTGCTGGTAGGACAGGACACACCCATGAATAGTGATGGTTACCAAGGAGAAGGTGCTAGGAAAACTGAAAGGTCTGAAGGTGGATAAATCAGCTGGACCAGATGGATTACACCCCAGAGTTCTGAAGGAGATAGCTGAAGAGATAGTGGAGGCATTAGTGGTGATCTTTCAGGAATCACTGGAGTCAGGGAGGGTCCCAGAGGACTGGAAACTCGCTAATGTAACCCCCCCCCTGTTTAAGAAGGGAGTGAGGCAAAAGACGGGAAATTACAGGCTGATTAGCCTGACCATGGTTGTTGGTAAGATTTTAGAGTCCATTATTAAGGATGAGATTTCAGAATACTTGGAAGTGCATGGTAAAATAGGGCAAAGTCAGCATGGTTTCATCAAGGGGAGGTCATGCCTGACAAATCTGTTAGAATTCTTTGAGGAGGTAACGAGCAGGTTAGACAAAGGAGAGCCAATGGATGTTATCTACTTGGACTTCCAGAAGGCCTTTGACAAGGTGCCGCACAGGAGGCTGCTCAGTAAGATAAGAGCCCATGGTGTTAGAAGCAAGGTACTAGCATGGATAGAAGATTGACTGTCTGGCAGGAGGCAGAGAGTGGGGATAAGGGGGTCCTTCTCAGGATGGCAGCTGGTGACTAGTGGAGTTCCGCAGGGGTCAGTGTTGGGACCACAACTTTTCACTTTATACATTAATGATCTAGATGAAGAAACTGAGGGCATCCTGGCTAAGTTTGCAGATGATACAAAGATAGGTGGAGAGGCAGGTAGTATTGAGGAGGCAGGGAGGCTGCAAAAGGATTTGGACAGGTTAGGAGAATGGGCAGAGAAGTGGCAGATGGAATACAACGTGGGGAAGTGTGAGGTCATGCACTTTGGTAGGAAGAATAGAGGCATAGACTATTTTCTAAATGGGGAGAGAATTCAGAAATCTGGAGTGCAAAGGGACTTGGGAGTCCTAGTCCAGGATTCTCTTAAGGTTAACTTGCAAGTTGAGTCGGTAGTTAGGAAGGCAAATGCAATGTTGGCATTTATTTCGAGAGGACTAGAATATAAAAGCAGGGATGTGCTGCTGAGGTTTTATAAGGCTCTGGTCAGACCACATTTAGAATATTGTGAGCAATTTTGGGCCCCGTATCTCAGGAAGGATGTTCTGGCCCTGGAGAGCGTCCAGAGGAGGTTCACGAGAACGATCCCAGGAATGAAAGGCTTAATATATGAGGAACGTTTGAGGACTCTGGGTCTATGCGCGATAGAGTTTAGAAGGATGAGGGGGATCTGATTGAAACTTACAGAATACTGAAATGCCTGGATAGAGTGGACGTGGAGAAGATATTTCCATTAGTAGGAGAGACTAGGACCCGAGGGCACAGCCTCAGAGTAAAGGGAAGACCTTTTAGAACAGAGATGAGGAGAAACTTCTTTAGCCAGAGAGTGGTGAATCTATAGAATTCATTGCCACAGAAGGCTGTGAGGCCAGGTCATTGAGTGTATTTAAGACCGAGATAGATAGGTTCTTGATCGGTAAGGGGATCAAAGGTTACAGGGAGAAGGCAGGAGAATGGGGTTGAGAAACTTATCAGCCATGATTGAATGGCGGAGCAGACTCGATGGGCCGAATGGCCTAATTTCTGCTCCTATGTCTTATGGTGGGGCCTGGGACATTATCTGTAAGGTATGATTCTGTGAGGGTGACTATGTCAGGCTGTTGCTTGACTAGTCTGTGAGACAGCTCTCCCAATTTTGGTAGCTGCCAGATGTTATTAAGGAGGACTTTGCAGGGTCTGGAGATTGCATGGGTAGATACCAGGTGGTCTGCCCGGTTTCATTCCTTTTTTGTTACTTTATAGTGGTTTTTTACAACTGAGTGGCTTGCTAGGCCATTTTAGAGGGCATTTTAAGAGTCAACCACATTGGGTTGTGGGTCTGGAGTCACGTGCAGGCCCGATGCAGATGCATCCTTCCTTAAAGGACATTAGTGAACCAGATGGGTTTTTACAACAACCGACAATGGTTTCATGGTCATCATTAGACTTTTAATTCCAGATTTTTAAAAATTGAATTCAAATTCCACCATCTGCGGGATTTGAACCCAGGTCCCCAGACCATCACCCTGGGCTTCTGGTTTACTAGTCCAGTGACAATACCACTATGTCATCGTTTCCACCATGTTGTCATTGACTCCTTACTAACATCTTGGGGCTTGTGCCAAAATTGGGAGAGCTGTCTCACAGACTAGTCAAGCAACAGCCTGGCATAGTCATCCTCACGGAATCGTAACTTACAGATAATGTCCCAGACAGACACCACCATCACCATCACCATCCCTGGGTATGTCCTGTCCCTACAGCAGGACAGACCAGCAGAGATGACAGCACAGTGGGATACAATGGGGAGAGAGTTATCCTGGGAGCCCTCAACATCGACTCTGGACCCCATGAAGACTCATGGCATCAGGTCAAATATGTGAAAGGAAACATCCTGCTGATTACCACGTACTGCCCTCCCTCAGCTGATGAATCAGTACTGCTCCATGTTGAACACCATTTGGAAGAAGCACAGAGGGTGGCAAGAGTGCAGAATGTACTCTGGTTGGGGGACTTCAATGTTCAGCACCAAGAGTGGCTCAGTAGCACCACTACTGACTGAACTGTTCAAGTCCTAAATGACATAGCTGCTAGACTGAGTCTATGGCAGGTGGTGAGGGGACCAAGAAGAGGGAAAAACACACTTGACCTCATTCTCACCAACCTGCCTGCTGTAGATGCATCTGTCCGTGACAGTATCGGTAGGAATGACTACTGTACAGTCCTTGTGGAGGCGAAGTTCCGTCTTCACATTGAGAATTCCCTTTATCGTGTTTTGTGGCACTACCACCATGCTAAATGGAATGGATTTAGAATACATCTAGAAACTCAAGACTGGGCAACCACGAGGCATTATGGGTCATCAGCAGCAGCAGAATTGTACTCAACCACAATCTGTAACCTCATGGCCCGGCATATCCCCCACTCTACCATTACCATCGAGCCTGGGGATCAACCCTGGTTCAATGAAGAGTGCAGGAGGGCATGCCAGGAGCAGCACCAGGCATACCTAAAAATGAGGTGTCAACCTTGTGAAGCTATAACACAGGACTACTTGCGTGCCAAACAGCATAAGCAGCAAATGATAGACAGAGTAAACATTGTCCTCTGGAATATTTCTGGTGCTGCTGTGATGCCGAAGGATAATCTGTTGAAAGAAAACCTTCCAAACGGTGCAATGAAGGTTTTTCTAATTCATTTATGCGATGTGAGCATCGCTGGCTAGGCCAGCATTTATCCCCCATCCCTAATTGCCCCCGAGAAGGTGGTGGTGAGCTGCCTTCTTGAATTATTACAGCCTGTAGTGTAGGTAAACACAGCGCTGTTAGGGAGGCAGTTCCAGGATTTTGACCCAGCGACAGTGAAGGAATGGCGATACATTTCCAAGTCAGGATGGTGAGTGGCTTGGAGGGAAGCTTCCAGGTGATGGTGTCCCCATGTGTCTGCTGTCTTTCTCTTTCTAGATGGTAGTGGTCATAGGTTTGTAAGGTGCTGTCTAAGGTGCCTTGGTGAATTCCTGCAGCGCATCTTGTAGATGGTGCACACTGCTGCTACTGTGCATCGGTGGTGGACGGAGTGAATGTTTGTGGATGGGGTGCCAATCAAGCAGGCTGCTTTGTCCTGGATGGTGTCAAGCTTCTTGAGTGTTGTGGGACCTGCACTCATCCAGGCAAGGGGGGGGTATTCTATCACACTCGTGACTTGTGCCTTGTAGATGGTGGACAGACTTTGGGGAGTCAGGGGGTGAGTTACTTGTCACATGATTCCTAGCCTCTGACCTGCTCTTGTAGCCACAGTGTTTATACTCTTAGACTCTTCATCGAGGGGTAGTTGCCAAAAAAAACACAATTGGCATCTAGCTTCATGAAGATTGAACTCTTTCCAATATTGCTAAGCTCATGTCCACAGAGGACATAGGATGAACTTTGCGTCCAACTGCTTTGTTCAAATGGGTAAACTCTATGCAAATTCTGATAGTTCTGTTGGGTTTTGGTACTGGGGCCATCCCTGAGAACCAGCTTGTTGGTTCTGTTGCAATTGAAATAACCCTTACGTCAACATAGAATCAATTCCCTTCTTTACCTTTGGCAAGAGTGAATGGGGAACTTTTCTAAACAGACACACTGGCTTTGTTTCAGGACAGAGAGTGATGTGATATGCTGTCTTCAACTTTCCTAGTCCTGTGAACAGCTGTGGAAATTCAGCTCTGAAGTTTTTAGGCTGATCATCTTGGCTTTCCAGTTTCTCTGCTCTGCAAATCAGATGTAAGTTGGTACAGGCTTTCCTACTTAATAGTGAACAGCTCTGGTTCATTGGCTCAGTTCATAGCACCCTCACCTTTGAATCAGAGGGTTGTGGGTTCATGTCCCACTCCTGGAAACCAAGAACTGTGATTGTACTCAAAAGAGTTGCAATCTGTGACTGTTGATAACTCGAAAAGAGTATCACATATAAGTTTTCAGTGATTTCTCTCTCTATAAATTGAAGGGTTGTATTCAGTTGTCCAATGACTTTGAGTTCTATACCTCCTGTCCCATGTAGGTTTTTGCATGATGGCTGAAGAGAACGTTCCTCCAACCATGGTTCAGCATCAAAAAGAACCAAACTGCTGCACCTGTGTCTAACTTAAAGTGTGCCTTGTTTCACTCCACTAGGATATCAGCACTCCAGTAGCTTACACTTGGCTCTTGGATCTCCCCAAGGAAAGGCATTTCAAAATGAATGATGTCATCCTTTTCATGGACCTTGCCAACTTTTGAAGGCTTTTCCTTTTGCTTATTCTGCGCAAGTTTCTTGGTGAGGCACACAGCCTGAAAGTGACCCCTTTTTTGTGCAAAAATGGCATTCAGCTTCTTTGGCGAGACAATTTTTGCACCTGTGTTTTTTCCCGCCAAACCGATTACAGTTAGTTGCGGCAGTTGATAGACATTCTTCCTGCCGCCCCTGCTTTTGTACAGCCACCTCTCTGCTTTTAACTTTAACATAGTCTACTGAGTCAGTTGTTTTTGGGATATGGCTTTCCACGTCATCCCGAATCAATGATCGATTTTGCTTCCTCACCTCAGCATGTCAGCTCAGTTGAATTGCCTTTGTTCAGGTTAAATTATCTCTCGACGGCAAGTGGTCAGACAATACTTCATCCAAGACTCCGACAACAATTCTGTCCCTGATTAGTTCATCTTTTAAGCGGCTATATTTACAATTCCCTGCAAATCTCTACAGATCATTTATAAATGTATCAATACTTTCCCCTTGTCATTGGATATGCTTGTTAAATTTAGCCCGCTCGACAGTGGTGTTCTTTTGCAGAGTGAAATAGGCATGAAGTGCTTTTATTACTTGATCATACGTAGCTTTTTCTTCGTCAATCCCTTTCCTGACAAGGATATTGTCTGCACAGCCACCCATTGTGTATAATAGCATACTGACCTGCTCAATGCTGATCTTCGCAGTGGGGCCTGATGCGTTGCGATATCCAACAAATATTCGGCACCAATTGAGCCATGCTTCTGCTTGGTTGAGACCTGTGATCTGCTCAAAGCTTTCTGGTAATGGCAGAGTCTTTTCCATGCTTGTTCTTTCACTCGCTGAAACCATATAACATTCTTGGTCTTGTTGTGCTAACACAGAATATTTACAGAGTCTGCTGAGGTAAGGAAAGCATTAACTCTATTGGAACATCACTTACTGTGGCTTCCTTACCATGGGGTCCACAAGAGAGAGCAAACTCATGAGGCATTGCATCACTTCCTGTGATGATGTATAAAACTGTGTCTCATCAGCATATCACACAGTTAGAATTAACCCCTTATATTACAGCAGTCACCCCACGGGAAACCCAAAAAGTAAACATTGATGTGTTTGCCATCTGGTGTGTTCAAAGGCACTCAGGTGCTGGTCGAGGGACTTGGCAACAAGAAGAGGGGAGAAGGGCCTGCTGAGAGCCAGCCCCTTCCCCTTGCTGTTGACCACCTGATCCTCATCCCGCAATGCTCATCCCGCCCTCAGCTGTGTCCTGGGCCCCTCAGTGATCCTAGGCCTCACCCTGGGTGCAGTGCTGGCAACTGCCACTGCTCCCACTGGTGTTACTTTCAATGAACTGTTGTTAGCTTCTTATTGCCAGCAGGTCTCAGGGATGGGATTTCTGTCCCTGGGGATCCTTGATCCTAGGAAAGGCCCACCACTGGCCAGTTAAATTTGGCACTTCATTCAGCAGGCTTTCCCCAAAATAAATGATCCGGGGCTCCTAACAACTATCCAGCAGGCAGGCGAGACCCCTGTTGCCTCATTTAAACACCATCCATTGTGTCAGCCAATGGAAGTTTGACTGGAGTATATGGAATCTGTACTTGCCAGTTTTCTAGTTCATAAGCTCCCAGCATCAGATAGCTCCCTTCATCAAATTTGAAATGGAAACAGGGAAGTTATTTGACCCCTGTTATCTGAGCTTCCAATGTTGACGTTACAAAGTTATCCCTTCAGCTAACTGGTTGGTTCCTTTATAAGTTTGAGATGTTTTCAATACATTCTGTTACATAAGTGTTTCCACTTTCCCTCATCTTTCTGTCAGTAATATATCATTCACATGCTGTAATTTTGCTCCAGAAACTATATCCGGGAAAGTGTCTTTCTTTGATTTATTAACTGTCATTTTGAATCAAACATATCGTAATGTGACTCCCACAGGAAGTTTGTACTTAATTATCTCTGTCATCAACTTTTTTTTCCATTTGGTGTATTAGAAATGTAAATGTTTATAAAAGAAAACTTGGATTTTTGTTGCAGATGAAATGCTGTTTCAACTTATGGAAACTCTTGTCCCCCAACGTCAACTGACTTAGCAACTCATTTATTCTTTTACACATACATGCTCCTACAGGAAAAAAGAGATATAAAAGAGTATTCCTTTTTAAAATTTGTGTGCGGGATGTGAGCATTGCTAGCAAGGTCAGCATTTGTTGCCTATTCCTAATTGCCCTTGAGAAGGTGGTGGTGAGCGGCCTTCTTGAATTGCTGCAGTCCATGTGGTGTAGGTACACCCACAGTGCTGTTAGGAAGGGAGTTCCAGGAATTTGACCTCACAACAGTGAAGGAACGACGATATATTTCCAAGTTAGAATGGTAAGTGGCTTGGAGGGGAATTTCCAGGTGGTGGTGTTCCCATGTGTCTGCTGCCCTTGTTCTTCTAGTTTGGAGAGATTGCTTGCTTGGAAGGTACTGTCACTGAAGCCTTGGCAAGTTGCTGCAGTAGACCTTGTATATGGTACAAACTGCTTCCACTGAGAGAAAGTGGTGGAGGGACTGAATATTTCAGATGGTGGATGAGGCATCAGTCAAATCGACTGTTTTGACCTGAATGGTCTCAAGCTTCTTGAGTAATGTTGGAGCTGTACTGATCCAGGCAGCTGGGAAGTATTCTGTCACACACCTGACTCATGTCTTGTGGATGGTGGAAAGGCATTGGGTAGTCAGAAGGCAAGCTAATCGCCACAGTATTTCCAGCCCCTGACCTGCTGTTGTAGTCACAGTATTTATATAGCTTGTCCAGTTCAGCTTCTGTCAATGGTAAACCTAAGAAGTTGATGGTGGGGAGTTCAGTGATGATAATGTCTTTGAACATCATAGGGAGATTGTTAGATTCTCTCTTCCTGGAGATGGTCATTGCCCGACATTTGTGTGCTGCAAATGTTACTTACCACTTATCTGTTCTTATTTAAAATTATGCTGACATTTCAGAAACCTGCCACATTAGGGCCAGGATTTTAGGGCCACTCCCACCCGACGGGATATTACAGTCCCACCCGACGGGATATTACAGTCCCACCGAACTGAATGGAGATTTAAATGGCTCGCCACTTCCACCGGGGGAAGACATGTCATGGCGGGGCAGTGGAATCCTGGCCTGGGTCTCCTCAGCCATGCAGCACCCAACCTAAAATGGCAATGTTGGTTGTTCTGCAGAAAATACTAAGCTACGCTGGTGTGTAACTTGGCAACTGGGTATTAGTGCTTTAGATTTGGGCTTCTAAAATACAATAAATATAGGCATGCGTTCAGTAGGCTGGGGTTTGCTTGTTTGCATTTGCATTTGCATTTTTATAAAGGCATCAGTGAAACTTCTGAGATTATGACACCATTTTACTATTTGTTCATTTTTCTTACTTCAGTTTGGCTTACATCAAGATATGAAGTAGGTTTGGGATTTGTCCTTTGTGGTTAATAGTGCCCATTCCTAGTGATTAGTAGGGTGAAATAGTTTGCTTTCAGTTTGGATGTTTGGGTTAGGGGCTGACCCAAGCAAGCCTCAGCCCATTGAATGCATACCTAGATTTATTGTATTTTAGAAACCCAAGTGTAAAGCACTAATACCCAAATGCGGAATTCATTTGTTCCATGACAGCATGGATTAGTATCTCTTGCAAAATAGCCAACATCGCCATTCTAGGTTGAGTGTTGTTTCACACAAACATACGAATTAGGAGCAGGAGTAGGCCACTAGGCCCCTTGAGCCTCCTCCACCGTTCAATAAGATCATGGCTGATCTGAATGTAACCTCAGCTCCACATTCCTGCCTACCGATAACCTTCCAACCCCTGCCTTAAAAATATTCAAAGACTCTGCTTCCACCATCTTTTGCTGAAGAGAGTTCCAAAGGCTCACAATCCTCTGAGAAAAAAATTCTCCTCACCTCTGTTTTAAATGGGCGACCCCTTATTTTTAAACAGTGACCCCTAATTTTAGGTTCTCCCACAAGAGGAAACATCATCTCCAAATCCACCCTGTCAAGACCCCTCAGAATCTTAAAGGTTTCAGTTAAGTTTCCTCTTACTCTTCTAAATTCTAGTGGATACAAGCCTAACCTGTTCAGCCTATCCTCATAGGAACTGGACTAGCCATATAAATGCTGTGGCTACAAGAGCAGGACAGATGCTAGGAATCGCGTGATGAGTAACTGACTCCCAAAGCCTGTCCACCATCTACGAGGCACAAGTCAGGAGTGTGATGGAATATTCCCCACTTGCCTGGCTGAGTGCAACTCCCACAACATTCAAGAAGCTTGACACCATCCAGGACAAAGCAGCCTGCTTGACTGGCACCACATCCACAAACATTTACTCCCTCCACCACCAACGCACAGTGTGTACTATCTACAAGATGCACTGCAGGAATTCACCAAGGTTCCTTCGACAGCACTTTCCAAACCCACAACCACTAGTATCTAGAAGGACAAGGGCAGCAGATAGTTAGGAACACCACCACCTGGAAGTTCCCCTCCAAGCCACTCACTATCCTGACTTGGAAATATATCACCATCCTTTCACTGTCGCTGGGTCAAAATCCTGGAACTCCCTTTCTAACATCACTGTGGGTGTACCTACACCACATGGACTGCAGAGGTTCAAGAAGGCAGCTCACCACCACCTTCTCAACGGCAATTAGGGATGGGCAATAAATGCTGGCTCAGCTAGCGAAGACCACACCCCAAGAATGAGTTAAAAAAACCCGCCCATTCCTGGGGTTAGTCTAGTAAACCTTCTCTGAACTGTTTCTAATCCATTTACATCTTTCTTTAAATGGATAGATCAGCACTGTACATAATACTCCAGATGTGGTCTCACCAATGTCCTGTACAACTGAAGCATAACCTCCCTACTTTTGTAATCAATTCCCCTCACAATAAATGAAAACATTCTATTAGCTTTCCTAATTAACTGCTGTACCTGCATACTAACCTTTTGTGATTCATACACTAGGACACCCAGATCCCTCTGAACCTCAGAGCTCTGCAATCTGTCACCATTTAGATAATAAGCTTCATTTTTATTCTTCCTGCCAAAATGAACAATTTCACATTTGCTCACATTATACTCCATTTGCCAGATCTTTGCCCACTCACTTAACCTACCTATGTCACTTTATAGCCTCCTTACGTCCTCTTCACAATTTACTTTCCTACCTATCTTTGTGTCATCAGCAAATTTAGCAACCATTCCATTGGTCCCCTCATCCAAGTCATTTATATAATTTGTAAAATGTTGAGGCCCCAGTACTGACCCCTGTGGCACACCACTCATCACATCCTGCCAGCCAGAAAAAGACCCATTTATGCCAACTCTCTGCTTCCTGTTAGCTAGCCAATCTTCTATCCATGCCAATATGTTAGCCCCTATACCATGAGCTTTTATTTTCTCCAATAACCTTTGATGTGCCACTTTATCAAATGCCTTCTGGAAATCTAAGTACAGCACATCCACCAGTTCCCCCTTATCCACAGCACATGTGACTCCTTCAAATAACTCCAATAAACTGGTTAAACATTATTTCCCTTCTACAAAACCATGTTGACTCTGCCTGATTGCCTTCAATTTTTCTAAGTACTCTACTATCACATCTTTAATAATAACTTCTAACATTTTCCATATGACAGATGTTATAGTTTCCTGCTTTCTGTCTGTCTCCCTTTTTGAATAAAGGAGTTATATTTGCTGTTTTCCAATGTAATAGAACCTTCCCCGAATTAGTCGCTTGAATAAAAATGAATAACAACAAAGTTTTGAGAGAGGGGATGTAGAAAGAGGTAAAAAAGAGTAGAGTAGTTGACTTGGTACTATGCACCCCCCAGACATTACTAACCTTGTTGGAGTTGACTTTCCTCAGAGTATACGCAAATGAACTTATAACACTGACAATTTAACATAACACAGAGTGCATCTGTTTTTGTTGCCATGTTATGACAAAAGAAGGGGCACGATATTTAGAAACTTGGCCCTAATATTTATGCTTAAATGTGGAAGTGCAGTTTGGTGTATAACTGCAGCATTGCAATCTAAACACTGCTATTTTCACATTTGAATGCCATTCATGACACAAATAAGTTTTACCAGAAGGCAAATGTTTTCAATTATTATATTCCTGCTCCTTTGTTCTCTTGCAAGTTATACCTGGAATGTCACAATGAAGGGCAGGTATTAAATTAATTCTGGGCCCAGGTGCAGCTGAAGATTGCTTCAAAGACTTCAATGTGTTCTGATGTACAATTAGTTCATAGCCCTTTCACCCCATAGACTGGATTTAAATCTAATCCAGACCAGTCTTGCTTTACCACCATTCAACATGTTAAATGAATATCAACCAAGTTTCAACTGGGTTTAAGTCCAATGCACAAAATTGTACATTATTCAGTGCAAATTCACATTCTGTGATCTGGCTCAGAGAGGTCATTGGAAAGCTGTCACAGGAATGAATTAAAAATGGTTCAACAGCAGGGGAGCTCTTATGAGGTTTAGCGAAGGTGCATATTTTATTAGTCAGCTAGAATTCTGATGCGCAGAAACCTACCATCATGCGTCAAATGTTCCAAGTCAATCTGCTGAGAAATTCACATAGGTCAAGACTTTGTTTTCCTGAAAAGAGCTGCATGCTGTCCTTGTGGGGAGATGCCTCACCCCTTTAAATCCAGAGGATATATATATAGGCTGCTGACCGCCACGGCTAGTTAGAGGTGCCAAGTGTACATGGTGATTTGTCGGGGTTTAAAGTATATGGCCAATAATCATATGTGAAGAATAGTTACAAATCCTTGAATTTATTCCACATACATGAGTAAAACTTAAATCCCTTTGAGTCACTGGTGGTTAGAAATCTATTCAAACTGGTGCCTGTTTGCACAAAGTGCTGGTAAATGTGGCATGTAACTTCAGGGGTAATTCTGGAAAAAAATCCCCACAGCATCCAAAACACCACCATTAGACAGTAAAATTCTTCATGAAATAATGGAAGTACAACACATACATTGTGCAAATAGCACATTCTATTGGACATTGTTAAGTAGGATGTTTATTGCAATTGTGAAGAGGACTGACATAACTCATTCCTGACTTTGCAAGCTACCCAAACTTTTTTTCAGAAAGAATACATTATAGGTTTGCTCCACAAAGGGACTTTCGCTCTGCATCTGGCTTGTTGTAATTGACCACTGATACAAAAAGTGATTACAAAAATAGAAATTGCTCCGTTCTCAGCATTATTCCATCACTTTGGTGAATTTAATTAACCACCAACACTAGCTACTGTACTGTCTCAAAAAATGGATAAAATGACTGTCTTGAATGAGATGAAATTTTTTATTTACCCTTATTTCATTTCAATGGTAATATAGTTATAAAGATGCCTTTTACGAGTGTATGATTGGGCCACAGAACCTGCAATATACCATGCAATGTCACTTGGTCCATACTCCTTTCAGGAATTCCAGTGCTGTGATGTCAGAAGTCCAATCAAATTAAGAAAGTTATATTTATTACCAATCATAGAAGTAGGACAAAATGGAATAACCAAGGTTACACCTCACAGAACAGGTGAGACTCGCACCAGTACACAATGAAATGATAGAATTGGGTCCATGGTCTAAGGCTTTACATTCAACAGTTCACTATAGAATGGAAATCTTTCCCCCCAGTCAGCTTTGAAATCCAAAGTGATTTTTCCAGTAATTGTCAAGTCCCATTTTCTAGGTTTTTTTTTCTAACAAAATAAGATTCTGGAGAAGTGTGCAAGTTTGCCTAATTTGAATGCACTGGGAATGCTGAGATGACTAAATAATGAAATTATTAGAGCTACAGATTGGGAAAGAATGATAAGGAATAGAAATCCAACCTGTAAAGTATATATTATGGAAATACAATTGAAGGACTGCAGTAATGGCAAGATATGATTAAATATATTGTCATGAAATGTTGTATGCAATCTATTTGCCTTACTTTCTGAGTCTGCTTCCCATGTGTCTAGATTGAACGGATCAAAAATATAATTTTATTAATTTACCATTTTAAACCTTTGCTCATAAAATGCATGACAGGCAAACAAAAGTATTACTCAGACAGCCTTTCCACAGACACAGAAGATACTGTACAGAATGTTATTGGGTAATTTTTATTCCATAAACTGAGAGTAGATAACTTACAAGCCACAAATGTAAGAATGAGCTATATAGTCTCCTCGCAACTGAAATAAACATCTGATAGAATGTTGTCCAGGACGTTATCCAATTTACTAAGTGCACCTGCCCATTTCCATTTCGTTTTGCCAATATTAGGAAATTCCTTTGTGGGAACAGTATTATAACTGCAGCGGTACAAAGAGATGACCCACCACCACCATATCAGGACAACTAGGAATGGGCAATAAACACAGTTTTGGCAGCAACTCCCACATCCCGAAAACAAATTGATAATACAAAGCAATGTTGTCTATAAGCAATGCCCTTGCCCATGGCATCCAGCATTGGTATAGATAACAAAGGGAGGGTGCCTGCAACAGCTATTTTCCGTCGATTCCCAGGCAGATCCTGGGCAAAGCTGATGGAACCCACTAAATTTACCTAAATGATTCCGGCAACTAAAAGCCTGACTGGGGTCAAGAGTGCATCCCTATGGTTGGCAGAAGTCCCATTCTTTTGAACTTCTACTGGTGTTTACAGTTAAGCAGATGATTAGGCACGAGTATCAGCACACTCCTTATTTCTCTGTTCACTGCAACAAACCTGATCACACATTTACCTGGCACTCATATAAATGCATTTTCCTGAAAAGTTCACTAAAAAGGAATCAATGGTAAAGCCCTGTTTAGAACATAAGAACACAAGAAATAAGAGCAGGAGTAGACCATTAGGCCCCTCAAGCCTGCTCTGCCATTCAATAAGATCAGGGCTGATATGATTGTGGCTTTAATTCCACTTTCCTGTCTGTCCCCCATAACCTTTGACTCCCTTGTAGATCAAAAATCCGCCTAACTCAGCCTTGAATATAACCAATGACTCAGGCTCCATTGATCTTTGGTGTAGTGAATTCCAAAGATCAACAACACTCAGAGAAGAAATACCTCCTTCTCTCCATCTTAAATGGGAGGCCCCTCATTTTGAAACTATGACCCCTAGTTCTAGATTGCCCAACAAGGGGAAACATCCTGCCAGGATCTACTCCCTCAAGCCCCTTCAGAATCTTATATGTTTTCATAAGATTGCCTCTCATTCTTCTAAACTCCCTTGGGTATAGGTCCAACCTGCTCAAACTTTCATCGTAAGACAACCCCTTCACCCCTGCAGGATTCAACTTTGTGAACCTTCTCTGAACCACCTCCAATGCAAATATATATTTTCTTAAATAAGGAGACCACAACTGTACACAGTACTCTAGGTGTGGTCGTGCCTTGTACAGTTGTAACAAGACTTCTCTAATTTTATACTTCACCCCCTTGCAATAAAGGCCAACATTCTGTTAGGCTTCTTAATTACTTGCTGTACTGGCATGCTAACTTTTTGTGATTCATGCATTGGTACAACCAGCTCACTCTGTACCACAGCATTCTGCAGTCTCTCTCTCCATTTCAATAATATACAACTTTTCTATTCTTCCCACCAAAATTGACACCTTACATTTTCCCGCATTATACTCCATCTGTCAAATTTCTTCCCACTCATTTAACCTATCTTTATCCCTTTGCAGACTCTTCGGGCAGAATTTTACGGCCCCGTTTTGATGGGGATGGGGCCGTAAAATGTGGCGAGCCATTATAAACCCCATTGACTTCAGCGGGAACGTAAAATCCTGCGCCTTAAAATTCTGCCCTTCATGTTCTCCTCACAACCTGCTTTTCTACCCATCTTGGTATCATCAACAAATTTAGCTACCATGCACTTGGTCTATCCATCCAAGTCATTAATATAGATTGTAAATAGTTGAGGTCCCAGCACTAATCTCTGTGGAACCCCAATAGTTATAGTTTGCCAACCTCAAAATTACCCATTTATCCTGACTTTGTTTCCTGCCAGTTAGCCAACCCTCTATACATGCTAAGGTATTACTTACAACACCATGGGCAGAATCATCTGTTCCCGCAAATGTCTAGCATGCTTGGTGGTGTGAGCAGACAATGTGGCAAGAAGGCCAAAAACCATTTTCATGACATTGCGAAACCAGTTTGCGATCGTTCATTCAGCTCATCAATGACGGGCTACATTTCCTGCTTTCGGACATTTAGAAACTCATTGTAATACATCTGCGTGTTATTATAAGGCCAGCCCGCCAGAATCATCCCCCTGGATGGATCGTCTGCCCATGTTGGCGAAATTGCACACCAAGTGTTTCACAACACATATATAATGCGTGCACTTGGCGGGCTGCATTTTGAGGGGAACTCGGAGGTGAGTGCACAGTAACGTTGCGCAGCACTCGCATGGGTTGCCTGTTGGACTTCAAGGTTGAGGCACGTTGGAGGCATGGGGGCAATGGCTGTCCTGCGGTTGAGGCGAATTGGGGTTAGGGACAAAGGCTGCCCTGCGGTTGAAGGTGGTGCACAAGCACATGCAGGTGTGGGGGAGGGGTGGGGTGGAAGGAAGCAGCCACACACTAGGGGAGCCTTATATATAGTGGTAATTCCTCTGCAGCTGAGACAGTTCAGATGCAGCCACATTGACATGAGTGGGGTCAGGCCTCTAGCTTATCTACCCACTCATGCAATGCAGAGGCATGCAAGTGCCACAGATTGCTCCAGAGCTTCACACTCCTTGGGCACAGACATCAAACTAATGAGCATTTTAGTGAACTGCAGAACAGTTGGACGACTGGGCATGTTGTACAATCTCCTTGCTAAAGCTGGCCATGGAGCAGTCACTTGTGGATGTGCTCACAGCCCCTTGCAATGTCATCATTTAGGCTTGCATCGGTCTCCCCCATGGTTCAAGCTATGCAGCCTTGCAGCCCGGTTAGGAGAATGCCTGTGCCTGAGCTGAGAGCACAGCCTGCAGCCCAGTGGGCAAGGCTGCCACCAGTTGGTCACGTGGAGTGGGGCAGAGGCGGTTGGGGTTTCGATCAGCCATGTAGTGCACTAAACTCTGGCCATCCAAGTGGTGGCCTGCACTGTCCAGGATGTGTTAAGGGGCTTTCAGATTTAATCAACAGAGGTTCTTAGTATATCCAAGCTAACCCTCGCATCTCTCTTTTTTATCCTGCAGGAGGAGTACATCAGGAGCTCAAGTGACCTCTGTGGGATATCACAAACCTCCATCCACCAATGAGGTCACGGATGCCATCTTTGCGAGGGCACACAAATTTGTGCATTTCACCTGGGACCAGGAGAGCCAAGATGCAAGGGCGATTGGATTTTCCCAAATCTCAGGTTTACTTAGATCCACTTAGTGCAAACCTGGGATGATTCCACCCCATGAGATCTTTCATATGGAACCTTATCGAATGCCTTTTGAAAATCCAAATGCACCACATCTAGTGGTCCCCCTTTATCCACCCTGTTTGTTATATCCTCATAGACCCGAGAAAATGCGGCAAACATCTTCCCTTTCACAAAACCATATTACCTCTGTTTGCAACAAAAACAGGAAATGCTGGAAAAACTCAGCAGGCCTAACAGCATCTGTGAAGAGAAAGACAGAGTTAACATTTTGGGTCCATATGACTCTTCTTCACTCTCCTTGACTCTGCTTGACTGTATTATGATTTTCTAAATGTCCCGCTATTACTTCCTTAATAATAGATTTCAGCATTTTCCCAGTGACAGATGTTTGGCTAACTGACCTACAGTTTCCTGCTTTCTGTCTCCCTCCTTTTTTGAATAGAGGTGTCATATTCGCAGTTCTCCAATCCGCTGAGACATTTCCAGAATTTAGGGAATTTTGGAAGATTATGACCAATGCATCCACTATCTCTGCAGCCACTTCTTTTAAGACCTAAGAATGTAGGCCATCAGGTCAAGGGGACTTGTCAGCCTTTAGTCCCATTAGTTTACCTAGTGCTTTTCCTCTCATGATAGTGATTGTTTTAAGTTTGTCCTCCCTTTTTCCCCTTGGTCATCTACTATTCTTGGGATGGTTTGTGCCTTCTGCTGTGAAGACAGATACAAAATATTTATTCAAAGTCGCCGCCGTTTCTTGATTTCCTACTATCAATTCCCTGCCTCGTTCTTTATGGACCAACACTTACACTAGTTGCTCTCTTCCTTTTTATATACTTGAAGAAGCTCTTACTGTCTTTTTTTTAATAGCTCTTGCTAATTTACTCTAATATTCTAATTTATCCCACTTTATTTATTTTTAGTCATCCTTTGTTGATTTCTAAAATGTTCCCAATCTCCTGGCCTGCCACTAAGTTTGCAGCATTACAAACCTTTTCTTTCAATTTGATTCCACCTTAGCTTCCTTAGTTAGCCATGGATGGTGCAGCCTTTTCATAGACCCTTTCTTTCTCACTGGAATATATGGTTGTTGAAAGTTTTTAAACACCTCCTTAAATATCTGCCACTTCTTATCTACCAGCTTACCTTTTAACCTATTTCCCCTGCCCACTGTAGCCAACTCTGTCTTTATACCTTTGTAATTTGTCTTTATTTAAGTTTAAGACATTAGTTTCATATCTAAGTTGCTCATCCTCAAACTGAATGTGAAATTCATCATGTTATGATCATTCTTACCTAGAGGATCTTGGATCCTTCACTATGAAATCACTAATGTGTCTCATTACACATTACCAGGTCTATATTACTGTTTACTGTTTGTATCAGCCCAGTTTCTTCGAACAACACATTCTGGAACCACTCTGTAAACTCATCCTCAAGGCTACATTTACCAATTTGATTTGTCCAATCTTTATGAAGATTAAAATTACCCACAATTATTGAAGTTCCTTCCTTATAAGCCCCTATTATTTCTTAATGTATATTCTGTCCTACAGTGTAGCTACTGTTGGAAGGCCTATAAACTTGCTATTTATTATCTCCACCCAAACTGACTTGATACCTTGATGTTCAGAACCAAACTCATTTCTCACTACTCTACTGACCTTTATCAAAAGAACTATACCATCTCTTTGTTCTTTGTTCCTATCCTTCCAAAATGTCAAATACCCTTGAATGTTCAATTCCCAGCCTTGGTCAGCTTGCAACCATGTCTCTGTAATGGCTAGCACAACATATCCATTTTTGTGTTTGTGATATCAATTCATCCATCCATGGCTGCCTTTAACTGTATTTTTGAGATTTTTCCTTATTTTGATGCTATATGCTGGTACACCCTTGTGTTTGTATTCTCTCTCCCTTCCTGAGACATTCTGGTTATCGTTACTTGTATTGCTACCCTGGACAATTGCCTTGTCCTTGCTCATTAACATTCTAAATTCCCCTCATGTGAAACTTACCCCGCCTTATTTAGTTTAAAGCCCTCTCTACAGCCCTAGTTTCATAATTCCTGAGTACACTGGTCACAGTGTGGTTCAGGTGAAGGCCATCCCTTGGTCTAGCTCCCTCTTTCCCCAGTACTGGCTCCATTGATCCATTAATCAAAAGCTATTTCTCCCACATCAGTCTTTGAGCCACACATTCAACTCTCAGATCTCATTTACCCTACATCAATTTGCTTATGGCTGAGGCAGTAATCCAGAGATTATACCTTTGTGGTTCTGCTTTTTAATTTAGTCCCTAGCTACTCATACTCCCTTAGCAGAACCTCTTTCTTAGTCCTACCTATGTCATTGTTAGCCACATGGGCCACAACAACTGGATCATTCTCCTCCCACTCCAAGTTTCTCCCCAGCCCTGAGGAGATGTCTTTAACCTTTGTACTAGGCAGGCAACACAGCCATTGGGACTCACACTCTTGGCTGCAGAGCACACTAGCTATCCCCCTAACTCTACTGTCCCATACTATTCATACATCTCTTTTTACACACCCCCCCCCACCCCCACCCACCCCCAGCATTTGAATGGGCCCATGTACCACAGTGCTGTGGTCAATCTGCTCACCCTCCTTGCAGTACCTGCTCTCGTCCGCACTGGCTGCAAGAACCTTGGTCAAGTTCAAGAGTTGAGGCTCCTCCAGTGCTTCCTTCTGGATCCCCATACCTGCCTCACTCATAGGGCGGGATTTTCCACACCCGCCCGCCGCTGTGATCTTCTGGTCCTGCCGCAAGTGAATGGGCTTCTGGCTGGTGCGCTGCCTCACCCATGGCGGGTCCCGCCCTCTACGGGGCTGGAAAATCCCGGCCATAGTCACACTCCCCTGTCCCTCACCATAGATGAGTTAGCTAACCTAAGGTATGGACTGCTTCCTGGAACAAAGTGTGCAGGTAACGTTCCCCCTTCCTGATGCATCACAGTGTCCAAACTCAGACTGCAGCTCATAAAATCTGAGCTGAAGTTCCTCGAGCTGCAGACACTCACTGCAGATGTATTTTATGTGGATACACTGGTATCCACCAGATCCCCCTACAACTGCAACACATCACATGCCCTACCATCTTTATCGTAGTTTTACTAGTTAGGGTTTCAAGTTTAGAAATACCACTCAACGATCATTTGTTGTTATATTAAATAGTTTAACTAGCTAGGTATAAATTTAATACAGTACTAATATCTCTCTGGAAACTACTGCTCAAGTTTCGAGAAATAAAATGAACTTTAAAACTCACCAACCAATTCACTGACCTGCTTACCTAATTACCACCTCTGGATTTCAACTCTCAGGCCTCACTGACACCTCCTCTCAAATCACTCCTTGGCTACAACTTTCCCTGAATTGCACCAAGTGCGGTGGCAGGCGTGAAAAAAGATTTCTTTCCCACCAGACACAAGGGCGGGTTTTTGCACCGTGTAATCCGCTTCCTGCCTCGTTAATTATGCAGCCACAGGAAACACACTGCCTCGCTGTTGGGTGGCATCTGAATCGCCTGCCACACCGTTACCTCACCGTTTCCTCACTCTGGGTGCCATATCTAAACTGCAGCTGCACACACAGTCCTTAATGCTCACAGCCCAGGACTGCTCCAATGAAGACATGGCCCCAAAAGCCAAGAAGAGTTCAGTGACCCATCACAGGAATTCCTTTTGGAGGCCTGCCATGATGTCCTCTATGCCCTCTCTGGCCACAAGAGGTCCAGCAATATCACCACTCCAGCTTGGGAGGCGGTGGCAGTGGTGAACAGTGCCAATGCTGCACAGAAGAGGTTGGCCATTGTTAGGATCATATCTCTGAAGACTGAATTTTTCTTTTACAAAATGGAAGGACATGGCATTATCTGTACATCTGGATGCCAACCTGAGATTTTTTAAAAAGATCATAAGTTCACCTTGGAACTGTTAACAAGCAGGCCCCTTCTGAGAAATGACCTGACCTGCATGGTACTTGAGGAAGATCCAGCTGTTTGTTTTGAACAGCAATCACTTTAACTGATGGGGAAAAAACTGAAAAGGCAAACATTGGTAACTTGTTAGAAATCACTTGGGAGAGAGAAAAAGACTTAAGACGTGAAGCTGCTGGTTTTGAAGGCAGTCTTGTTGGGGAACAAGCTGAGGAAGGAAGGCTACCCTAACTGACTCCCTCTCTCTCCCTTTCCTAAAATTATGTGTGGCTATCAACCTGTAGCCAGAGAGCCTGCATCTGAGTGTATCTGGTCTGCGTTTGGACCTGCAAAGCTGAGACCAGTTGGTGAGAACTTCCAGCCGTCCATCGGGACCAGTGGCTTGTATTCACACGAGGGAGCTCCAGAACCACAGTATCGAGACCCTGTGGACTTTATCCTTTATTTTATAATGCCCATCCTCTAAAGCCCATCTCTGCAGAGAGACTCCATCTGTTTGTCCTTTGTTTGTGTGTGTGTGTACTGGGGGAATTCTTTAGGAAGAGAAAGATAGTTGTACTTCACGATTACAATTGTGTGTTAACCAGAACTTGCAGCTTGTTAAAAAGCTATTTCATTTTATAATAAACAATTGTTCTGAGTTTATTGAAAGAAGCCTGGTTGAAGACTCTTTTATTCTGGGCACCAGAAGGGGAAATAGATGATTGGCTATTTTGATGAGAAAATTAAACTTTTAAATTAATGGTACAGCCTGCGGAGCAGTGGGCCTGGATCATACGCTCATTGCTTCCAACCCGATCGTAACACCAACCAGTGCAGAAAGAGGATGAGTGATCTCATCCGTACCACCAGGGTACCAGGGTAAGTCAACTATCTCATCACTCTAAACTCACACATTCACAAGCCCATCACACATTCACTGGCATCCCACTCACTGCCAGTTCAAGGGACATCACCACTCACTCTTTCACACTCTCTCCATCTGACCTCATCTCTTCTGGCGACTGCCTCCCCAGCCCTCACCACCTTGAGGCCACTTTCACAGATCAACATTTGCCCCCACACACACCCTGGGATACCCTCCTTTCGCAGTACAGCCCTCATCCTGCAGCCTCTTCCCTTGCCTGAGGCCACTTCTCCCTCTTCCCCAAGCAAGCCCTAGCCCTGCAGCCACTGAAAAGCCACCCCCACCTTACAGCTGGTCTGGTAGATAGAGACCTGCCTGTGAGCCCCCCTAAAAGTGTTGTGGCACTGCCTGCGAAGCCTGGCACTGATGACTGTGAGTGCTGCCCGAAGCAAAGTAGGCAAACAAACCTCGAAGTTCTGAGCAAATTGCAGCTTGCCAGGTGCACGTTGCTTATATACCATTGTGAAACGCGTCAAGGTGCAATCACGCTCGATGTGAGCTCATGATCCAGCTGTGGGGAGATGATTCCGGCGAGCAGGGCTTATAAGAGATTCTAAAGCATTGAAACTAGTTTCCCAATGTGCGGTGGTGGGAAACATGGCCCACCATTAACGGGTGGAGCAGACAATCACAAATTTGTTTTACAACAACTTGAAGCCAATTTTTGAGATCTCCTGATATTTCCTGCTCCCGCCCGCTATGATGCCTGCTGCAAACGGGACCGGAAAATCCTGGCTCTTGTTTTGTAAAAGACCAAAACAGTGCCTCTTCCCTCAAACATCCAATTCCTGAGTTCAGTACTCTGTCTACCAGAACTCCATCAAGCTCCCACCTGTGCTATTTACTCCATGGGGAAGGATTTCCCCCCCTTGGGGGGGAAGTGCAGGACCGGGAGCGGGCAGGTGCACCTCCGTTCGGTGCCCCCGACTGGGGGTGCGCCGCCGTTTTACGTGGGCGGGCCAATTAAGGTCCACCCAGTGTAACGTCCGCCAGGAAGTGCTATGCGCTGCCCCTGCGGGCGGGGGGGATTCCCTCAGCCGGGAGTGCGCTCTTTCACGCATGCGCGTACTGATCTCCCTGAGGCTCAGTGCCGCCTCAGGGAGATCGGCACCAAATTTAAAAATCGTAAAGATGCACAGATAAAATTTCCCTGACATGCCCCCTCATGTGACACTGTCATATGAGGTGGGACATGTCCATCACTTCAAATCCAACATTTATTAAATTTTAAAAACCCTCAAGAAACCTCATCCCGTCCATGGATAAGGTTTCAGGCTTTTTCTGAAGCCCGCCTAGGCTCCTGGCCTGCCCGCCAACCTTAAGGTTGGATGGGCAGGTCCATTAATTATGTCAATTACTTTTTAAAAGACCTCAATAGGCTGTTGACAGGTCAGCGGTCGCGCAGCTGTTTCGGCTGCAAACCCGCTGACGTGAAAATTGAAATGACTTAAGGATCCTGGCCCATGTGTGAGCAAAACCTTCTGTATTCATACTAGCTGGAATTGCAAAGATCTGAAACAGGGCCTGCTATCTTGTGAATCAGTTTTAACTGGCAACCTAATTAACTAACTGTATAGCTGCTACTAGCAGACAGCTTGCTTATCATAGACTAAGGCAGAATCGTCCCAGATTTGCACTAAGTGCGTTGCGGGTAGGCAAAATGATGCTTTATGCGCCGGCCGCGCTGGCGGGTTTTCACGCCGTATCATCCCAAACCTGCATTACTTAGGCATTCCCAGGAAGCATGCCGTTTCCATGGCGGGTGGGCTCTCGTTCACCCATCTTGCCATCACCTCGCTGCTTGAGCAAGCCAGGCGCCATATTTAAAGCCTAGCTGCGTGCACACATCTCAGTGCTCCCAGACCACGACTGCTGCAGGGAAGATGTCCATGAAAGGGAAAAGACTGCAGCCCCCAGGTTCAGCGACGTGTCACTGGAACGCCTTTTGGATGCAGTGGAAGCCTGTCGCAATGTCCTCTAACTCACCTCTGGCCACAGGATAGGCAGCTGTGTGATGAACCAGGCTTGGGAGGTGGCGGCAGTGGTGGTCAGTGCCAAAGCCCTTCAAAAGAGGTCAGTCACCCAGTGTCGCTCGAGGATGAATGATCTCCTCCATTCCGCCAGGGTAAGTCACTCTTCTCACACTCGCAACTCACACACTCACAAACCCATCACACATCCATAGGTCCCTCACTCACTGCCAGTTTAAGGGACATCACCAGTCACTCATACATACCTTCATTGTTCTCATCCTGTCCATGGGACCACTCACCACCCACAAATTCTAGGCATACTTATCATCTGGCCTGTCAGGCATCCTGCTTACACTGTCTCCATCTCTATTCATGCAGGACAAGCTGGTGCACAACAACAGGGAGACGTCGAAGACCTACGGAGGAATGCCTGAAATCAAGGTCCTTATGGACTTTGAAAACAGGGCCATCCAGCCGGCCGGCGAGGATCTGGACCGGTCCTGTGCTGACGGTGAGGTCTGTGCTGCTCTACCAAGTGAGGATCCAGTAGTGCAATATCCATCAGACAACCATGCTGTGAGTGATGTGTCCTCTTTCACAGGCCACTGCCCTGCACTAATTATCTCCCTTTGCTTTCGCAGGCACATCTGGGAAACAACCAACGGAGTCCACGCCCCAGGACCTCCAATCAAGCCCCGAAGAAACCTCTGAAGAGGAATCTGAAGGCACCCTCCTTGAAGTCCTGTCACAGAGCTCACCCACACCCTCCACCAGCGCAGAGACACACACCTCGGTGGGACCTAGCTTTAGAATAACCTCAGGATCACAATCTGGTGAGCACATCACACTGTCTGATCCACAACAGGCAGCGGCAGCGACCTCCAAGACCCCCAGCACTCGGAGGACTGCTGGAGGCCAGTAACTCACTGAGTCTGAGTCAGGTGACGAGCCTCTGGACTCGGTCATGTCACAGTTGCTGGAGCTGCAAAGGCAAGCTCGGGAACATCAGGAAGGGATGCCCACTGCACTCCTCAGATTGCAAGGCACGACGGAAGAGTCCGTCTGCCTTCAGGCTGAGGTGATAGCACCACCATGCCGACGCCCCAAAGTCAACACTGGTGGGATGGCGGCTGCCATGGAGACCTTGGTCCACGGTATCGCCCCTGCATTGCTGGGCAGGCTCAACTTCTTTGCTGATGCCATAGTTGGCCTCCAAAAATGTGTATGCGAGAGGCGTGCTGGGCAACTCGATCTCACTACAGCTACCCCTTCCCCTCAAGAAGTCAGCCACGGGCCCCTGGGCACCAATAAGAAGGATCAGCAGGTGTACACTCCAAGTGCCAGAACCTCATTTTCAGCATTCCGATTGTTGGCTCCTCCAAGGTACAAGCTGCAGCATGAGCCTCATTATACCTTGGCTCTGCTGCAGCCTGAGGCCGCCGCACAGGTGTCATCAGCCACGTCCTCTGTGGGTAGCCCTTGTCCCCAAGGAGCCATCCCTGCAGCTTCTGTGGGCCCTGCAATATGTCAGGGATCTGTGACTGACTGAGAATAAAGGATTCGTAGACACTCCCTGGAAACCGTGCACACACCTGCAGGATGCGTTTCTGGTGGTGCACACCAGTTGTATATTTAGCGGACAACCTTGTGGTTAATATAATTTATCATGTGTCGTGACGGAGATCTGAGCATCACGTGAGTGCAGTCGATGGAACCCTGCACCTGTGGGAAACCCAAGATCTGGGCGAATCAATCGCTCTTGCATCCTGGCTGTCCTGGTCCCAGGTGAAATGCACAAAGTTCTGTGCCCTTGAGAAGATGGCATCCATGACCTCATGGACGCATTTGTGGGTGGAGGCTTGTGAGATCCCTCAGAGGTCATCTGTGGAGCTCTGAAAGGAGCCACTGGCGTAGAAACTGAGCACCACCCTCACTTTCACAGCTACAGGCAGTGGATGCCCTCCATGTCCCTGTGGTACCAAATCCTGCAGCAGGTGGCAGGTGTGACCAACCAGTTCCCTAGACATGCGCAGTCTTTGGCAGCACTGGTTCTCATCATCTGCAAGAATGAAAGGCGGCGTCTATAGACCCTGGGTGTCACTTAGCACTGACCAGCGATGGCTCGCTATGGTTCCTTGGTGATGTGTGTGGGAGCCCCTTCTTCCAGAGGGTGCTGCTCCTCCCTTTGTGCAACCAGGCACCTCAGTCGCTCTCTCCTCTCTGTATGCCAGGAGGCATAAGGCTCGTTCACCAGGCTCCATGATCCTGATGTACTCCTCCTGCAGGATGAAAGAGAGAGATGTGTGTTAGCCTAGGTGTACTGTCCTACTATGAACCTGTCCTCGTTAAGTGTGAAGACCCCATAACGCATCCCGGAGAGTGCTGGCCTCCACTTGGAAGGCCAGAGTTTAGTGCACTGCATGGCTGCCCGAAACCCCACCCACCTCCACCTCACTCCACCTGACTGATTGGTGTCAGCTTTGCCCATTGGACTGCCTGCTGTGCTCTCAGCTTGGGCGTGGGCATTCTCCTAACCCATGCTGCAAGGCAGCACTGTTAGCTTGAACCATGGGGGAGACTGGTCCAAAGCGGGATGATGACATTACAAGGGGCTGTGAGCACCTCCATCAGTGACTGCTCCATGGCCAGCTTAAGCGAGGAGATTGTACAATGTGCCCAGTCACCCATCTGTTCTGCAGTCCACTAAAAACACTCATTAGTTTGCAGCCTGTGCCCGAGGGGTGAAAAGCTCAGGACCCCTTTTGGCACTTTGATGCCTCTTCGTTGCTTGAGTGGGCAGATAAGCTAGAGGCCTGACTCCAATCATATCAATGCCAGTGCCTGAACTGTCCCAGCTGCAGAGGAATGGTCACTTTATATAAGGTGTCCCTAACGCATGGCCGGTTCCCTCACCTACCCTAACCCCACCCCGAATGCTTGTGCGCTGCATTCAACCGCAGAGCTGCCCTTATATCCCCCCGCCAAGTCACCTCAAATGGAGGGCTGCCCTTGCCACCACCCCCCAACCCTCCCTCCGCCAACATGACTCAATCTTGAAGTCCAACAGGCGATCCTGGTGAGTTCTGCACAGTGTTACTGTGTACTCACCTCCACGTTCCCCTCAAAGTGCAGCCTGTCAAGTGCATGCCTTTTATATGCTGTTGTGAAACACATCGGCGTGCTTTCCCGATGTGGGTGTATGACCCAGCCGGGGGTGGGGGGAGATGATTCCGGCGGGCACGCCTAATAATGACATGCAGACGTATTACAATGAGGCTCCCAACATTCGATGGCAGGAGTGGACAATTGCAAACTGGTTTCACACTGTCATGAAGCCAATCACGGCATATTGTCCGCTCATGCCCCAGAACACAACCGACGCTGGTGGGCACGGAAAATCCCAGCCTAAGACTGGAAGAAACTACAAGTTAGCATTAAATATTTGATTTTTTTCCACTCCATAGCCCAGGAAATTCTGAGACCAATGGTTGTATGCCCGCTGTCACACATCTGGTGTAACAGAGAACAGGAGCGTCAATGTGTTATACTGTCAATGGTGCACTAGGTGGTCTTTCACTTGCATTTAGGTATCAGGCAGCTACAGTATATGGAAAGACACACTACAGGAGCAAACATCAGGAAACAGGGAAATACTGAAGTTTACAAAAAAAGTAATTTAATATTAATCAAGAATGCAAATAAATTAAATCAGACTGAAGATTTGTAAATATAAGTGCTGGATAAAGAAACTGGATGCTTAATGAAAATAAAGAAACAAGGTTGTAAGGCAAAGCACTCTGGCATAGCCATGACAGAAATTGTTGCTACATCATACCTTACACACAGCCCCTGAAAGATTCAATCATCACTGCTGACATAGAAGAATGACAGTGAGTGCTGTGGTTTACCAAAAAAACAAACCAATGGGTAACATTAGACTGCACAACTCACAAAAGGTTTGATTCTCAGTGAACAGCCAAGTCTGACTTAGGTATCTGGCTTCTACCACCCACACTTAAGTGAACCTCAACATTATATATTTGTCTAAGGAAAGAAAAATCACTTGAGCCAAAGGCACTTGTTGTGGTGGAAGTTCAGAAGTTGGTACACCAATGCTATTGGAGTTTGTGTAGTCCACGGTCACTGATGTTTAGTGCCACATGATGCAACTAGGAAAACTGGCATTCAAAAAGCAAGTACATCATTTGGACTAATCCGTTATTAATTCACTCATCAGAATAGAGGTTCCAATTTACCTGGTTCAACCTGACTTTGTTAACTGTCTTGGTAAAATTTATAATACAGATTTGAAAGAACATAACAAGGATGAAGTTCCATAGCATAATTATATACATACTTCATATTTAGTTTTGATTTTAAGGTTTTTTTGTACAATAAACACATTGGCCTGAATTTTACCCTCAGCGAACACACACGGTCAGTGGGCCCGGGAGCAGTCGCGAAACGGGCCGTGATCAGTCCCTGACCGTGATTTCACGCTGGCTGGCCAATTAACGGAACTGAAAAGCTCAGCGCTGCTGGGGTGAGGGTGGGGGTGGGCAATGACATTTCCGTGGGTGTGGGTGAGCGCTGCGAGAAAGCTCCCTGAAGGCAGTCAGCTGCCTCAGGGAGCTGCAGACCTGAAAATGCTCAAAAGAAGGTTTAAAAAGCTGTAAAAAAATGTTCGTGTATCACAATCACCTGAAAATATAACTGATAAAATTGCTGTTCATAATGGAAATTTCATCCCGCCTTTGTATGAGGTTTGATGAAAAATGCAAAGGCCATCTGGCTGATTCGCCCATCCGCCAACCATAAGGTTGGATGGGCCACGAAAAATCAGAGACAATTGCACCATTAATGGGCATAATTGCCCTCTTAATTGTCGGCGGGCATGCTTCCAACTTCTGCATGCGCCTGCCAAATGAAATAGTGTGCGAGTGCGCGATGTCGTCGGGACACACGCCCGACGTCTTCTTGTGCGATTTTACACCCGATCGGGTCGGGCGTGCACCTGCCTGCGAGATGTAAATTCGGCATGTTAAAGCACACATACCCATTGGTATAGTTTGTCTCCTCATTAAAGCTGCTTTTTCCCCATTTGGTGAGGAATGATGTCCCATTGTTGCTCACATTACTGCTTTGTTTTCTTGATTGGGGATTGAGTATTTTGAATACAATTGGTAAGCATGCACATATGTGCAGGATACAAGGTGTTCGTGAAAGATAGGGAAGGAAAGAAAGGATGACGGGTGGCAGTGTTGATAAAGCAGAATATAACAGTGCTGAAGGGAAAGAATGTCATAGAGGGGTCAAGAACAGAATCCATTTGGTTAAAGTTAAGAAACAACGGAGGTACCATTACACCGACTAGTGGGAAAGATATAGAGGAGCATATTGGCAGGGAGATTACAGAAAGATGCAAAACTGCAGTTATAATTAAACATATATAACTGGGATACTAATACTATATAGAGCAGAGTTGGGTAAAGTGTGCTCAGGAGAATTTTCTTAATCCGTATGTTTCCAGTGCAATGAGGAATGAGGCATTGCTGGATCCGGTTCTGGGAATGAGGTTGGCCAAGTGGATCAAGTGTCAATAGGGAAACATTCAGGGAACAGTAATCATTATATCATAAGGATTAGGTTAGCTATAGAAAAGGAGAAGGAGCAATTCAGAGTGAAAATATTTAATTGGGGAAGGACCAATTTCAGTGGGGATGACAACAGATCTGGCCCAGGTAAATTAGAATCAAAGATTGGCATACAAAACTGCAACATAACATTGGGGTGCTTTTAAAGAGGATATAGTTTGGGTACAGTTTAGGTACATTCCCACAAAGTGGAACAGTAGTGCAAACAAAGCCCAAGCGCCCTGGATAACAAAAAAGTAGAGAGTAAGATGAAACAGAAAAAGAGTTGCTAAGAAAGATGTCAGGTTAATAATGCAAGTGAAAACCAGGTTGAATATAGAAAGTTCAGAGGGGAAGTGATAAAATATAAGGCAAAAAGAGAGCATGAGAAGAGATTGTGCCTTAAATGAAAGGGAATTCAAAAGTTTTCCATAGACATAAAAATAGTAAAAGGGTAGTAAGAGGCGGGTTGGGGCTAATTTGGGACCAAAAAGGGATCTACACATGCAAGCAGGGAGTATGGCTGAGGTACTAAATGAGTACTTTATGACTATTCCAAGGAAGAAGATGCTGCCAAGTCATAGTGAAAGAAGAGTTAGTTGAGACTCTAGATGGGCTAAAAACTAATAAAGCAGAGGAATTAGAAGGATTGGTTGTACTTATAGTTGATAAGGACCCAGGACCAGGTAGAATGCATCCAAGGATACTGAGGGAAGTAAGGGAGGAAATTACAGAGGGACTGGCCATAATCTTCCAATCCTCCTTAGATACTGGGGTGTCAGGGAACTGGGGAATTGCAAATGTTATACCCTTGTTCAAAAAAGGTTGTAATGATGAGCCCATAGAATTACAGAGCAGTCAGTTTAACCTTGATGGTGGGAACACATTTAGATACAATCAGTCACATCAAAATTAACAGAAACCTGGACAAGTTTGGATTAATTCAGGCAAATTGTATTTAACTAACTTGATTGACAGAGAGGGTTGATGAGGGTAATGTGGTTGATGCTGTGTACATGGACTTCCAAAAGACATTTCATAAAATGTCACATAACAGGCTTGTTAGCAAAGGTGAAGCACATGGAATGAAAGGGATAGTGGCAGCATGGAACTGAAGTTGGCTGAGTGAAAAGAAACAGAGTAGTGTTGAACAGTTGTTTTTCAGACTGAAGAAAGGTATGCAATGGGGTTCTCTCTATGGATTAGTGCCAGAACAATTGCTTTCCTTGATCTAGGTTAATGGCCCACATTTAGGTGCACAGGGCACAATTTCAAAATGTGCAGATTTCGCAAAACTAGGAAGTATTGTGAACTGTCAGAAGGATAGAGATAGGCTTCAAGAGGACATAGATAGGCTGGTTGAATGGGTGGACATGTGGCAGTTGAATTTTAATGCAGAGAATTTTGAAACGATACAAGAATGAAGAGAGGCAATATAAAATAAAGAGTGTAATTCAAAAGGAGATGCAGAAACACATAAATCTAGGATATATATACACAAATCTTTGAAGGTGGCAGGGCAGGTTGAGAAAGCAGTTAAAAAGATATACGGGATCCTCAGTTTTACAAATACAGTTTTGAAAACAAGAAGTTATGATGAACCTTTATAAAACACTGGTTCAGTCTCAACAGGAGGATTGTATCCAATTCTGGGCACCACATTTTAGGAAGGATGTGAAGGCTTTACAGGGGATGCAGAAAAGATTTATGAGAATGGTTCCATGAATAGATTAGGGGAGCTGGGGCTGTCTTCCCTAGAGAAGAGAAGGTTGAGAGGAGATTTGATGGAAATGTTCAAAATCATGAGGGGTCTAGACAGAGTGGATAGAGTGAAACTCTTCCTTTGGTGGAAGATTCAAGAACCAGGAAATATCAAGAAAAGGTTACTGGCAAAAGAATCAATGGTGGCATGAGGAAAAACGTTTTTACTCAGCAAGTGGTTAGGATCTGGATTGCACTGCCTGAGAGTGTGAAGGAAGTAGAATCAATTGTGGCTTTCAAAAGGAATTGGATAAGCACCTGAAGGGAAAAGGTTTGCAGGGCCATGAGGAAAAAAGGCTGTGAGTGGGACTAGCTGATCTGCTCTTACAGAGAACCAGCACAAACATGATGGGCTGAATGGCCTCCTTCTGTGCTGTAACAATTCTATAAATCAGGGCAAAGCTTCAATCATCTTTATATTTTGTAAAACCACACCTTCACAGCCAACAAGCCTGCACATACATCAGAGCAGGGCCAAGCCTCAACCATCATTATATAGCTTAAAACCACAACTTGTTGGTCATTTTTAAGGAGGCCTCATCCGGGAAGGTGGAATGAAAAACCTTAGGGGATCCTTTTATTTCCTTGCATATATTTTGATGCTTTCCATTCATAAAATAAACATGAGGATGAAACCCATAAATGAATAATAAGAAATGACAATTACCTTTAGCCTAGAACAGCAACTAAATAAATATGATAAATGTTTGGTTACACCATTCATTGAAGTAAAACGCAACAAGAACTTTTAACCATAGAGGTAAAAAGAATAAACAGAAATCAAAACAGAAAATGGTGCAAGTACAATATAGGTTTGCCAGCATTTGTACAAAAGGAAGAAGAGTGAATATTTCAGGTGTGGATCTTTTTTCACAGTTGTTGACTGTTACATATTGTTCTCTCCCCATTCTCTGCCTCATGTTATTTAGACATTGAAAGGGACTTTCTATTCATCCAGTTTCCAATTGAAACAAAGGGTTATATCCAAAATGTTAATTTATCGTCTTACTTTTCAGATACTAACAAGGCTTATTGCATATTTTCAAAGATTTCTGGTTTTGAATCTTTAATCAAGACAGTGACAATAAGTATAACACTGTCCTGGCTTGAAAGCAGAAGGAAAGAAAGAACCCATATTTATATTCTTTCGTAGCCTCAGAATGTCCCAAAGTGTGTCATAGCCAATTAATAACTTTATGAAGTGACTGTTATGAAGTGCCTAATTGGTTGTAAAACAGTCCAGTGCAATGCTGAGGGATGCATTGTACTGGAGATGCTGTCTTTCAGATGAGATACTAAATTGAGACCTGGCCTGTTCTCTCAGTTGGATGTAAGGATCCATGGTATTATTTAAAGAAGAACAGGGGTGCCCTTCTGTGTAGCCTGACCAATGTTTATCCCTCAACCGCCATCATCAAAAGCAGATTATCTAGCCATTATCTCATTGTTTTTGTGGAACCTTGCTGTGCAAAATTGGCTACTACTTTTCACGCATGACAGCAGTAAGATAGCACCTCCCACAATGCAGCAGTTCTGTAGTTTTATACTGTAGCATCAGCCTAGATTTTATGTTCAAAGTCTTTGGAGTGGAACATGAATGCACAACGTTATGACTCATAGGCAAGAGTGCTACCACTCAAGTTAATAAGTCATTTCTCACATAGCTGAGGTTTGACTTCCAACCAGAAAGTCATGCATTTGAACCTCAGATCTGAATATTGCTCTAATCCAGTCTGGTGTGCCTGTTTAGTGCTCAGTTGTACTTTTAGCTGGAGTGTTGTGTAATAGAAAAATGGCTGAATTCAAGGAACAGTTGATAAAAAAATAAATCATGTCCAGCTGGCTTCATTTGATTGAAGCTTTTTATCAGGAAATCACTGGTGATGGTCATGGAGAACTTGGTAGCTATCTCTTCAGCACTTTCAACTACAAGAAAAATCATGATGCTCACTGTACTGGAAGGAGAAAACTTGAGGGAAAATTATTTCTGAAGAAAAGTATTTTGAACATTTCATCTACATACGTTTCACAGCCAGGCACCAGAAGGTAGTGAATTGTTACTGAGCAGTTGGGAACGATGGTCTGTTAATAAGCTTCTGCTTACTTGAGAGATTTTGAGGTGCCTAAGTCTAAAACATATTTACTCATCACTTCACACTCTAATACACTTCACCTCCTTGACGAGCAATTACAGATTAAATCTCGCTCACACACAACACGTTTTAAGATTTGACAAGATCTCTGCTTTTCTTCAGATAGAGTGGCAGCCAAGTTGCCTTTTCTCTAATATGCGAATTGCTCTGTCAAACTTCTGAGTAGCTTTTAGGTCTGCAGAGCCCAAAACAGCCAAAAATCTGCGAAATATAGGTAGAACTGTTCAAATTAATTCAAGAACGTTCCCTTTTTTGTTAATTTAAATAAACACTAGCTGTTGGTTGCCCTGCATTTAAGTAAAAAAATGTTAGGGCCTTATTGTTCAGTGTGCCATCATTTTGTGTATCTGATTTTAGTTTCCAACTGTCACTGTAGCTGGTGGGAGATTGGAAGCACCTGGTTATGGTGGTGTAGGAATTCCCGGTTAACACTGTGGATTGCCTCTCAAGACCGTAGAAGGCCTGTAGAGACTAATGTTCACAAGTCATCCTCTGGTACAGTGCTGTCCAGAAATCAGATGTAAAAGTAATATCGGGGAAGCAGGAAACCAACATAAAATCATTGAAACAAAATCCAGTCAAGAAGAGCGAAACAAAAACAGCTGATCACTTTGTTGTTTGTGGGAGCGTGCCATACACAAATTGGCTGTCGTGTTTCCTACATTATAATAGTGGCTACACTTCAAAAGTACTTCATTGACTGTAAAGTACTTTGAAATGTCGGATGGTTGTGAAAGGCGCTAAATAAATGCAAGTGTTTCTTTTTCTTGTTTTATTTAATTTTTCTGTTATCTCAAAGATTCCAAAGATACAACATTATCTGAAGTACAAATGTGACATACAGTCTGGATTATAGATCCTTGAATGGCCTTCTAAGCATTCAATAATGTTCACTGGAAGCGTGCGCACATTTCCAGGTAGAAATGCACTGGCCATCATAGTCAATGAAATGATGGCAACAAAAGCACACATGGAAACATTTAAATGTGGAAATAATTTACTTAAAGTAGGGTAGTCAGCTTCTTGCAAGGCCTGTTCTCAACTTTTGAAACCCTCCTGTCATATAGGACTGACCGTCTTCTTGGTTTGTATAAAAGATGGTTACAGCCACGGACAGAGCCTGTCAGACTGTTAGTCACTCTGCAAACCCTTCCACTACTCCACATCATTCTCCAAGGGAGCAGTGTGAAAATTCAAAAACAGCGTCCTTTAAGTCACTCATGGATTATTTTGCTGGGTGACCAATTGCTATTGATGGTGCTTTCTGGATGATGGCTACCAATCAGAAAGACCTTCCTCTTCAGTAAAATTCACATGGGAGAGCAATCTGTGAATGCAATATCCATGAGTTAGCCAGAATTCAGTGCCAGTAGCCAGAATTGAGAGTTTCAGCACAACCAGGATGTAATAGCCAGCAATAAGAGTTTCTACAGGAGTCAGTAATTGGTAATGAGTTGCTGTGAAACCAGGGCTCTGAGCTAGTAATTAGAGCTTCTATGTAACCAAGGCTCATTAACAAATATTGAGAGTTTCTACAAGACTCAATAACCAAGCATTGAGAATTTCAACATAGGCAAAAGTCAGTGAAAGGGGAAACAAGAGCTACACAAATATATGGAGGAAAAATTGCAAAAGCTAATTTGCATTGAGAGAGAAACATAAATTCTGACCTACCATCAAACACTGTTAGCAAAGGAACATTTGTTGTCAACCTCTTTGACAAACATGTAGTAGGTTCACTGTTCAGTGCCCCCAGGTTAGCTTAAAGCCAGGGCTCCAACAATCCCGCTATTACGAATGGATAATCAATCAAAAAGGTCAGTTCAGGGTTCAGGAGCAGCCTACAGTGTCGTGACTGATCATTATGTAACTCTGACCTGATCATTGAGCTTTGAACTGCAGCGACAGTGAATTGAGGCCTCAGCAAAGCCTCTTTCCAACAAAAACTTAAAGAACCATTTTCTTAATGCTCAATGATGGCAATTCTAACAGACCATAAGTAAAGAAATAATCATAAAACTATTATATAGCAGAGTACTTGAACAGTAACAGTTAAGGCTACAGGCTATTAGCAGTGTAGCTAAAGAGCAACAACACTTAGGTTGACAATAAGAATTTTTAAAAATTCTACTTTTTATTTTTAGCCTTTTGTAATAGTGATTTGATCAGTGGGGGAGAATGCAGAAAGGACTGAAAACCATTAACAAAAATAAAATACAGGCAAATCCTCCTCCCTCATTCTGCTGAAACTCCAGATGGTGAAGCTGCCACCTTCTCAAGTGCTATCCAACTTCAAAGGAAGTCTATTTGCTAGGCAACAAGCCAAGACATTTGGTGAAGTCCTCTGAAACTCCTCTTAAGTTGTTTTGATTCTGCAATGTCAGTAAAGGCAGACAGAAAAGACCACCCCTAGATGTTCCTTTCGCACAAGCCAAAATATTAAAGTGGGTCAGAAGTCAGGCCAAGAACCACAATGTCACTCACCATATCTGATCTGCCCAAATGCATTTACATGGTAGTGATAGTTATATTTTGTGAAGTGAAAGAAAGAACAGTGTAACTCAGAGTAAAAGGGCATGAGGCCAATTTAATTTTCTGTAGCCTCATTGCTTCGTATATCACAATTATCCTGGACCTCAGCTTTTTTTGGTTTAATGGTCTGCGAGGCTGGGGATGTCTTTATTAAAAAATCTGTTCATGTGACTTTTGGCATAAAAAGATCATAAAATTTTCCCCTCGTTGGTGGGGGAAGTGCAGGAGCGGGAGCGGGCAGGCTCGCCTCCAATTGGCGCCCCCGATTGGGGACGCGCCGCAATTTTACGTGGGTGGGCCAATTAAGGCCCGCCCAGCGTGATGTCCACCAGGAAGCGCTATGTGCTCCCTGTGCGGGCGGGAGGGGGGGGATTCCTTCAGCTGGGAGTGTGCTCTTTCACGCGCACTGGTCTCCCTGAGGCTAAGTGCTGCCTTAGGGAGATTGCCTCGGAATTAAAACTTTTAACACAAATGTTTAAAAAATTTCCATGACATGTCCTCTCATGTGACACTGTCACATGAGCTGGGACATGTCCATCACTTTTACAGAAAACTTTATTAAATATTTTAAAACTCTCATGAAACCTCATCCCGCCTGTGGATGAGATTTCATGCTTTTTCTTAAGCCCGCCAGGGCTCCCGGCCTGCCCACCAAACCTAAGGTTGGACGAGCAGCCCTGTCAATTACCTAAGTTGGTTTATTAATGGCCTCAATTGGCCGTTGACAGGTCGGCAGGCGCACAGTTGACTTGGCTGTGCCCCCACCGATCTGAAAATGGAAATGACATGGGGTGATATTGGGAGTTCCGCCCAACGTCATCCCACGTCATTTTACGCGTTGGCGAGTAGGCCTCACCCCCGCTCGCCGACCAGAAACTGCAGGTGGAATGACCACAGATTCCACTGGTAAGGGGAGGCTCATCTCCCCTTTTTGCTAATATTAAAAGAGAATCCAAATTTAGATTTTTTGAAGGCCTTCAAAACCCATGGGGTTAAAAAGCCTGTTACCAATCTGCCTTTAAAAAGAAACATATGCTTAGTAGCAATATAAAATATTTTTTACTTTTAAAATTAGTTTAAAAATGGTATTTTAGCAATTTCAAAAAGATTAACTAGCCTGTTGGCCAACAATGCTTCCTTTTAATATAGCCACTTTCAGGTAGAAACTCATTCTAAGGCACTTCACAGTCTGACAAAAATGGACAAAAATCAATCAAGAAGAACCTACATCTGCAAATTTGGGCTCCGTAGTACCACTAGTTTTAGCATACAGGAACACAGAGGGCTAGAAATGGTCATTGATTCACTTCTGGTGACCTCCAGTACAACCTGCAACGATTGCCATGGTTGATAGGGCAATGCTGTAAGTGTGTTGTGCATGTGGTGAAAGCATGAAGAGTGGGCAGATCGTGACATCAGTAAGTGCCTAATACTATTTGGCCCCTGACCTGCCAATTTCAGCTTTGCGGGTGCTTGAAAGACCTTCTCTTAAGCACGCACAGCTGAACATGCATCCAAAAGCCTGAGGTGTTGCCACCAGTGCTATTCAAATGGATCAGAAGGGACTTTGAGGTAAGGTTCTTTTGACTTTCTCTTGTTGCTGCAGTGTTAGTGAAGTACTGTGTTCTGTGTTGTTGGAGGAGCTCACAAGTTATTGGAGTCAGGAGGGAGTGATGCTGGATCTCAGGAGTGTGGAGTTTGAAGGCTTCTGAGCAGCAAGCCATACCTAGCTAAGGTAATCCCAGAGCATTTCTCCTACCTCCATGTCAGCCAGGAGCAGTGCCTGAGGTGGCTACAATTCATCAAGGAGGTGCTCACTGACCTCTGGGGCCTGTAGCTGCAGAGCAGGGCGAGGATATCATTGCCAGCAGACAGGGAACTACGGTGGCCAGGCTCACTTAACCGTGGAATAGGCCTCACATGAATAGTTACGACTGGTCCCCAGGTGAGATCCCAAATTTGTCATGATCCTGGACGAGTTACCCCAAATTGTTAACTTTCCGAATGGGACCCCAATTTTGTTATGCTCCTGGGTGAGGAAGAATGACCTGGCTCCCCTGCTTTATTTAACCCCTTGGTTGTAACAAGATTAATTAAAAAGGATCCATTCCTTTCCTCATGGATATCTTTTCCCAGTCCAAATGTATTTATGTTTTAGAAGGAGCCAATTTAACCAGGCTTTCTTGAGTTGCTAAAAATCCAAGAAAAAATAATAAAAACACAACACACAAACACAAAGATCAGAAATGAGAAGTTGAGTCCAAAAATAAAAGTTAAAAAATATTTACAAATCAGTCTTTGGCTTGTCTGTGAGGAGTAGATGGTGAAACGTTGCGACTGTGAATTTGGACGATTCTGGTAGAGCCGACTTTGGTAGTTGAGCAGTTGGTTTGGAGACATTGGGTTGTGCAGGTTAGTTGAAGGAGCTGTCCTGTTTTCTTTTTGACTGTGGCTTTGCTGACTTGCCTCCAACCACAGAGAGAGAGAGATAAAGAGTTTTACCTGGAAGCTGTAGGGATGCCTAGTTGACGCTCTTCTGCTGTGAACCACACAGCACAAACTAGCACACCAGAACTAGAACACACAGATTAGGTTTGCAGCTGGCTTTTTAACCCCTTTTCTTGTGTATTCATGGAAGGGAACAAGAAACAAATACCCAGAATCTGCTTTCTTTCAACTCAAACCATTTCCACACTCTGAGATATAACTCAACAGGAGATGGTTTCTGCTGAGATGTGGTAATCAGTCTCCATTGTCTCCACAACAACATGAGATTAAAGTTCAGTCTTTTGCATTTCATCTCTGCCCTTCAAGTGTCTCTGTCTGAAGCATGCCTTGACACCTTTTTTCAGGTGTGACATTCCATGTTCTCTCTGGACTAGTTGGTCAAGTATAATCCACATCGGAATTTTCCAGAAAGTTGTTACTTTACATTCTCAGCCAGCTTTATTTTAATTCATTTTTACAGGATATGGGTTTGGCTGGATAGACCAGCATTTATTGCCCATCCCTAATTGCCATTAAGAAGGTGGTGGTGAGCTTCCTTCTTGAACCGCTGCAGTCCGTGTGGTGTAGGTACAGCCACAGTGCTATTAGAGAGGGAGTTCCAGGATTTTGACCCAGTGACAGTGAAGGAACGGTGATACATTTCCAAGTCAGGGTGGTGAGTGATTTGGAGGGGAACTTCCAGGTGCTGGTGTTCCCATGAATCTGCTGCCCTTGTTCTTTTAGATGGTAGTGGTCATGGGTTTGGAGGGTGTTGCCTAAGAACCCTTGGTGAGTTTCTGCAGTGTATCTTGTAGATGGTACACACTGCTGCCTCTGTGCGTCGGTGGTGGAGGGAGTGAATGTTGCTTGTAAGTCCTTTTAAAAAAACACATATCTTCCTTTAAAAAGTTCAACATGTCCGTAAGTAATTTGGGGCTGTGATTCACTGTAATGACTCAGTGTTATGGCAGCAACAAAACCTCCGCCAGTTAAGTCGGAGGGCAGAAGGGGCTGCTGCAGGATTTCCGGCCACTGCTCATGGGATGTCAATTGCAATCATTAATGTGCCAATTGACATCAATTATCTCTGAACCCACCACAATTTGGCGTTGGCTCAGGGGTTAAATGGGAGCTGCACTGCTTCCCCATGCCACCCGAAGGCTGCCTAGCAAATCCAGTTACCTAGACAGGCCCTCATTGTCAGGCAATCAGTGCCTAATCAAAGGCCCTGGCATTGGGAAGGAGGGGCGCTGAAAGCCAGCCACTGTCCCCTATACCATGACCCCCTCCCCATGATCTCCACCCCACTCTCACTCACCTTTGGCCTGTGGCCCCTCAGTGATCCTGGGCTTCTGGTGGGTGCATTGCTGACGCCACAGCTCCTGGTAGTGCTGACGAGGTAGCTCTGGTTGGTCGGCAGCTCTAGACAGGCGGGAGTTCCACCACTGAGTTCCTGGATCCCGAAGAAGGCCCAATGGTGGCCACATAAGTGCTGCAGGGCACTTATTACCATTGGGCCTCACCTATGGAACTGACAAGGATTCCCTGTGGTTCTTCAGCTGGTGGCTGAGAACCCCCCATTGGTCCAACTAAATCTAGCCCATTGTCAATATATCACAGTTCACTGTGCTTCACTGCATCTGGGAGGTCACAGAGGCTCTGGAAACATGGGGACTGGATGCCATTGCATTCCTTGTAAGCAGAGAGAAACAGAAGGTGTGGGTATATGGCTTTTCCAGGATAATGGAAGTCCCAGTTTTGCAGGATGCTATCCACTGCACACACATTCCTCTCTGGGTGTCACATTTTAACAAGGAGATGGACCAGAATGTCAAAGTGTACCATTCACTCAACATGCAGTTGGTGTGTGACCATGCACAGTGCATCATGTTGGTGAATGCCCGCTATCATGGCAGCAGTTACTATGACAAACCAACAGTCTAGTGCAACCACTAGGCAAATTAGGCGGTTGCCCAGAGTGGCAAAATTTGGTAGACAGCATAAAACTGAATGAACTATTCATGAAGCTACATAAGTAAACAAACATGCTTCAGCAGTGGGATTGAAAGGTCTAGATTTACTGAGATACATCCACATATACTGATATACATATAGCGCCTAATTTTCCCCTCTGGAGTCTGGGTTTGCGTGCCAGGTCACCCGCTTTTCTGCTCATTATATATGCATGAATGTGACCCACGTCGGAGCTCGTGGTGGAGCTGGCTTGTCCACTCCCCTGTGACCTCACTGGATCATCTTTCCTGGTGCCATATTTAAGCCGCACATGCACACATCATTCAATCTCTGCAGCCCAGGACTGGTCATGGTGAGTGATGGCCCCCAAAGGAAAGCAGCTGACTGCCCCCAGGTTTAGTGACAAAGTGCTTGAGGTATTTCTGGTGGAGGCACACCGGGATGTCCTTTACCCCAGTGATGGGAGATGGAGGTCTACCAACCTCACCACTCCAGCTTGGGAGAAGGTCGCCAGTGTGGTCAGTGCCAACATGGCCCACAGGAGAACCACCATCCAATGCAGGAAAAGGATGAGTGATCTCATCCGCTCTGCCAGGGAAAGTCAACCTTCTCCACACTCTAAACTCACACTCTCACAAGTCTGTCAGGCAATCGCAGGGTTCCAGTCCATAGGGATCTCACACCCTGCCAGCACAAGGGGCCTCACCACTGACTCTCTCACACAAACTTTGACATCTTCATCTCCACTCATATTCTGTGCAGCTCGCATTCTCAGCCCTTACATAGGTTCACTCAGGACGCACAAAAAGCAGGCATCCTTAACATCTGTCTTGGCATCCTACCCTGCTCATGGTCTGAACATCTGTCTTTATGCAGGAGAAGATTGTCCACAGCAGCAGTGAGAGATCCTGGATGGGACTGGAGGGGGAATGGCTAAACTCAGGCTAATCACAGGGTTAGAAAAATTAAGAAATACTAGGAGTACAAAGGTAGCATGGGTGTCCACTATTTGTACATTCTTTGTACATATGTAAATATAGTTCCAACCATTCACAACTTCTTATGTTGTGCATGCCTTTTTTTTCTGACGATATGCTCCATAGTCACTCAGTTGTCCCTGATGCCCGTACACCCCCGCCCTTCTCCCAAATGTTCCATCATCGGCCTTAGCAACCAACTCATTACAGTGTCTGTCTTTTTTCTGCTCAGTGGCAACCTGAGTGAAGCCTTTCAGAAACTTGTGGTTGGCCAGGGCATTAATGAGTCCTGCCTCAGAGGCTCATGCCATGATGCCACATGAATTCAGACTCTGCAGGCTGATTTAGTCCTCCTGTGCTTCTGTGTTTCTGCATTGTAGAGTGATCAATGTGTATTCTAGAGGATTTAATGGTGGTGCACATGGAGTTGATGCTTCTTTCATTGGCCTCCATGTACCTTCCAACAGGCTTGAGTGTGCCTGACTTTGGGATAAAAATTCAGACCTCTTATGGGTGTCTGTCTGCCTGCTGTGTTATCTCAGGTCCTCGTGTACATCTGAACATCACCTCATTATTAGTTCCCATCTTCCCACCTCCACGATGCAGAGCTAAGGACCTTGTAGAAACATGCTGCCAAAAGGTTACAAGTGTGCAGCCTAGGATGTGAGTACAGAGGCTCCAGATGGCTCACTTGGATTTGGGAGGATGTCACACATGGTCAGAAGGTGTGTCTACCACCTTGTGACATTAACCATCTGCCATCTCTCACATGGTCAATCGACATAGCAATGTGCTACTTATAATGGCATCAGTGTGCCTGGTTTCAGTGTACATGTGTAAAGCTGTTGGATTGGAAATATGGAGCCCTCAGATAAGATTAAAGTGAGGCTATATAGGATCTAACGTATGGTCTCTATATCTATGATTTGGGTCCTTAAGGCCTAGATGGAGGGTCAGCATTTTCAGGCCAACAAAAGTGACAGCTAGGCATCAATGCAATGTTTCCTGCTCCATACATCATGCCCTGACATTAATCTCTGTGGAAGCAATGAACAGAAACATGAATGAACATAAGGCTGCAATTGTCACCTTACATTCGCTGACTAGGGAGTCTGTGTGAAGCCAATGGGTTCCTATTGTCCCAGTCATTATGTCCCCACTTAGTCCCTTTGCAGCACTATTACAGGCTTCCAGATCACCATGAGCACCCAACATCCCACCTCCAACCCACAAAATGACAGATGTTTGGCAGTGCTTTGACAGAGGGGCTTGGATGTCAATGAGTTCTGCCAGTCAGCAGAAGCCTCACCCACGGCACTGTCAAACTGCATCCTTTGGATTACACAGGTGCCCAAACTTGCAATCACGGGATGTAGTTTTGGAGGGTCGGGGATAGGGGTGCTGGGTGGGACCACAAACGAACGTGCCAGCTGCAGGGTTTAGAGGTTTAAAGGCCATTAGGCAGATGCATTGGCCCGTTTCCTCTTTTCAATTGGTTCCTTCTGACCCTTGGGATTTTCCACAAGTGGGACAAAGGGTCTTTGCAAGCCTAACCTACAATGGCCCAAATCGAGTTTACACGCTTGCATAAATGCGCCTCAAGAGTTAAGGCACCACATTCCCTAAGTTGATTTTTAAATGTTCCTAACATGTCTCAGCTGTGTCTTTCTCTCCATTTGGAAAAGTGGAAATTAATTGGGTAACCTTTCAATTGGCCCACAAGTGCAGTGGTTCACTCCTCCCACAAGCCCTGAGAGCTCTCTCCTGGCATTAATTTCCATACTTGTTTTTCAACTGCATCATTGGATCAGCTTGAAAAACGGTGATACTGAGGTACCATCAGATCAGCTTCGACACCCCCTCCTCCTCCGTGATCATCGAGATCCCTCCCATCGTGCTGGAGAAGCACGTTGTTCAGATTTCCCTCCCTCTAATCACTCTCCTTCCTCCCCTCTCATCCTTGATCCCATCGTGATTGTGGTTGATGTCCCAGTCCTCCCCGCTGAACTGTTTGATGTTGATGTCCCGATGCCTCATGTTGATCTGACCCCTCCCCTTTTTGAGGCCTTTTGCACTGTGATGTACAGAGATCGCCCCATGAGACCATCGAGTGCCCGCTGCTACATTACCTTTTCCTCATTTAAAGGCTGCAGATGCCTCCCTGACCATGACTGGGCCAACTGTGGCTCAGAATGAAGCCACCAACCCCCAGGCCCGATGTGTGTGAGGGAATGACCACACCACGCACACCATGCTGGGTGACACAGGACTGACAGGCCCTCCCCCTCCCTGGACTGAGACCAGGACAGGCGTGCCAAGCATAGCCCTCTAAATTGTGGCACAATGTCACAGGGCTGTCTATGCATTCTGGCCCAGACTACCTCTTGTGCTACTGCCCAGGACTGCCTAAGCTTTCTGACTCTGACTGCATTAAATACCCTCTTACCGCACCCCCCAACTCTGTGATGTATGTGTGCACCCTTCCCCAGTCTACGCCCCAACCACCCATGATGTGTCTGTGTGCACCCTTCCCCAGTCTTCCCCACCAACCCCCATCCCAATCAAGCCTTTGCCCCCCAGCCCCTTCCCTTGCCTCCCCCCCGCCTTCCCACTGTTTATGCAACAGTTTTAAAAATTTGTACATCTACATGACTGTTCCAAAATTGTGAACCAATAAATAATATTAAAGAACATAATTTAACCAAGCCCACTCTATTGTAATGATTATTGATTGTGTAAACTGCACATAAAGTCGAGCAAAGGGTTTGCATCAGGTGCACCTGATTCTGATGTAAGCAATGATGTAACTATGATGCAATGTCACATGATAAGGGATTGTGATCTGGTGGGAAGCAGAATTACAACCTTGTGTAGAGTTACTGGGATGTATATAGATCTGTAACTAAACAAGAATGTTTTTTATGAATAACAGTCTATGGTAGCATTGTTAGGCAAACGCTAAAGAAACCCCATCTAGACCCCAAGTTCAAGATGAAACCTGAGAGCAGCTGATGGTTCCTGTCAATTGTTCATATGCACCATCTGAAACACATAAAATCATCTAGTGACTGTTGCAGGACCACATAATATTACGTCATGTGAGCCATATTACACATTATAATGTGCATTTCTGCTAGTCCATACACTGTGAAAAGTGTAGAACAATGAGAATGTATAATCAGTTTGCAAATATTCTCCTTTCTCATGTGAAATAAATCTGTAATTATAAATGCAGAATTTTTATTCATACTAATGAACAATATTCATTTTTGAAAGTTAATTGGTGGGGGGCGGGGGAGGCACAAGGCTGAAGGCTCATCTGGGGCACCTAATACTCCTGCACTGGCCTTGCAGACCAGATGCCGTTCGCTTGGAAGCAAGGGTGACCCACTCTACATGTGACACGTGACTCCTTCTCCAAACTGACCTCATGTGGACAGCGCCTGGACAACAAGAGCCATGCTGCAACTTCGTAGAGAAAACCTTCAGCATTCTCAAACAATTGTTTCAGTACCTGGACCATATAGAGGAGACCTGCCGTACTTGCCAGAGCATGTCTCCAAATTCATGGTGATCTGCTGCATCCTCTACAAACTGGCAATCACAAGGGTGCAGCCAATGTCTTATGCAAGCACCTCTGGAGGAGGAAGAAGAGGAGGAAGACGAGGAAGAAGCATCCGAGACGTCATCAGTCCAGCCGGGCAGTCTGTGAGCAGCAATTCAGACTTCAATTCTCCTGAAAACATCCTCAGAACAATACTGCTCCACAATTCCCCACCTTTCCGTCCCTCTGCTACACACCATCACAGTGTCCCTTTGGCCAAAATCATGAAATAAAAGGCACCACCAAAAAAGCATTCCATAGCAGCCTTGCCCAGCAATAATACAGATAGAAATGAACTACTCACTGTTATGAGCCAGGCTTGCCTGGCATGTGCTCCTGCAAGGTATTGTATGTTAGTTTTGAGAATATTATTTGTAAATGGTAGCATTATTGCAATAGTTTCTCTCTCTCATTAAATCCCCAGAAGCCTGCTAGAGATAATACAAACACAGAACAACACAGGCAAGATAGGTTAGGCTTCACTAAGGCAATTACCTAGACAATTACCTTAACTCCAGCACAGGCCTTTATGTAAGAGATTCCTTGGCCTGATAGGGTGGAATTTCATGCCCATATATCTAAACAAATGTCTGGGTCAAACTAGTAAGATGTCTGGGCCTTGAGGAAGATGTCCTTACAAGAGATAAGAAGGGTGACTTCAAGGGCTGGAATAAGAGTGGTCTAGTTTGGGTATCTGTCCCCTTGTAATTGGGCAATTGAATAGGAAGATGTAATTGACCAAATGATTGATATGAGATATCACCGGCTCCCAGAGATAAGATTTACAAACCGGCACCCGGGAAGGAAAAAACACATTATTTTCCAAGGTGGATTCAAGCTAGTTTGAGCTTAGCACCTTGGTCAGCCTCTGAGGTGAATCTATGCCAGCTTCAGCTTAACACCTCCAGCCAACTTGAGAGGGAACCATGAGTGACAGAGAACGAATGACATTGCCTTACTCATCTGTGCGTCCAATCTGGTTGGGAAATCGTCCTCATCTGTTACGGGTCTTATGTCTACTTATTCTGATTATATGATGGTACATTGAGTTTGAATTGCTGCTTTGTCATTCCTCAATAAACCACTTTAAACTGCATGTGACTTTTCAAATCTTTTGATCCCCAGGCCAAAGTTTGGGCTCTGATGCAACGCTAACCCAATGGCTGCAGCTTGGCTGGTGAACAGTTGCTGACTTTCAGTACAGGAGACTGCAGGTAGCCTTGCAGGATGATGGCAAACCATTCTGGACGTGGAAGGCCTGATTTCAGACTGCAGCACCTCAGCATGGGTGGCAGCAGTCTGGGTGGGCTGGCTGCAGGCAATGGCAAGTGGCACTGAAGGAGTGATTGTGATGGGAGCACAAGTTTTGTCCCACTGAGAACAGCTGGTTCAAGCTCCATGGAGCTACTGCCACTCCCCCAGGGAGCCTCAGCGATCCTGGTGACCTGCTCAACCACAGATTGTTGAATTGCTGTGTGAGCCTGCAAGTCATTTTGAGCACTGGAGTCCGCAGCCATGATGGCAGCAGTCTGAACCTGCATGGCGCCAAATTGGGCTTTCATGGCAACAAGCATGGACCTCATGACTTCTGTCTGAGCTTCCACTGCAGCACTCAGATGTTGGGCAGCTTCTGCCTGTGCTGCTGTGGGAGCTGAGGCATCCGCCACCAGGCACTGAATTTCAACTGGGGCCATAAGTGCTGTAATGGAGTTGGTCACCATTTCTACCCTGGAGAGGATGGTCTCCAGGCTCTGTGCGAATCCCTGTGCCAGTTGCAGCCGGACTCCGCCATGCACCTTGACAATGACAATAGGCTCTGTGGCAGGCCTGTCAATGCAGCAAGTATATCCGTGCGCCTAACCATCAGCCTTTTCCTGTATGTCTCCCTATTAAAGCTCTCATCTGAGTCATCTGCAGCAGAACCTGTTTCTGACCTGTTGAAGGTTCTGTTAAAGGGTCATTGGACTCGAAACGTCAACTCTTTTCTTCTCCACCGATGCTGCCGGACCTGCTGAGTTTTTCCAGGTAATTCTGTTTTTGTTTTTGTTTTGGATTTCCAGCATCCGCAGTAGTTTTTTGTTTTTATCTCTGTTTCTGACCTTATCAGTTGGGGAGCTGGCACATGCGCTATCCTTTCTCCCTGACCTGGCTGCAGTCCACTCGTGCCTGGTGACTCCTGACATGATGATCATGCCTCAATATTACCCTCTAAGGTTTGCACAGTGCCAGTATCTGAACTGGAGGTGTGAGTGATGGTGCTTCTTCATCAGATGCCTGCTCTTCTTTGAACCTTTCACCGTTCACTATCATGCTACGCAGGCTGGCCAGGTGACAGTTTTTGGGTGTCTGAGAGCGTAAATGCACAATGTAACCATGCTTGTTCCCCCTTTCTGCTCTTGTCCTCTGTTTCATGCTGTCTTGTCCTGCAAGAGGGTAGAGTGAATGTGTTTGGCTAATGTACCAGTCATGGCTGAATAGCTGGAAGTTTGTGGAGGCTGCAGGATGTTGGTATGAGGTTGGCTGTCATAAGTGCTTGAGGACCATATAAATGCTAGACAGGTATTCTGATCGGAAGAGATTGCTGATGGGTGAGGGATGGGATTGTGATGCATTGAGCAGTGTGTGAGGTTGGTGTTGCGGTGGGTAGGAGATGGCATTTAAAGATGCATTCATTGACCTTGACCAGTCTTATGAGGTCATTAAACCTTTTGCGGCACTGCAGCCAGATCCTCAGGGTCAGACACCTGGCATAAACCCCATGGCAACTTGCTCCAATTCCCTTTGCTTCCTAGCCCCAGAAACAAGAAACATTGGACAACACAGGAGCCCTCTCTCTGACTTGTTGCTGCATTGATACTCAATTCCTTGTTAAAAACATTTTCTGAGGTAACTCCAATGCCTGCTGTAGGCAGAGTGCACTTCTCCTTTAACAAGTGCTAGCCTTGCATGCACCTGGGACCTCTGCTGAAGGTGCAGTTAGTCAGTCATGTGTTTAGCACTGGGATGCATACCATAATCATGGAGATCAAGAAGCAGCACAAAGTTTGCATACTGAGTCTGGAATTAAGTTGTCTTAGATTAACATTCTGAGCTATCATTGCATGGAATTTGACATATTTGCATGTATAACATTGGTGCTGCAGTAGTTTTAAAGGAAGGTAATACCGGTTGTGTGTGTTAGTGCCTCCCTCCACCATGTTGCCCCGTGAACTCAATGTGCAATATGAAATCTCTTAAATTTAATCTTGTGCTTCTTTGTTGCTACTTGAGTGGCAGGAATGTTTTAATTGGCTGCTGCAATCCTTCAGGAGGTTCATGGAACTGAGTTGGCCCAAGTATTCCTCCTTCAACGTAATCCAGATGTTGCACCTGAAATTGTGCCAAACGCTGCACCATTTTGCTGATTGCAAGTTACACCAAGTATCCTCCCAATCTCATTAGAATATAGCCAAAAAATAAAATGGGCATAAATGGACATGTAGCAGTAGAAACAATCGAGGTTCAAGAGAAAGGCAAACCCACACTATTGTATTTCACCTGAGTCATGGTCACCTCTTTCCATCACGTTCTTTTGGGGTGTCTGCGATTCTCTGACTCAAATTCCAGTGTCCCCCATTCCTTGGCCTAACTTTATGCAGAAGCACTTCTACAGCTTCATGAATCCTGGGGTGCACCATCAGACATGCTTGCAATTATCTTTTGTGCTGCAGCCTTTCTTATGCTACTGCAAACTTCAAATCCTGCAGCAACATCCTGGTTCCTGCTCCCCATTGGCAAACTCTCAAGAAGGTTGCTGCCACTATGCTAAATATGCTCAGCCTAGGAAGTGTATTAGGGTCAGTATATTTACTACCTATCTAGGAGTAAATCACGTTATATATTTTCCACTTAAAACTTTTCCTAGGTACACAAGGGTATTGATGGAAAATGTGACTCTTCTGACCTGGCAGCTGTTGTCTAACAGTTCTCGAGTCAATGGAGACAGGTTTTGCAGAGGAATTTCATCCTTACATTAGTAAGGATTTTGCAGGGCTCATTGATGTCTAGCAGTCTGTCCTCAATCAGTTTGCCACTACAGACTCAGGGTTGGAACATCACAGAATGAGTTTCAGTCAACCGGCTTTGATATCTTTAAATCGAGGAAAACTATCTACACCACCCCCAATTTAAGTCATCGACCTCTTTTTGTTATGCGTATGATCGATGATACTGAGCATCAAAAGGGGATGCTGAACTCTCATTCTCATTTAAAAATGTAAGTCTCCAGTTGAATATAGTTCCTTCATCTTGTGATACAGTCACCATCAGGGGAGCATTAGTGACACAGTCAACAGGTGGAGTGCAAACGTTTTGTGGGTTAAGGAATTTTGCCAACACATTAATTCCACTTTCAATCAGCAATAAATTTTAATTGACTGCTGTTTTAACTTTTGTTGTCTCTAATTCTATGATGAGCAGATATATCTCTCCCTGATGGGATAAGGTCTATTTTAGAATGCTCTCTTTTATGTGCTGTATCTCTCTTTCATCATGTTCTTTGTCAACGGGACAGTGACTGCTGCTGTCAGCAAAATAGGAAAGTTTGTTTGCTTCTGTCCAGGGCCTTTTACATCATTCGTCTGTGGTTCAGCCAGTGATCATGTGTATTTTTGGTAGATTCAGAAATACAGCTTACCTTTGATTAATTGGATCCATTTCCCCAATAATTGACTAAATACCAAAAAAGATTTTTGGCCGTTAATGTAATGTCGAAAACTGTGAACAATTATAAATTAATCCAAATCTAAGCTCGACAACACGTTTACCAGTATTTAAATGTAAAAGTCTGGGAGCTTTCCAAGCCCCAACATTTCAACTGACTGTCATTGTTATACTCTCCCTGGTTGAAAAGAGTAGGATTTGATATGCAGCCTATAGGCATAATAATGCCAGGGCTGCTGCTCTTTAGGTGCTTGTCCTCTGCATGATAATGCAAGATCAACTCATTATAGGAATTTTTTATCACTCCCAACGCATAACACATGATATACATAGGGCAGGATTTTTGGGTCGGCAGACAGGCATGGAGGGCGGCCCCGGGAGCGGCCAGGAAACGGCCTGCTGCCCGTGATCGGCCTCAGACGGCGATTTAACGCTGGCTGGACGATTAAAAGCCAGCCAGCATGAAAGGTGCGCTGAGAAGCTCAGTGCTGCCGGCGGGGGGCGGGAGGAGGGCTAGCGCTGAAGTCGGCACATGTGTGGGGGAGCGCGCACTGAAAGCTCCCTGAAGGCAGAGAGCTGCCTCAGGGAGCTAAAGAATATAAAACCCTTAAATAAAGATCAGAATCACAGTGCAGAAGTGGCCCTTCGGCCCATTGAGTCTGCACCGACACGTGAGAAACACCTGACCTACCTACCCCATTTACCAGCACTTGGCCCATAGCCTTGAATGTTATGATGTGCCAAGTGCTTATCCAGGTACTTTTTAAAGAATGTGAGGCAACCCGCCTCCGCCACCCTCCCAGGCAGCGCATTCCAGACCATCACCACCCTCTGGGTAAAGAAGTTTTTCCTCACATCCCCCCTAAGCCTCCTGCCCCTCACCTTGAACTTATGTCCCCTTGTGACTGACCCTTCAGCTAAGGGGAACAGCTGCTCCCTATCCATGCTCCTATAATCTTGTACACCTCGATCAGGTCACCCCTCAGTCTTCTCTGCTCCAGATGTAGAGAATGTGAATAAAAATGTCCACACATAGGACTCATGAATATAGGCACAATAAAAATTCTGTCAAAACATTTTTTTTAAATTCATGTCGGAAACCCCTTCCAGCCTGTGGATGAGGTTTCCTCAAAAATGCGCAGGCCGCCTGGCCGATTCACCTGCCCGCCAACCGTGATGCTGGACGGGCAGCAAAAAATAACAGTTAATTAATTGATTAATGGCCTTAATAGGCCCTTTAATTGTTGGTGAGCGTGCTGCTGACTCTCGCGCGCGCCCGCTGACTGAAATATCACGCGAGTGCACAATGACATTGGGATGCTTGGCCGAAGTAATTGGGTGCTATTTTATGCCCAATCAGGTAAAGCGCACACCCACCCGCGGGACATAAAATTCTGCCCATAAAAACAAGCAAAGGGGAGGATGTAGCATATCCAGTGCCAACAGCCCTTGATAGTTGCTGCTCATTCACTATGGTGGGAATCAGAAAGAGATAACACAGCGTAAGGATTCAACAACCTCATTGCTGTCCTCCTGCCCATTCCCAAACAGATCACTGGGCATTCTGAGGGAGTGTTCAGCAGCAGGGGTATTGCAAGAGCTGACACATTTGATGGCGATGATATCATGCTGGCCACAATCAGTCTCCATACGCAGATGATGATTTTTCTTATAGCGGAGAGCCCAGCTAACCCCTGTGTCAATATCTATACCACCTGAAGTTGTAAGGCCATCTTCTGATGCAGGAAAGGTGCTGGGACATCTCCATTCTTAAAGACATGGGACAGCAGGACACTTTACTTCTTCCTGCTTTGCGGAATCACTCAGAAAAAGTCAACAGTTAGCAAGTAGGAGACACGGACTACATACTTTCACTAAGGGGAGTACCCAGAACAAGAAAGAAAGGCTTGTGTTTATATAGAATTTTCCATGGCCACCAGATGTCCCAAAGAGCTTTACAGCCAATGAAGTAATTTTTGAAGTGTAATCACTAACGTAGGAAATGTGGTAGCCAGTTTGTGCACAGCAAACAACAATGTGAAAATGACCAGATAGTCTGTTTTTTGTGACATTGACTGAGGGATAAATATTGGCCTGGACACCAGGGATAAATCCCTCCTCTTCTTTGAAATAGTGCCATCGGATCATTTACATTCACCTGAGCATAGATCGGGACACATCGGAAAAACAGCACCTCTGACTGTGCTGTGCTCCCTCACTACTGGACTGGAGTGTCAGTGTAATGATTCGACAGAGCTGACAGGTTTCAACATGAAACAGCTAAACTTTATTACAGAGAGCTTTTCAAGTGTTACATGCTTGATCAGGACTCTTCTCAGGAAGCCCCTCCCCCCGGATTGCCCACACTTAGGTCTCACTAGTTGGAGCCTTAATGGAACATCATGGCCAGAATTTTTAGCTCGTCAGGCGGATGTGCGCTCAATCCGACTGAGCATAAAATGACGTGTGATGATGTCGGCTAAGTGTCCCGATGTCATTGCGCAGCCATGTGATATTTCGGTCAGCGGGCGCGCACTGGAATCGGCAGTGCACCAGCCGACAATTAAAAGGCCTATTAAGGCCATTAAAAAGGTAAGTGAAACAAATTTTTCACTGTGGGCAGGGCAGCGGGCAGGCGAACAGGCCAAGCGGCCTTTGCATTTTTTAGGAAACCTCATCCAACAGCAAACATAAACAAAATAAACACTTTTAATTTCATTAATAACATGTCCCTGCTCATGTGACAAAGCCACATGAGGAGACATGTTTTATAACATTTTTAAAAACTTTATTTCTGATGTTTTGAACTGTTCATCTCCCATAGGCAGCCCTGTGCCTCAGGGAGATTTTCAAGCACAATCCCGCGTGCATGTGGGAAGTTCACGCCCACCCCCCCTCCCCCGCCCCTCCCCCCGACACAAGCAATGCTCAGCGCTGTCGCTCGCATTTCACACTGGGCGGGCCTTAATTGACCCATCAGCGTGAAATAGCAGTCTGGCCCCGATCGCAGGCAGTGGTCAGCTTCTCAGTCACCCCCACCCACCCCCACCGCGCCCACCCGACGAGGGAAAAACCTCCCCCGTGTGACTCCTGATAGACAGCAGGAGGGGCTTTACCCTCAGTAACCACATTTCCTCCCCCTTTCACTTTTTTTACAATTTCTAGTAACAGGGAGACATTTGAACATCCAACGACAATTGATGGTTTGACGTTAATCACAGGTGGAATACTTGGTTGTTGAAATGTCTCTCTGGCACGAATATGGTCTACATGCTTATGGACGATGCTATCTCCCACTTGTGCTTGGAAAGATAATGGACCAGTCTCTGAGACAATGGTTCCAGGAGCCCAACAGGGTCCACTGCCGAAATTTTGCATGAATACCGTGTCACCTAGAGTGAATGTGTGAGCTTTACTGTGTTTCTTGTGGTTCAATTTTCGATTACACAGATTATGCTCTACCTTCCCCTCTAAATTTGGAAACACCAGATGTAACCATGTACGTAGGCGGCATTTCAACAATAATTCAGACGGTGTTGAACCCATAGTCAAATGTGGTGTTGTATGATGACTGAAAAGAAAGCCGGAAAGTCAAGATTCCAGAGTGCCTTCCGATAGCTTTTCATACCAGACTTAAAAGTTTGTACTGCCCTCTCGGCTAGGCCATTCGATGAGGGATGGTAAGGGGCTGTTTTAATATGTTGGATTCCATTCAGATCCATAAATCTCTGAAACTCTGCGCTGGTAAAAATGGTGCCATTATTTGAAACAACAATTTCAGGCCGGCCATGTATGCTGAAACGGTGACATAGCTTCTTGATAGTTGTGTTTGACGTTGGCGACTTGAATTCATATACATCCATCCATTTGGAATGTGCACTTACAATTAACAAGAACATAGTACCCAAGGATAGTCTACGTAATCAATATGTAATCGCACCCAGGGTCGACTAGGCCACTCCCATGGAAGCAGGGAGCTGGAACAGGCAACTTCTGTTGTTGCTGACAGTGGAGACAGTGCTTGACCAAGTTTTCAATATCTCCATCAATGCCTGGCCACCATAAATAGCTTCGCGCAAGCATTTTCATTTTTGATATGCCCAGATGGCACCATGGAGTTCTGTTAAGAGCAGTTCTCTGCCTTGTGGTGGGACCACCATTCTTGACGCCCACAACAAAATCCTGCCTTGGCAGCTCAATTCCGCCTGTCTGACATGGAATGGTCTCAATTCTTCAGATACAGGCAAATTTGGCCATCCTTTTGACAAAGTCTCTGACTGTCGATAATGTTGGATCTTTGTTTGCCCAATTACTAATTTGTTTTGCACACACAGGCGAAGAATCCAAGAAATTCAATAATAGCACTAATCCCTGTGGAACGGGAGTATGCACAATACTGTCTGGCAATGGGAGATGACTGAGTGCGTCCGCATTTGCAATGTGTGGGCCAGGATGGTACATAAAAGTATACTCGTACGCAGATAATATCAGAGCCCAGCTTTGTAACCTTACTGATGCTATTGGCAGAAAGGCCTTGTCCGTGCTGAATAAACCCATTAATGGTTTATGGTCTGACACAATGGTGAAATGGCGACCATGCAGATACTGATGGAATTTCTTCACCCCGAATACCACTGATAAACCTTCCTTTTCTAGTTGGGAATAACCCTTCTCGGCTGTGGAGAGGATTCTTGAGACATAGCCAATGGGTCTTTCAGACCCATTTTCCATTTTATGGAATTACACAGCTCCCACCCCATAGGGAGAGGTATCACATGGTAATACCAGCTCTTTTGATGGGTCATAGTGTACCAATAGACAGGATGATTGCAACAATTCCTTTGCTTTCACAAAGGCTTCTTCCTGTTGCATCCTCCAAAGCCAATGGTAGTTCTTTTTTAGTAACGAATGTAACGGTGCCAACACAGTTGATAGATTTGGTAAGGAGCGGCTATAGTAGTTGATCATGTCCAGAAAGGACTTGTGTTCTGTTACATTGGATGGTGATGGCGCCTCTTTTATTGCCTGAACTTTGTCTTCTACTGGGTGCAGTCCCATGTCATCCACCCTGTGGCCTAGACAAGTCACTTCTGGTGCCTGAAATGTGCACTTTTCCTTCTTTAACCATACGCTGACTTCCATGAACCTCCTTACCACCTCCTCCAGGTTGGTCAAGTGTTCTGTCTCAGTTAACCCCGTGATGAGGACATCATCTAGATATGCAATTATGCAATTACTCGTGGGAATCCTTGAAAAAGGCTCTCCATTGTTTTCTGGAAGATAGCGCACGCTGACGAGACCCCAAAGGGTGGGCAAACGTACTGACAGAGACCCTTGCATGTGTTAATGGTTGTGAACTCCCTCGATCTGCTATCCAGCTCTAGTTGCTGGTAAGCATGGCTCATATCCAATTTCGTATGGGTCTTACCTCCAGCAAGTTTGGCATATAACTCATCTATCCTTGGGATAGGGTATTTGTCTAGTTTGGCTGCCTTATTTACGGTCAATTTATAGTCTCCACAGATATCTATGATACCTATTAAAAGTGTGAGGTGTTGCATTTTGGAAGGGCAAACCAAGTAGGACATACACAGTAAATGGTAGGGCACTGAGGAGTGCGGAGGAACAAAGGGATCTGGGAGTTCAGATACATAATTCCCTGAAAGTGGCGTCACAGGTAGACAGGGTTGTAAAGAAAGCTTTTGGCATACTGGCCTTCATAAATCAAAGTATTGAGTATAGGAGTCGGGATGTTATGGTGAGGTTGTATAAGACATTGGTGAGGCCAACTTTGGAGTACTGTGTGCAGTTCTGGTCGCCTAACTACAGGAAGGATATCAGTAAGATTGAGAGAGTGCAGAGAAGATTTACTAGGATGTTGCCGGGTCTTAAGGAGTTGAGTTACAGGGAAAGATTAAACAGGTTAGGACTTTATTCCTTGGAGCGTAGAAGAATGAGGGGAGATTTGATAGAAGTTTACAAAATTATGAGGGGTATAGACAGAGTAAATGTGAGTAGGCTCTTTCCACTTAGATTAGGAGAGATAAACACGAGAGGACATGGCTTTAGGGTGAAAGGGGAAAGGTTTGGGGGAACATTAGGGGGAACTTCTTCACTCAGAGAGTGGTGAGAGTGTGGAACGAGCTACCATCTGACGTGGTAAATGCGGGCTCACTCTTAAGTTTTAAGAATAAATTGGATAGATACATGGATGGGAGAGGTCTGGAGGGTTATGGACTCGGTGCAGGTCAATTGGACTAGCGGAATAATATTTCAGCACAGACTAGCAGGGCCGAATGGCCTGTTTTCTGTGCTGTAGTGTTCTATGGTTCTATGGTTCTATGGTGCGGTCAGGCTTGACCACTGGAACAATGGACGCAGCCCCCATCTCAAGAATTGAGCAGGTTGGATAATGCCCAGCTTTTCTAACCAGCACAGCCCCTCGTCAACCTTTTCTTTCAATGTATGCAGCACAGGTCTTGCCTTAAGAGGCAAGGTGTTGTCTGTGGCTCCACATGTATCTTGGCCTTTTAACTTCCTAGTTCATACCGAAAAACCATGTTGTATTTTCTTAGAATTTCTGGGACTCCATCAGATTTGTGGTGAAATATCCCAAACCAGTCGAGCTGGATTTTCTGTAGCTAGTCTTGGCCTAAAAGACTATGACCTTCTCCTTTCACACTTATCACAGGCAGCTGGGCTGTCTGTTGCTTGAAAGAAACCGGTACTTTGGCGATGCCCTTTACCTGAATGGATTCTCCCTTGTGTGTCTTTAATTTAGCAGTTGTCCACTCCAGGTTTATTGGCTGTCCACCCTTCATTAAGGTACCCAAAAGTGTGCTGTCCCACCACTGTAGTTAAGGCACTCGTATCCACCTCCATTATCAGCGGCTTCTCATTAACTTGGATTGTGACAGTGATCGGTTCAGTTTTCCCAACTGTTACGTTATACAGGGAATAAACGTAGGTATCGGCAGCTGCAGTCTCTGCTGTATTCTTTAATTCAATCATGTTGCTTCAGGTTTGCCCGACACTGCCTTACTACGTGACCTTTCTTATAGCAGTAATGACATTCTGCCTTCTGGAATTTACAGGTTTCTGCTCCGTGGTCACCTCCACATCTATGACAACTTAATCTTGAAGTCGCTGCTGAAGCATTTTTACTAGGCTTTCTCATAGCCTGAATTTTGCACTTGGTGGGTGTGTGCGATCGGCAGACCCAGGAACAGATGGAAAATGGGCCCCTGACTGCGATCGGCCCTGGACAACAATTTTACAGGTGAAACATGGCCTGAGAAAGGCCCAGTACTGCTGATGGGGTCTGGAAGAGGGTGGATGCTGATGTCACCGTGGGTGCTGGTGAGTACTTCCACTGAGCTCCCTGAAGGCAGGCAAATGTAATGACTTGACAGAGCAGACAGGTTTCAACAAGGAACAGCTAAACTTTATTACAGAGAGCATTTCAGGTGCTACATGCTCGATCAGGACTCTGGTCAGGAACCCCCACACCCAGATTGCCCGCGCTTAAGTTCTCACTGGTCGGAGCCTTCACAGAACATCACATGAGCCCTGATAGACAGCAGGAGGGATTATACCCTCAGTTACCACAATCAGCCTTGATTTTTTACCCAAGCCCTGCCTTGAATCCAACACCTTGTAACTCAGAGCTGAGTGTGCTACCAACTGGACCAGGGCTGACACACACGAAAGAACAAATGAGATAGGGCACACATGTGCCACACCTTGTTTGAGTGAATACAATTTGCGTTAACTCGTACTCTAATATTTCATGAGAGTTCATTTGAGATTGGAAAAATAAAGCAGTTATGCAGAAATGCAGCGGCATTCACAAAGTTGAAGAATTGTTGAAGCTAATAGAGGCAATACTTTATTGGGTAAGGATATTGGCACATATGCAGATGACTAATGTACAATACATATTTCAGGCACTTGGCTAAATTTAAACTTATCCTTTATTAGAGCTTGAATTATGGATCTTTCTATATGACCAGTTCATTGTGCTGAAAATTTTCCGTCCCATGGTTGGAGTCATTTTCTGTTCTGGTTGCTGCTGCATTCTTTTATCCACTGCCTATTCCATAGTGATGCTCCTTTGCAGTGTGATTTTTTTTATTAACACCAGGCAACAATAGTTTTGGACACATTGCACTGAAAAAATCCTCCTAATCAGCCTAGGCACCAGAACCTTGGTCTAAGGAGCCAATGCAGTGATCTGTTAGCTGTGTATAACATTTCAATCAAGCACCTTGGGACATTTACCTCCATTCAAGGTGCAATATAAATGTAAACAGTTATTGTTGTTGATATTGTTGCAGTCTGATTGACTATAGTCAAGGCCACAGGCAACAACTTTAGAATTTTGTACACCTGTAGATGGTGCATTCACCCTCTAACTGGCAATGCATTTCGAGGGGGATCTGTGGAATATGTCCCATTGGAAAAAGTTGTATCTTTGGAGATTGTGCATTCTGGTTAATTTTGAACACATTTATATTTCAAAATTGATTTTATTTTGTTCTTAAAAAGAGGAAAAATAAAAAGACATTTGTTTTTTTAGCAGACAATCAGATCCAGCCTCCAACCTCCCTCCCAGTGCTGCTCCTGACTGCTCCTCTTTCTCTCTTAACTCCTAAAAGCATTACTCCTGGTTAATCCTCTACAAAGCATGGTTCCCTAGTGACAAGCAATGAAAAATGACTAGAACATGGAAATTGTGTCTTTGCCAAAACAAAATCATGTGCAGTGGCAAAATGTAGAGTATTCTCCAAAGACATCTGGAGAAGATTAACAATTGGACTAATGACTGGAAAATTGCAAATAATGAGGATGAAGGAAAAGTAATACATTTAAGTACAAAAAAGATTAATTTTGATTGCAAGATGAATAGTCTTTCCTTGATTGAAGGTGGAGGAAGAAAGGGATTTAAGAGTAATTGCAGACCATGTTTCAGAAATATCGGTATAGTGTGAGATGCTTATTAATAACGAAAATAGAGTATTCGGACACATTACCAGAAGCAGAGTATGTCCAAGAATGTTGTATTTACTAATCTTTAATACCTTAGTGAAACCAGGCTTACAAAAGCCATTAAACTCATTTTATTGCCAAAGGGGCAAAGTTGCAGATCAAACCATAGGGTGAAAATCTTGAACTATGAAGATAGGCTAAATAAATAAATCAATGTTAGTTTAGGAAAATGAGAGAAGATTTTCTCCTATTGCACTGCTCATGTTTAGTCAGGGCTCTGGAGGACAGGTATGATGTTTAGTTGCGATATTGAGGACCTTTAAGATCCAGGCACGTGAGGGAGAAAGGAATAGAGGATATGCCGATAGGGTTATATGAGGAGAAATGGAAGGAGGTTCATGCGGAGCATAAACACAGAAATAGAGCAATTGGGCTGAATGGCCTTTTTCTGTGTAGTGGACTATATAATTCCATGTACTTCCTGTAGCAAAGTGGATTTAATAGGTACATCTTGAGGTCAGGAACAGACAACCTGTTCTTGCAGATTTTTCCCAATTGGAAACTGCTCAGTTCTTCTATTTGAGGAGATACCAGGCATCTAGAGGTCAGAGAAACCATCAGGAAACAATTGGTGTTCTTTCCTTTTACATAAACTTGATTTTAAGATTGTGCAGTTCTGGCTTGTTGGCATTTTAAACGAAGCATGAGGCCTGAAGTGTGACATGTGACACAAGACAAGCACAGTAGATACAAAACTTTTAATGGATAGCCTATATATCCCCTTATTCTTTTAACAAGAAGTCAGAAAAGCAGCTTTTTACTGGTTACTGTATTCTTAAAGGCCAGTAATTATTAAGAGACTTATGCAGAATTATGCACCAGGGGAACAAGCGAAAAATGAATCTTGAACTCCAGGTCAAACCAAGCTTTAGTCAGCTGAATGAAAGGCAGCAGCACCACAACATTGACAGAAGTGAACATTTTAGAGAAGTTTTCTTGTATGTCATTGGTGTAGCAGCAATTGCCAGTCATCAGAAGTAGCAGGAGGTGAGAACAGCCTGGAAATATGAAGGGCATAAAAAGGACATCATTTGCAGACCAATTTACCACAAGCAGCACACCTACTGCAACATATCAGCTATCCGACATAGCAGAGGAGCAGTGCAGGGTAAGAATTAGCATCAGCAACAAAGCTGTGATTGAGGTGTGCTAAGTAGTCCATGGAAATCTACAGAGATAGCAATCATCCATACTGTGTTGCCGGTGAATGTCACTAATGCTTCAGCTTTCATGTCACTGAATCCTTCAACTAAAAGGGACTTCAAAGGAATGTGACACTTTTCCATGCACCATGTCACTAAGGAGGTAACTGAAGACATATTTCACTACAAACCCACCTGCATACACTTCAGTAGCAACCGGCAAAGACAGCAGAAGTTTTTCTTAGATTGCTGACTTTCCCAAGTCACAAGGAATCATTACTGTGGCTATACATGGTCAATCACCAATCCTATGGCATCCCTATCAAGATGGTGATATGCCTGCACAACCCTTTAACAGGGGACAGATATGGGCTGAGTTTTGGTTTCAGGCTCTTGATCCTGACACTGGCTGAATTGCCGGTCAGGAACATGGGCACAGCTATGCCGAGAACCTGGAGATTTTCAAGAAGGGCCTCTGGGAGCCCCCCCTAATTAAGAATAGTGAGCGGGCTCTGCAGCTGGGAAGGTGGGCGTTGCTGCCATAGGCGGTGGACCTCAAGGGCACCTCAAGATGGAGACACTCTCTGAAGGTTTATAAATGATGCCAAATATACTGTGACCACAGCTGCAGACGATATTCCAGAGAACTCCCTCCATAGGATAGCCTGCAGTTGCAGCAATGACCCTCAAAGACCAGCAGATCCATGCTTGGCTGCTTTGCAGGGTGTGCCTCTGCGCTTCCTGGCTTGCCATCATGACTGCCACTATTCAATCAATGGACTCCAGCCATTTTGGCCCTCAATTGGTACTTTAATTGGCCAAATTGGCTCCCTGCCACTCGCAGGCCAGAAACCATCATAACACCGGAAGCCATTTCCCGGGATATAGGGCAGAGGCAAGGCCATACAAGCACTCCACCAAGTCGGCTGGTAGCGAGAAATTGCCAGCATGTCTGCCTCCAAACCAGCCTCTGTCTTGGGTTGAAACTTCTGCCTATAAGTCTCAAACTAGAAAAATGGGTGCTGAATGGTCCACTATGACATATGGTGCGCATTGCTCATTCCATGCCTAGTATGTACCGCAAGTCTCATCAGTTAGGATAGCCTGTAGCTGTCCTGGGCACCCACATGAAACTGGAATTAGGCCAATTGCTTAAGCAAATGGTGTCTTACCACCTGTTTAAAGCCCCTTTAGGAAATTAGGCTTGCTATGCTCAGTTTTCTGAGTGGAACAGTAGCCAAACCAGCAGCTTTTAAAGGGACTGCTGGGGGCTGCCAGTGAAACTGTGGGCCTCTGCCACTCACCCCTTAGATCTTTTCCCTCACCCCCGCCCACACATTCACCATGAACCCAGCATCAGTGTCCGACTTTCATCCTCTTCAGAATCAGTGCACTTCCTCTTGGGGCATGACAAGATCTGTCCAGCAGCCTGGTCGTGCCCTGAGGACATAGGAGGGCCATTTTGCTTGGTCCTCTTGCACATCAGTTTCAGTATGCATGGTCTGTGCTCACTGGTGGCTCTGGGCTTGAAGTTGGGCCCATACCAACTTCTAGGGCTTTACATTTTATCTGCAATAATTTTAGCTCAGGAAAACTGGCAGGAATAGCTAATAGGTTTTTTTCAAATACAAATTCATGTGATGTGAGCATCACTGGCAAGGCCAGCATTTGTTTCCAATTCTTGAGAAAGTGGTGGTGAGCCACCTTCTTGAACCACTGTAGGTCCACCCATAGTGCTGTTAGGAAGGGAGTTCCAGGATTTTGACCCAGGACAGAATTTTACACATCGCAGGGGCGGGGGGGGGGGGGGGGGGGGTGCGTGTGCCCAACCTGAACGGACATAAAATAGCGCAAGATGATGTCGGGCAAGCGTCCCGATGTCATCCCGTATGCGAGCAATCTTCAGGTTGGCAGGCACACACAGCAGTCATTAGCATGTTCGCCGACAATTAAGCGGGCAATTAAGTTTAAGGAGGCAATTGAAAGTGATTTTTCGTGGCCCGTCCACTTTTATGGTTGGCGGACGGGCCAATCGGCCAGGTGGCCTTTACATTTTTGCTCAAAACTCAATCCGCGGTGGGATGAAATCTCCGTGGGGAAATGAAATAAAAAGAGATAACTGGGGACTGATTTTTTTATGAGGTATGCTTTCAGATGCTTGATTGTGCTGTATGGACATATTTTGCAGCATTTTTGTTGTTTTGTTTATTATGTGGAGGTCTGCAGCTCCCTGAGGCAGCTGTCTGCCTTCAAGGAGCCCAGTGAAAGTACTCACCACTACCCGCGGTGACGTTGGCGCCCGCCCTCTTCCTGCCCCCTTTCTCAGGGCACGTCCCATCCTGGCCGGTTGTTAATTGGTCAGCCATTGTGAAATTGCAGTCGCAGGTCAATTACAACCGTTTCCTGTCCGCTCCCAGGCCCACTGATTGCGCGCGCCCGCCAATGAAAAGTTCAGGCCCCAGTGACAGTGAAGGGATGGTGATATAGTTCCAAGTCAGGATGTGAGTGGCTTAGGTGGGAACTTGCAGGTGGTGATATGCTTATGTGTCTGCTTCTCTTCCGAAGAAGAGTCATATTGGGATCAAAAGATTAACTCGGTTTCTCTCTCCACAGATGCTGCCAGACCTGCTTCGTTTTTATGTCAGATTTCCAGGTTACTGGTGGGGGGGGGGATTAATTTAAGAAGCCCTGATTTCTCCTCCCACGACCTGTCCGTAAACAGAAATGTGTTTCTGATTTCCCCCTTTAAAAGTGGTGGCAAATTTTCCCTAACACTTCAGTTTCAAGTGATCCAATCCTCTATTAAATAACCTCACAGAAAACACAGGATAAGGTAAAACAAGAGAACTTGTTTATTTTACACAAACACAAGATGCAGGAAAGCGGTTTTGCAATGTCCACCCCTTTTTGCACTCATACAGTAAAAGGGGGATAAGGGAAAGAAAGGGGGTACAGGGTAAGACCATGATAAAAATAAGAGTTGTGGTTTCATGTGAGTCCAGAGTCCAGAATCAAAAGTCCAGTGGTGTATTCCTTCAGAGGTTAGCAGGCTGGAACTGTTGCAGGGTGATCCGACTTTCTAGAAGGGAGGACTTCCACGATGGCAAAAGGCGCGTAGCGATGAATGTGTCTTATAGGCACTGATACAGGAGTTTCAATATTCTAGTAGTACACAGTGTAGATGAGGGCCAGGCAATTTACCTGGATGGAGCTCGTTCTGCTGCTACCTGTTAGATGGCAAAATGGTAGACCGTGTTCAGTTCCACGCAGCAATATTAAAGATTCTAGCAGCTTGGGGGAGGGGTGGGGTGTCATGTGACATATCTCCCATTTCTTCTCCTGGGTGTTGGATGAAGGATGTATTTTCCCAGGTCTGAAATCTTGAGAGGTGTTTAGTAGAGGAGTCAGGGTCCCTTTCGTCCTTGCAGACATGCCATCTCCGTTGGCCAGCTCTGCATTAGAAATGTAAAGGGTGTTGGTGCATTTCCTTGGAATTTAATTTTCTGTAGTCATAGGGGATTTGCACCTCTTTAAAGATAATGAGGTCCTTGCTGGTTTCTGAAGGTTAGAAATTCCTCTGGTATGAGTCACGGCTAATCAGAGAAAAGCCTTTGTCCATTTAAAAAAAACAATTGGTAATGTAGCCAGGTTGACATCGATACATATATATTTTCCTTCCTGTCTTCTGGCCGGTCCATCAGCATCCACAGTATTTTGCTTTTAGCTCTGCTTCTCTTGTTCTTGTAGGTAGCAAAGTGCATGGGTTAGAAAGGTGCTGTCGGAAGAGTCTTGGGGAGTTGTTGCATTGCAACTCGTAAATGGTACACACTGTTACCACTGTGCTCCATTGGTGGAGGGAGTGACTGTTTAATGTGTCAATCAAGCAGGCCGCTTTGTCCTGGATGGTGGTGAGCACCTTGACATAGATGCAGAGGGAATTCAGTTATTGTTAGTTGTTGAAATCCAAAATGCTGAGACTACAAGGTTGATTTGTGTTTTATTTTGAAGTATATTTACAATACCAGTATGTTCAATAAAGATCAGCAAATCTGATCATTATACTGATGATTAACCTGAATATGCAAATAAGCATCTTTAATCTTTAGAATTATGACTTATTAAAGTTGCAACCAAGTGCACATTTGTTCAAATAAAATGCATGGAAAAATTGACTGCACCAATTGGAACAACAAAAGCTATTGACAAACTACAAGCAAGTCCTGATGAAAGTTCTGATGAAAGGTCATTGATCTGAAACATTGAGCAGAATTTTTAGGTCGACGGGTGGGCATGATTGGCTGGCCCGGGATCTTATGGGGAACGGACTGCCGACTGCAATTTCAGGCTGGCTGGCCAATTAATGGGGTGGCAGCAGGCGCTGACATCAGCGTGGGCGCGAGCGAGCGCTGACAGAAAGTTCCCTGAAGGCAGAGAGCTGCCTCAGGAAGCTGAAGACCTGAAAAGCATTAAATAAAGTTTTTAAAATCAAGAAAAAAATGTGCAAGCATCACAATCAGACACCTGAACATATACGTGATTAAAAATGCTGTCCATAGATTTTTCTTTTTCTTTCATTTAATAACAGAAACCTTGTCCCGCCCTTGGATGAGGTTTCATAAAAAATGCAAAGTCCGTTGGCGATTCGCCCGTTTGCCAACTGTAAGGCTGGAGAGACCATGAAAAATTGGAGACAATTGCACCTTCAATTACCTTAATTGGCCTCTTAATTGTTGGCGGGCGCGCTTCCGGCTTTTGCAAGGGCTCACCGACCGAAATATCGTGCGAGCGCGGGATAACGCCGGGACGCTTGCCCGACATCATCTAGTGTGATTTTGCGTCTGATTGGGTTGGGCGCACGCCCGCCAGCCGAGCTAAAAATTCTGCCCATTAACTTTCAAACGAGGACTTGTGAGAGGGCCTCTCTCACAGGCCTACAATAAAACAACTCCATATGAATATTTTCAATGTTAGCAGATATATGTACACACATGTAAAAGGGAAAACACCATCAGAATTCTAAAGGGATAAAATTATGGACACAACACGTTTTACTTAGTACTGAAGAGAGTACGCTGTGTAGGGAAGAAGTTCCCGATACCAATCCCCAGGATAACTGTGATAGAAGATTGACAGAATTCTTAGAAAAACAGACATTTTTAGATAAATTAAAAACAGTGGCCTGAATTTTTTGGATGGCGGGTCTTGTTTCCCACCACCTGAAAAGTGGGCGGGGAACACATCCCCGCTGACTGCCCCACAGCTAATTTACGGTCCAACGAGCGCTCATTGTCTGCAGGCAGGACTTCCACCCCTCACTCAGGAGAAAGTTCTGCCTTAGAGAGCTGCCAGCCAATCTGAGCTGCAGTGGACAGAAGAGGACATTCAAGAAGATATCGGAGACTAAGTCCAGGAAACGAAGGTAAGTTCAAGGAGTCCCACAGTGGGAGGGTAGGGAAAGCCTGCGGGGAGGGTGGGTGTGAGGGGGAAATCGGGGTCTTGGGACGAGGCCGGGGAAGAGGGAGGTTCGAAGGCCACCGGACCTTAATGAGGATTGGGGGGGCGGTGGTGCCCAACTTCAGAAGGGTGCTTCTGATGGAGGTGCCCCCTACCCCAATTCCTGCCTGGGATGTATCTTTGTAGTATTTCAGGCTTCCTCCATGGCGGTTCAATCTGCCCATCAGCCTAAAAGCCTAAAAATTGAGGCTGGGTGGAAACGGCGCTCAAGTAGCCAATAATTTCAGGCCTTGCCTGCCCCAGCGCAAAATTGCTGTGTGGTCAGGGCAGGTGGAAACACAGAGAGAATCCTGTCCCTGCAATTTCACGCTCCCCACCCGCTCCCCATCTGAAAACCCGCCAGTGGAGAACATAAAATTCTGGCCTGTAAGTGCCGGTAACACTCAGTGAGTCAGGGAGCATCAGTGGAGAGAGATACAGAGTCAATGGGCTGAATTAAGCGGATTCTGTCCGAGCAGGCATGGTGGCAGAGGTGCCAGTAGTATTGGACAGGAGTACTTGCATCCGATTGCCAGCATGAGGAAAGCTGTCTCCAATTTAGTCAGGGGCAGGAAGGGCTCGATGCAGGAATCCTATCCACGGGCAGCGGGATGCCAATTAGGCTCATAAATGAGTCAATTATCCCTAAACCCACTGTAATTTTGTGGTGGCTCAGGGACTTAACTTCAGGGACTCCTGTCACCCCTGAAGGCTGCCCAGCAAACTCTATTTGTGTTTGCCTGTGGTTCATTGTTGAGGGGGGGAGGAGGGTGAATCCCTCAATAACAGACACTCAGTGCCCAATAGAGGGACCCGGCATCAGGAAGGGGGGTAGGGGAGGCTGCTGAAAGTCATTCACTGCCTTTGCATCTGACGCCCCCTTCCCCCTACCTTCACTGCAGGTACCCTCCCTGTGACCTTCATCCCGCCCCACTCACTTCCCTCCATGTGCCCAGCGTCGATCCTCTGGGTGGAGTATTAATGGCAGTAGCCATCGCACCCAATGGTGCTGCCGGCAATAGGAAGCTGCCAACCTCTGATTGGTGGCAGCTCTTGGGGGCCGGATTGCCACCCTCCATGGGCCTTAATCACCTGGGAGGTCCAACGCTGTCCATTTAAGTGCCTGAGTGCACTTAAATTGCATTGGGTCTCCCACACAGAAGCAATATGGATCTTTCACCAATTCCCCAACCAAGGGTGTGTGGGGAGGGGCGGGGGTGGTGGGGTGGACCTATGTCACTGGAACTAAATTCTCCAATGTTTCAGGTTGATGACCTTTCATTGGATACTTTCAACCGTTAATACCCTTTTTCTGGGGTTTCCACTAACCTCACAATGGAGGGTCCTTGAAATTCCAGACAAATACCTTTAACTCCTTTTTAAAACTAGACTGCTTCCACAATTTTAGTTATTCAAAGGCTGGCTTTAAAAACGTAATACATAACTTACCAGTCATAAACTGCGCTCTACACACAAAAGTCAAATGAATGACAGAGATGCCTCCCTAACTCTGCTGTGGCCTCCCAAAAGCAGTAGGCTCCATTTCATGCTGCTCAGTATCCCTCTCAACCCAAGTCAAGAGCATCTGATATTAGAGTATTCACTAACACTAGGCACCCAATCTTAGATGCCCTCCTGACTGAGATGAAGGACCAACAAGTTAGCCAAGCCACATGGTAAACTTTGGAGTCATTTGCTTGAGGGAGCCCTTTCCTCCTCGTGGCACCGCAGGAACCATAAAAAAGTTTACTTCACTTGGCCTCTGCAGGCCCTGGTTCCTGTCACCAGCAGGAAGCCAGCACAATGTCACCATAACCCCATCCATGCATTTAACAGCAACCTGGCTTTGAACAGAGGCCTTACCTCTTGGGGTTGCTTTTAGTTAAAATTGCAGCTGGCCAGGTCAGGTGGGAAAGTAGTGTATAAAATCGAAATATAGCTCTTTTCACCAATTCTCACAAAGCATCATGTGGTGAAGGTAAAAATCTATTGTGGAACAGAAGGGCACACTGGTGAACAGTGGGATATAGAGGGAGCATATTGGGGAATAGCGGGATATAGAGGGAACATACTGGGGAACAGTGGGATATAGAGAGGACATAATGGGGAATAGTGGGATATAGAGGGGAAACACTGAGAAGCAGAGGGATGTAGTAGGGAGAATGAGAAGCATAGAGGGGAAGTACTGGGGAGCAGAAGAACTTAGAGGGAACATGATGGAGTGTAGAGGCTTATAGAGGGAACAGAGGAATTTAGAGGGGATACTCTGGGAACAAAGGGATATGGACACACTGGGAAGCAGAGGAGTATAGAGGGGACACAGTGGGAAGCAGAGGGATATAGAAAGGACACACTGGCGAGCAGAGGGATATAGAGGAGGCACACTAGGAAACGGAGAGATTATAGAAGGGAGGCACTGGGAAGCAGAGGGATATAGAGGGGAGGCACTGGGGGATAAAGGGATCTTGATGGGATGCACTGGGGAACAGGTTCTCTGGCAGGTATTGAAACCTTTGAATTTTGCAGTGTCGTAGCAATTGATGTGAAAGTGCAATTATCAAAATAGGTAACCGGGGGGTGGTTCATTCCCTGTTTGTTTTTTATTCACATTCTAACTTCAACTGAAAAAGCTGAATTTACTCAAATAACAGCTTTGTCAGTTGGAGCTTTGTTGCTGAAATCAAGACATCTCGAAAGCAGGTGTATATGCAAGCAGTGGATACCACTTGTAGATAAAGGCTACATTCCCATGGGATATCTGATTAGAAATAAAAGAAAGGCAAATCTTCCAATGTGTGTCTGAGCAGTGGCAAGGTTAACTATCCAAACATGTTGACACTTCAGTATCACATGAAAAATGAACACTTGATAACAATAACGTTTTAATTAACAAGTTAAGTCAGCTCTTGCTAAGAGCTATGTTCAGAGAGCCCCACTGTTGCACTGCTAGACATCGTCATGCACTGCAGCACAGCTGCACACGATTAACTTCAAAATGTATTGTCACTTGATGACTTGGTGATGTCAACAGATGCCAACAGACTGGCTTAAATTGATGTGAAAAATTCTGACTGCTCTTCTGGGGCTAAATGACAACCACACAAATAAATGGGGCCCATTAATGTCTCAGAGTGATTAGAAACTATCCACATTAGTTTTATGCGTAAACGTCCACCAAGCGGCTCAGGCCAAGTAACAAAAAGTCTTATGGACCTCGCTGAATATGTATTCTGTACTTGCCAACAGTCTACATATTCCTGAACTACTTTATTACAAAAGTAGGGACAGGTCCAAATATGAATAGGTAGAAGTAAAAATACAGTAATATTGCGCTGCAGTGTTTAAAACATGTGAATTGACAACAATAGTGTCAGATTTTATGGCACTCAATGAGCAAGGTAGCAGCAGAAATAATGATCCTGCTTTTCCAGGTAGAATGTCATGTGACAAAATTGCATCATAAAGCAATTGCAACTAATTTCCCTGGCTATGTGAGTCACAAAACACTCATTAAAATTAATGGACTTGATTTGTACAATATTCAGAATCATTGCTTTGGAAGATCACCAGCGACTAGACATCCAAGACAGATCAGCAATAGGCAGAATTAAGTACCAGAAAGAGCTGCAGTTGAAGCCTGTGACCAACCTTTCTCTGCCTCACCCCATGCACAAGTCAATGTCACCACACAGTTAAGTCAATGAGCTGTGATACAGATGACGGTGTTTTCCTGAATATGAAAAAATCACTGAGCACCTGGTAAGATTTGTGATTGAAGAGACAATGGCCATTAATGTATATTAGAGGAAATGTGGAAATTGGAGAAAAAGATAACAGAGCATGGAATGGGAGAAGTCTTATGCTCTATCAAGCCCACCCCTACTACAGACCATGTATAGCCTATTCTATATCATCAAATCTTTCCCAATTTATTTATTAATTTGAGGGATAGATGCTGCTGAGTACAGAAGAGCTGTTGGCCTCAAATTAGACGGCAGGTCTTGGTGGGCAGGACTTCCGCTCCCGGTGTCCTTGATCCTGGGGGAAGGCCAACCACTGCTGGCCTGTTGAGTGTCTGAGTGGCACAAGGTGCAGCTGGCCGTCTCAAAAAGAGGCATTGCTGGGGTCTCGAGTGCACCATTGCCTCCACAAGATTCTGCTCAGGGTCTGCAAAGGGATATAGATGGGTTAAGTGAGTGGTCAAAAATTTGGCCAATGGAGTATTTTGTGGGAAAATGTGAGGTTGTTGACCTTGGTGGGAAGATTGGAAAAGCGTAATGTTATTTAGCTGGAGAGAGACAGAATACAGAAGGATGTGCTAATGGTGACATTAAGGGTAGAAAGCAGGATAAGCAAGTGACAGATGGCCCAGTGGGGTTGGGGTGGGGGGAAGGGTTCGAAATAGGCTAAAAGGTGGAGATAAAACAATGGATGGAAATAAATAGTTAGCACACAGTTACATCAAGTAATTATGAAGGAAAATGGAATGTTAGCCTCTATTGTAAGGGGATGGAGTATGAATTTGGGACCACCTTGCTGTAACTGTACAGCTAGTGCATTGGTGAGAATACCTAGAATACTGTGCAGTTTTGCCCTGCTGCAATGTTCCAGTGAAGCTCAATGCAAACTGGAGGAACAGTGCTTCATCTTCCGATTAGGCACCTTACAACCTTCCGGACTTAACATTGAGTTCAACAACTTCAGATTATGAACTCTCTCCTCCATACTCACCCCTTTTTGATCCCCTTTTTTCCAATAATTATTATATATTTTTTATATATATGTATATATTTTTTCTTTTCCCACCTATTAATATTTAAAAAATTTATTTCCATCCATTGTTTTATCTCCACCTTTTAGTCTATTTCGATCCCTTCCCCCCACCCCGCCCCCACTAGGGCCATCTGTCACTTGCTCAACCTGCTTTCTACCATTAATGTTACCATTAGCACATCCTTTAGCTAATATCACCACCGTCAACACCCCTTTGACCTTTTGTCTATGACATTTTTGGCAATCTCTCCTTTGCCTCCACTTATCACTGGCCCTCTATCCAGCTCCACCTGCCCCACCCCCCTTAAACAGCTTATATTTCACCACATTTCTATTTCTCTTTGATTCTGATGAAGAGTCATACGGACTCGAAACATTCACTCTGTTTTCCTCTCCACAGATGCTGTCAGACCTGCTGAGTTTTTCCAGCAACTTTTGTTTTTGTTTTAGATTTCCAGCATCCACAGTATTTTGCTTTTATCTTAGTGTTTAATTGACTGTCACTTCTCTTCCAGGAATGCCTACCTTGAAGAAGTATTGCTCTTCTCTCCAACAGGATTTCCGCTTGTCTCTTTTGCCCTGTTCACCTTCATTGCTTTCCATGTCTCTCCTGATGTTTGACAAGGTGTTTACAAAAACTCACTTTCACAGCCATATTTCTTTCCTCAGTGACTGTCTTTGTCTCCGACTTACCCCACATGAATTCCAACTGAAGCTCCATCTCTCATGTTTCAAACCTATCCAGGATTACAGGTATCTCCGGGGCATATAACACTCCTCGGACTGCTGTTCTCGTCACATCCTGATATGCACACTCAGTGCCATGCGCCGCTATATGAACACACTCGACCTCTCCCTCCAGCAGCACCGACTCACCCTATCTCTAAGCTGTCTTTGCCCCCAGTTTCATTTTATTCTTCGTCTAATCCGATGCCTTGACAAGAAACTTTGTCTCTTCCTTTCAGGTGCAAAGGAACGCAAGATCCAACAACTCATTGACACCAACACCCATCCAGGACCCTCCACCCCTGCCCTCTGAACTTGCTGCACTCGGTTCTCTCAGGTCCAACCCTGACTTTGTCATCAAACCTGCTGACAAGGGTGGTGCTGTTGTTGTCTGGTGCACTGACCTCTACCTCGCAGAGGCTGAGCACCAACTCACAGACACTTCCTCCTACCTCCCCCTGGACCAAGACCCCACCACTGAACATCAAGCCATTGTTTCCAGGACTGTCACTGACCTCATCTCCCCTGGAGATCTTCCCTCCACAGCTTTCAACCTCATAGTCTCCCAACCTCCTACCCAAAATCCACAAACAGGACTGTTCCGGTAGACCGATCATGTCAGCCTGTTCTTGCCCCACGGAACTAATTTCTTCCTATCTTGACTCCATTCTCTCTCCCCTTGTCCAGTCTCTTCCCATCTACATCCGCGATTCCTCTGACGCCTTACATCATATCAACAATTTCCAGTTCCATGGACCCAACCGCCTCCTCTTCACCATGGATGTCCAATCCCTCTATACCTCCATTCCCCACCGGGATGGTCTGAGGGCTCTTCACTTATTCCTTGAACAGAGGCCCAAACAATCCCCATCCACCACCACTCTCCTCCGTCTGGCTGAACTTGTTCTCTCACTGAACAATTTCTCCTTAAACTCATCTCACTTGCTCCAAATTAAAGGTTTGGCCATTGGTACCCGTATGGGCCCCTGTTATGCATGTCTCTTTATGGGGTATGCGGAACATTCCTTGTTCCAGTCCTACTCAGGCCCCCTCCCACAACTCTTTTTCCGGTACATCGATGACTGCTTCGGTGCTGCTTCATGCTCTCGTCTGGACCTGGAAAAATTGATTAATTTTGCTTCCAATTTCCACCCCTCCATCACTTTCACATGGTCCATCACTGACACTTCCCTTCCCTTCCTTGACCTCTCTGTCTCAATTTCTGGTGATAGACTATCCACCAATATTCATCACAAGCCCACCGACTCCCACAGCTATCTTGACTACAGCTCTTCACACCCTGCTTCCTGTAAGGACTCCATCCCATTCTCTCAGTTCCTTCGCTTCCCTCGCATCTGTTCCAATGATGCCACTTTCCAAAACAGTTCTTCTGACATGCCTTCCTTCTTCCTTAACCGATGTTTTCCACCAACAGTGGTTGACAGGGCCCTCAACCGTGTCCAGCCCATCTCCCGCGCATCCACCCTCACACCTTCCTCTCCCTCCCAGAACCATGCTAGGGTCCCCCTTGTCCTCACTTATCACCCCACCAGCCTCCGCATTCAAAGGATCATCCTCTGCCATTTCCGCCAACTCCAGCATGATGCCACTACCAAACACATCTTGCCTTCACCCTCCCTGTCGGCATTCCATAGGGACTGTTCCCTCCAGGACACCCGGGTCCACTCCTCCATCACCTCAACCCCCTCCCATGGCAACTTTCCATGCAACCGCCGAAGGTGCAACACCTGCCCCTTTACTGCCCACGTCCTCGCTGTCCAAAGGCCCAAACACTCCTTTCAAGTGAAGCAGCATTTCATTTGCACTTCCCTCAATTTAGTCTACTGCATTTGCTGCTCCCAATGCGGTCTCTTCTACATTGGAGAGACCAATCGCAGACTGGTTAACCGCTTTGTTGAGCACTTTTGGTCTGTCTGCAAGCATGACCTAGACCTCCCTGTCGCTTGCCATTTCAACACACCACCCTGCTCTCATGCCCACATGTCCGCCCTTGGCCTGCTGCAATGTTCCAGTGAAGCTCAACACAAACTGGAGGAACAGCACCTCATCTTCCGACTAGGCACTTAACAGCCTTCCGGACTTAACACTGAGTTCAACAACTTCAGATCATGAACTTTCTCCTCCATCCTCACCCCCTTTTTGATCCCCTTTTTTCTAATAATTATTATATATTTTTTAATATATATATATTTTTTTCTTTTCCCACCTATTTCTATTATTATTTTTAAAATTTATTTCCATCCATTGTTTTATCTCCATCCTTTAGCCTATTTTGATCCCTTCCCCCGACCCCAACCCTTTCTACCCTTAATGTCACCATTAGCACATCCTTTAGCTGATATCACCACCGTCAACACCCCTTTGACCTTTTGTTTATGACATCTTTGGCAATCTCTCTTTTGCCTCCACCTATCACTGGCCCTATATCCAGCTCTACCTGTCCCACCCCCTTTAAACAGCTTATATTTCACCACATTTCTATTTCTCTTTAGTTCTGATTAAGAGTCATACGGACATGAAACGTTAACTCTGCTTTCCTCTCCACAGGTGCTGTCAGAGCTGCTGAGTTTTTCCAGCAATTTTTGTTTTTGTTTCAGTTTTGGTCTTATTTAAGGAAGGATATTTGCATTTGAGGCAGTTTATAAAAGGTTCACTAGGTTGATTTCTAGGATGACGGAGTTGTCTTATGAGGAATGGTGAAGGAGGTTGGGCCTATGTTCATTAGAGTTTAGAAGAATAAAAGATGATCTTATTGAAACATGTAAGATTCTGAGGGGGCTTGACAGGGTAGATACTGAGAGGATGTTTCTCCTCATGGAGGAATCTAGGGAGCACAATTTCAGAAGAAGGGATCTCTCATCTAAGACAGAGATGAGGAAGAATTGCCTCATTCAGAATCGTTAATCTCTGGAATTCACTACCCCAGATTGCACTGGAGGCTGTGTCATGGAATATATTAGAGGCTTACTTAGACAGATTTTTGATCTATAAAGGGGTCAAAGGTTATGGGAGAAGAGCATGTAGGGAGTCCTTTACCCTTAACCGTAACCCTATTAATGATGTTGGCCCAACACGGGCTGGGCAAAGATGACACAATCTACAGGCCATCCCTGAAACTGGGGCAGAAGGCCAGGATTCAGAGTATCTAGGTGCAGGACTCATTTCTACTATAATGGCAGACTTCAACTGAAGTTATTCTGGCTGGCCGATGAAATGGCTGCAGATTCTTAAGGCCTTGATTATGCCTTCTATTCTCTAATGAATACAAATTCAGCTGTATCTTTTCTTTTCAAAGCCCGAGTCTTCGAATTATCCAGTGCAGCAATGCCCTTTTCCCCACAGAATTCCTAAAATTGCACACAGTATTCGAAATCCAGTCACATAAACGATCTGTGCACATTTAGAATAACTTGTTCCAACCTATAGCCTAATGCCAAAAAGCATGTTTCATAATTATATTCTAATATGCCTTACCTTACATTTAAGTTCTTTAAAATTCACCTGCCTTGGCTTTGCCCGTTCATTTAAAGGATCTAAATCGCCTTTGCCTTGCGATTGCAGTGCATGACACGAGTATACACTACACCATGAGTTAACACTTCCATTAAAATAACAGAGAAATATATGTTTGATGTGTCCAAGGCTCAGAATTGCCTAGGAAATTTGAGCCAGTCAAAAATTTAAGCCTGTGTCATTACATCTGAGTACATCTCTGAACAACACTCCAACATTCCATCCCTACCCTCTGCACCCCCAACACTCCCCGAGCTCTTTCAGCAGTTTTTGGCACTTAGTTTTCTTCCTTTGGCTCTTTACATCTTCATAACTTTAAGTTTTAACATGTAATCCTTGCTTCACAGGGTAGCTCCTTTAACTTTTTATTTCCAATGAGAACCATCCCTGCTTGTTTAGTCTCATCATTGCAGCTCCAAGAGCTGCTTGTCACTTCTAGTATTTAACCAGGTTCATTTTTCCACATTTATCTATTTCCAGCAAGATCTGAGCCTGAACATTTATTTGTTTACATGTATCTACAACCCTTCATCTGTTCCCTTTTGACCCACCACAACTGCTATTTCTTTTTCATTCTCTTTGCCACTGCCCTTCTTATTTATTTTTATTATATTTTTCAAGATTTGCATTCTCAGATTACTCCAGGTCAAACCTAATTCTTTTAAATCTGTTGGCAATTTCACACAATCTGCTCTTACATATGTCTTATATATGATGCACACTTCCTCTAAACCCCACATTTATTTAATCTATACTCCACAATCACATTATCATATACACAGTTTTCCCATTGCACATGCCTGTAAAATAAACCTATCATGTTAAAAAAGCTTAACGTATGCTGACCTGCCAAAGAGTCCTTTAACTTGTCTCCTGAACTACTTCTGTTCTCCACATCACTAACCACCTCAGGCCTACAAAAAAAACTGGTTGCCTGATGGTTCCTTGTTACTGTCTTTCCAGATTCCCTGATCCCCCAAATTGCCATGTCCCCTTTGTCCCCTGAGATGGCTATTGCCCCCTATAACTTTCCATTGCTGGGTCCCCTCCCTGAACAGCAGTCCCTTCTTTCCACTAAACCCTTTGCTCCATTATTTGCAGACCAGAGTTCACATTCCCGACTAGATTATGACAAGAGCGATTTTTTTTTCTTATTCTTTTGTGGGATATGGCTGTCACTAGCAGGGCCAGCATTTGTTGCACATACCTAAATGTCACTTGAACTGCTAGGCTATTACTGTTAAATAAGGATCTGGCACATACTGGGTTAATGTGGGACTGAGTACAGTACTGCCCACACAGTGATGTAAGAAGGCACATGACCCAGACATCAGTGTGGTGTTGAGCAGAGACTGGTAAAGACATAAGCATGGAGATAGCTCCTAGCCTGTATCCTTTACTGCACATTTGTAAATAGTTCTACTTGTTAATGAAGACTTACAGCTAACCTATGGAAGACTACAAAGGCTTCTTTAAGTGTTACCATTCTGTAACTAACACCCTCCCGACAATTACAGAGGGGAGTTAAGAGTCAACCGCATTGCTGTGGATCTGGACTCACGTGAAGGCCAGACCAAGGATGGCAGGTTTCCTTCCCTAAAGGGACATTAGTGAATCAGATGGGTTTTTACAACAATTGATGATAGTTGCCATGGTCAGCATTACTGAGACTAGCTTCCAATTCCAGATGTATTAATTGAATTTAAATTCCACTAGCTTCCGTAGTGGGATTTGAACCTATGTCACCAGAGCATTTACCTGGGTCTCTGAATTATTGGTTCTGTGACATTACCCCCACACCATCATCTTCCCACAATTATTTTCACATATTCTGTGTTTTTATTTTCACAGCAAAAGGACAAAAAGCAGTTAAACAACTCAGACCTGTTTCCAGGCACTGCCAGGAATGCAGCTTGTGAAGTAGTGGCTGGGTATGATTTTCTGAAGAACATTGCCCGGGTGAGATGATGAAGCTCCCGTTTGTCAAGTTGCTTTCAATAAAAAGTGGTTCCTCAGCTCAGTGTTGGAGAAGCTCTTTTCCTCTTTAAGCTTTCATCAGGATGGAACCATCATTCTCCATGTTTTATAATCTGTAAGTGTCCATGAGCATGTTATATAATGTGTTGGAGAATATTTTAGAAAACATTTATCTTGTTCAGTTGATAGTGACATCACCTTAACTGCATTAACTTCTCCAAGTTTTCAAGAGCCCACCCTCTTCTTAATGTTAATGGTCCCTTTTCTTCCTGGGATTCTCCTCTGGTTGCTCTCATTACTTGCCAAGTGCACACAAATTTTGTTGAGCCCTTCCTTTTACGTTGTACAAACTGGGAATTAAAGCTGCAATCTTCCATCTTCCTCAATGCTATTCAGAAAATCTAACATGGAAAGTTAGTATTCCTATCTAAATCAAATCATGGAAATTAAACCACAGGAGGCCACACTAAGCTATACCTTAAGCCAATTGCCCACTGGAGAACAAAATACAACTGTCATTCATGACACATGAAATATTTTATCATTGTAGATTGAATGTATTCTAAGATTAATATGAAATACCTAGTCCCAGTGATGTTAGAAAGGAGATTGTAGTTGCTAATAAAATTAACAATTCTTTACAAGAATATTTGACATCACATGTCTTTCATTATTAGTTTGCAACCTTGACTTCATTATAGTAAAGTTACACAAGATTAATGAAATTACATGCAACATTTAACTATATAATTAGAGTTCATCATGGAGTGACATCTTTTAACCAAGGGCTCAACTCATATGAGCTACAATAACTACAATGTAACTTTCTAACTTTCTACAATATAAGGCAATATTTATGCAGGGTAAGCACAAAAATAACTAGAGAAGCATGTGCAGAAAACAAAAATGAATAAAACTGTTGTCCAAAAATTGGCTGGGTTGCGTTTGAAAATCAGAGGGACCTCAGCTATCCCATGGATGCCAAAGGAATTCACGATGCAATTTAAGCCAGGTCTGTAATTAGAACACCTCCCTTATATAAGTTTTACATTTAGTGCAATGGTTTATTACAATTAGCTGTCCTACAATTATTGACACTCAATTTACTATCTACTTGAGTTTAAAGCTTTCCTCCTCCTCTAAAGCAATATTGGGTGCTGGATATCAGAATGCATTAGTGTTCATGGTGCCCAGCATTGCTAAAGCCTGAATGAAGGAAAAATGTCAGATGGCACATTTCCTTCGTTATCATTACAATTGAAAACACTCACCCAAATATATGCATGAATATTCAGCATCTAAGTTTACAAAAGAAAATGCCAGTAGTAGCAGTAACTGATGTGGAGCCGATAATACAATTCCCCGGTTGCCTTCCCTTTCCTGCTTGTCCCAGTATCCCCCAAAACCTTCTGGTATCATATCATTTACAATTTTGAAGCTTTCATTTCTTTTTTGCTTTCAAAATCCCCAGGCTGTTATGGGACCATGCACTCAGAATAAAGCTCTACAATTAGGGCCCCAAATGAGTAGTTAAGTGCATAGTACTGAGTGGACTGTCTTGCACTGTCAATGAACTTGCCTTTAAAATCCAAACAAGAGGGAAATTGTTATCACTCCAAGCAGTATTATGTGATGTTTCAGATAACCATAACCAAGAGAACATGAGGTTCAAATAAGCATAAAGAATGTACTGAGATTCTGCTTCTATTTCTCAGAGAGAGCCATAACATTGCAGGTGCATCGCCCACAGGTTTCCATCCATTAACATTAATGGATAAAACATCATAGGCAAAGCATGCTTGATTTTCTAAGATGTAGTCTGCTGTATGCAGAACTCCACCAATGACCCAGGATCTCAGACAGCACCTTCCTATATTTAATACAACCCATGGAAGTGTGACAGGGCAGTACTCAGCCAAGTTTTTTCACCTGCCAGTGATACCATCCCAATCTCAGGGATGAGGTCATTTAAGGAAGCAGGCAGATACCCATTTCTGGTGAAACAGCAGAAGTTAGAGTAGCACCATGCTGCTCGAAAAAGGAGAACCAGAGGCCTAGATCTTGACAAAGCTGCTTGAGCTTGTTAAAATTTCTAAACTGAATGCCTTGGCCATTCTTCAGCAGCGGTCATGGATCTCAGCTGTATTTGATCTTTCTGGGACCAGGTATAATTCCTGCAGGGCCTATTGGGAGTTCTTCAGGCAAAATCTCCATGGTAACCCCCAGAACCACCTCCAGACAGCCTGTTCAGCGTAACAAGAGTGTAGAAGTACCCACCAAACCTTAACCCTTGGAATGTAATTAGCTGGAAGATGGGTAGCAACCAGATTCCGGCAAAATATTAAATCTTATACGGGGATTGGCTTGTAATTATGCAAAACTGATTTTGAAATTTCTGGATTAGCCTTTTTAGTTAGATTTTACTATAGATTGATGTATAGAAATAAGTGAGCCTTTTTTTTTCCCAATTGTGAAGTGCAGAGATCATGTCAGACAACTACTATTGGATCCAATGTTTCTTTCTTTCAAGGCATGTTTCACTGTTTTGTCTCGCATCCCTGAGTCAGTTGTATAATTTTCTTTGCCTGTTTTCTCAAGGGAAAGACAGCCTCTCTTATTTTTCACGTAAAGATTCCTAACTAATAACAAAAAATTGAAAGACGGAAAGCAGCAGCACAATAGCTGTCTTTCCTTTTGAAGATAAACGAGCCATTATTCATGTACTTTTAAACGCTGTCCATCATTCCAATGAAGTACTTGACAACTGAATAAAGCTCTACAATTAGGGCCCAAGAAAAATGTGTAGTTAAGACTTAAAGTGCATAGTACTGAGTGGACTGTCTTGCACTGTCAATCAACTTGCCCTTAAAATCCAAACAAGAAGGAAATTGTTATCACTCCAAGCAGTATTATGTGATGTCTCAGATAACCATAACCAAGAGAACATGAGGTTCAAATAAGCATAAAGAATGTACTGAGACTCTTCTTCTTTCATTTCTCAGAGAGAGCCACATCCAATAACATAACTGAACTGCAGTTGCCAAGAGTTAGATATTAGCAGTTTTTTAGCTACAGCCCTTTAAATGTTCCCTTAATTCAGAACTCAACACAGAAAAATAATAATGACAGGTCAGCAGGCAATCCTTCTGAGATAGATTGATGGACTGACAGAAAATTTTTCAACCTTGATGTGGAAAGCAGCCATCCAGCAGTTGGTAGGGACACAGAGTGCTGTCAGATTTATGGCTTATTTCCCACCTTCTTATGTGACTGAGGTTAAAATACATCATACTATATCCTAATTGTATTTATACAGTACCACACCAAAATATTTCAAAGCACATCACATAGATACTGAATCACGTCAAATTGCAATGATGAGTCAGTAGGAAAATGTGTATCCTTTGTATCTTTTAGGCATGGGTAGGCATGTACTAAAGATAAATATAATTAAGGTAGCCCAGTCCAACAAGCCACATGGTGTTTTACACCTGTTTGGTCACATAATTTCTCTATGATGGATTTCCAATTGTTAATAAGCTACCTGAAAAGGTGGTTCCCTGGAAAAAAATTATGAGCCAACCATAGAACCTTTGACGCTCAAGGCAAGAACACCATTTCCAGAGGCCTGGGAAGAGTCTGCTAATATCTCCTCTCTCTCTCTCTCTGTTTCTCTCTCTCTCCCTCATGGAATCAGGTATTGCTTGAGAGAAGCTAAAAAGAGAAAAGCGCAAATTCAGCCTCAAATGGATCACTTTCAAAGAGAGTACTTTCCCCTAAAAGGTGAGCAGTTATTGGTTTTCTATGGTTGGAAATACTTCAAAGATTTTTTATCCTTGTTCTCTGGTTCCATGGCTTTATCTTAGTTAACATGTTGCTCCTGGTCTTACCTCTTCCTAGTTACTCTTCTGTTAGCTATGTGTGACTTTCTGGTGTTGCACTTTTGAGTTATCTTAATATTCTTAAATATAACTTTGAACGATCAGCAGCATTAAGCTGATGACACAGATATGCCACTCCATTCTCTCGAAAGGTGCTGCATGACAATATGATTGATTGTCCAGTGCAAATAGAAAATACCAGAACTAGCCAAATAAAACAAGCTTGTACAGTAATAAAAGCAAAATACAGCAGATGCTGGAAATCTGAAATAAAACCAGAAATTGCTGGAAAAGCTCCACAGGTCTGGCAGCATCGTGGAGAGAGTTAACGTTTTGAGTCAAACATGACTCTTCTTCAGAACTGAAGGAAGGTAGAAATGTGATGGGTTTTATGCTGTTGAAAGGGGGGAGGGGTAGGAAGACAAAAGGAAAGCTTTGGCATAGGACGGAGGGTGGGAGAAATTAAATGACAAAGGTGTCATGGAACAAAAGGCAAGTTGGAAACAGTTGTAGTAAAGAGAGAAATCACAATTGGTCCAGAGTGAGTGTAAATGCCAGAATAATGAAGAGCTCTGTCCGAAAGCAAAAACATAAAAAACAAGGTTCAAAGCAGCACATGGCAAAAAACCAGAATCAAACTGAGGAACAGAGTTCATGGTCTGAAATTGTTAAACTCAATGTTGAGTCCAGAAGGCTGTAAAGTACCTAGTCGGAAGTTGAGTTGATGTTCCTCGAGCTTAATTGCGTTGAGCTTCACTGGAACACTGCAGTAGACCGAGGACAGAAATGTGAGTGTGAGAACAAGGTGATAAATTAAAATGGCAATCAAATGGAAGCGTGGGGTCATGCTTGCAGACTGAGAGAAGGAGTTCTGCAAAGCGATCACCCAATATGTGTTTGGTCTCCCTAATGTAAAGGAGATTGCACTGTGAGCAATGAATACAGAATACTGAATTGAAAGAAGTACAAGTAATTTGCTGCTTCACTTGGAAGGTGTGTTTGGGGCCTTGGACAGTGAGGAGAGAGGAGGTAAAAGGTGTTACACCTCCTGCGATTGCATGTGAAGGTGTTTTGGGAAGGGGACAAGATGTTGGGTGATTGAGGAGTAGATCAGGATGTTGCAGAGGGAACAGTTCCTTCAGAATGCTAACAGGGGGAAGATGTGTTTAGTGATGGCATGATGTTGGAGGTGGCAGTAATGGCAGTGGATAATCCTTTGAATGTGGAGGCTGGTGGGGTAGAAAGCGAGGACAACCGGAACCCGATTGCGGTTTTGGGAGGAGGGGAAGTGGTGAGAGCAGAAGTGCAGGAAATAGGTCAGACATGGTTGAGGGCCCTGTCAACCACAGTGAGGGAGTCCTCAGTTGAGGAAAAAGGAAGACAATTCAGAAGCATATGTGTTCGGATATGTCTTCATATTCGACCATTAACCGTTTCTCTCTCCACAGATGCTACAAGACCGAGTGAGTATTTCCAGCATTTCTGTTTTTAAAACAAGCTTGTATGTGTTTTGTCATTAACACATAAGAATATGGAGTGAATCCCATAGTAGGTTACTTCACTTTTGGAACCTATAGCTTCCAACTCAGCCAAAACAATGGATTGACAACATTCTCTGTGTGGTGGTTGCAAAAGATGTTTGTGAATGCACAAAATTATCCTTAGTTCAGCAGTGATTGTTAACTAAATTATCAACGACATCTAACCAAGTTTCTAAACAAGTTCCTTACTTTTTTATTCAATGCTTCTAGAAATGAAATGCTTTATGACAATGCCTGAAATGGAAAGTGTCTCACTTCCAAGCAATAATATCCCTAACATTGACGAGTGCAAAATTTGTGTTTCCTAGTGGATGAATTAATTAAAGAAAAATCTTCATGGGCTGAATTTTACCTTTGGCAGGCGGGCGCCTGATCAGCGGGCCTGGGAGCGGTCGGGAAACGGACCGCCGACTGCGATCGGCCCCCCGACTGCAATTTCACGCTGGCTGGCCAAGTAACGGCCGGCAGCCAGCGTGAAACGCGCACCGAAAAGCTCAGCGCTGGCGGGGTGGGGGGGCGGGAAGAGGGCGGGCAATGATGTTTCCACAGGCACGGGTGAGCGCTGCAAGAAAGCTCCCTGAAGGTAGACAGCTGCCTCGGAGCTACAGACCCGAAAAAGCTGAAATTAAGGCTTTAAAAGCTGAGAAAAAGTGCCCAGGCATCATAAGCAATCACCTGAAAATATAGCTGATAAAAATGCTGTCCACAGAAACTTATTTTTATTTAATTTCATCATGGAAATTTCATCCCACCCTTGGGTGAGGTTTGATGAAAAATACAAAGGTTGCCTGGCTGATTCGCCTGTCCGCCAACTGTAAGGTTGGATGGGCAATGGAAAATCAGAGTCAACTGCGCCGTTAATGGGCTTAATTACCCTCTTAATTGTCGGCGGGCACACTTCCAGCTTTTGCGCGTGCCTGCTGAGCGAAATATCGCACGAGTGCACAATGGCGTCGGGACGTTCGTCTGACATCTTCTCATGTGATTTTACTCCCGATCGGGTCGGGTGTGTGCCCGCCTGCGGGATGTAAAATTCTGCCTCATAACATTTCCTGAATAGTTTCTTGATATTAGCATTATTTTAATGGCTTTTTATTTACGTACACCTACTTTCCAAACTCTGGATGAGACATTTAACAACTTGCCCTGTCTGCCTACTCTGGAGGCTTAGGTAGACGTTAAAGGGCTGATTTTATGAATGCACAGCCCCAGTGCGGAATCTCACCTGCTGGCCATGCATTTCAGTTTTGCACACCACACCTACTGAAGGATATATTGTCCATAGAAGAGATGCACTGCAGATTGTCCAGACTTAGATGGTTATACTATGAAAATAGGATTCATAGACTTGGCACTGGATTTGCATTAGTGGTTCCAAATCTTGCCATCGGGAGGAAATGCAGTCAGGAACCCACACATGCCGTCATTGGGATGCAAAGCATATCTTTTGAGTAGGCGCCCAATTAAGGACAGAGGCCCAAGGCTAGTGAGCTACTAGGAAGCCATCCAGCACTGACAAATCAGCAGCCCCACCATCAGAGGTGGGAGCTGCCGGTGTGGGTAGATGAAAGAGAGAGCACTTCAAGAAAAAGGCAACTGCTGAAGACTTGTTAAAAACTTCAAAAACAAAAAGCGGTCATAGTTGCGTGGATGACATTTTGGGGCACGAATCCCTCTACAGAAGCATATGAGCCGTGACCTCAACACGTTTGTATCTGAAATTTTCAATCAGGGTTTTACAACTGGCAGAAGACCTTGATTTTCATACTCAAGCAGTCTGGTGTCTTTCAGATGGGTAGGCCACTCATCCAAATTGAGTTAGATGGGCTTTAGGTAGGATGCTTCCGTTATCCTTTCCCTCACAATATTGAACTGCCAGACACCCATTTTTCAGTTGCAAATCATTTCCTAAGTTTCACCAAGGAGAGAATTTGTGCTCATCCCCGTGGCGAGTTTGGTGGTGGGGGGCATTTAATCAGGTGGCAGGGTGGTGGGTCGGAATCCCGCCACCTTCCCAGCTTCCACTCCGATTCAGTTCATGGCAGGAAGGCCTGTGGATGACTATCTCATCCCACTTTCAATTGAGGCCCTTAAATGTGCAATTAATGCTCACTTAAGGGCCTCATCCCACTTTTAAAAATTTATTCACGGGATGTGGGCTTCGCTGGCTGGGCCAGCATTTATTGCCCATCCCTAGTAACTCTTGAGAAGGTGGTGGTGAGCTGCCTTCTTGAAACGCTGCAATCCATGTGGTGTAGATACACCCACAGTGCTGTTCCAGGATTTTGACCCAGCAACAGTGAAGGAACAGTGATATATTTCCAAGTCAGGGTGGTGAGCAACTTGGAGGAAAACCTCCAGGTGGTGGTGTTCCCATGTATCTGTTGCCCTTGTCCTTCTAGATGGTTGTGCTTGTGGGTTTGGAAGGTGCTGTCAAAGGAGCCTTGGTGAATTCCTGCAGTGTATCTTGTAGATTGTATACACTGCTGCCACTGTTCGTTGGCGGTGGAGGGTGTGAATGTTTGTGGATGTGGTGCTAATCAAGTGGGCTGCTTATTTCTGGATGGTATCAAGCTTCTTGAGTGTTGTGGGAGCTGTGCTCATCCAGGCAAGTGGGAAGTATTCCGTCACACTCCTGACTTGTGCCTTGTAGATGGTGGACAGTTTTGGGGAGTCAGGAGGCTAGTTATTCATCATACGATTCCTAGCCTCTGACTCTGCTCTTGTAGCTACAATATTTATATGGCTAGTCCTGTTCAGTTCCTGGTCAATGGTAACCCCCAGGATGTTGATAGTGGGGGATTCAGTGATGGTAATGCCATTGAACATCAAGGGACGATGGTTGGATTCTCTCTTGTTGGAGATGGTCATTGCCTGACACTTGCGTGGCGTGAATGTTACTTGCCACTTGTAGCCCAAGCCTGGCTATTGTCCAGGTCTTGCTGCATTTGGACATGGACTGCTTCAGTATCTGAGGAGTCACGAAAGGTGCTGAACATTGTGCAATCATCAGCGAACATCCCCACTTCTGACCTTATGATGGAAGGAAGGTCATTGATGAAGCAGCTGAAGATGACAACACTACCCTAAGGAACTCTTGCAGTGATGTCCTGGAGCTGAGATGACTGACTTCCATCAACCACAACCATCTTCCTTTGTGCTAGCTTTGACTCCAACCAGCGGAGAGTTTTCCCTCTGATTCCCATTGACTCCAGTTTTTCTAGGGCTCCTTGATGCCACACTCAGTCAAATGCAGCCTTGATGTCAATGGCAGTCACTCTCAACTCTGCTGGGTGTCTTGTTCAAATCCACTTGATGCCTGATCGAGTGAGCTGTGATCAGGTGGGGGTGGGGGGGCTGCTGAAAGTCACCCCCTGCCCTTGTTGCCTACCCCCTCAACCCTGGGAGTGTAGGCGGCAGCCACAGCCTCCCTGTTGGCGCTTCTGAAGAGCTGCCAGCCTCTGATTGACTGGCAGCTCTCGGCTCAGCAGACACCCCCAGAATCTTTGATCCTGGGGGAATGTCTACTGCTTGCCTGTTAAGTGGTTGAGCGGCATAAGATGTGGCGGGCTTTCCCAAAAAGAGGCTATGCGGGGCTCTCACCGGATCTCCAGCCAGTGTGCGAGACCACTGTCACTCCCACAAGATTTTTCCCCTCGACATGAAAGAATGGAGACATGACAACTCAACTTATCTCATTCCCAAGAGAATCATCTGCAATAATACCAAGTTGCATTTATATTTTCCCCCTAATGTAGTAAAACATCCCAACACATCTTAGCGTCACCAACAAAATGTAACACTCAGTCTCCTCAAGATATGTTAGGGTAGGTGACAAACAGCTTGGTTAAAGAAGTGGGTTTTAAGGGGCATCTTAAAAGAGGAGAGAAAGGTAGCGAGGCTTAGGGAGGTAATTCCAGAGCTCAAAGTCTAAACAGCTGAAAGCACAACCATCAAGTAAATTTGTGGCATTGCTGGACCAGGAGCCAATCTAGGTGGGCAAGCGTAGTGATGATGGTGAATGGGGCTTAGGACTGAGTTAGGATACAAGTAGCAGCATTTTGAATGATCCCAAGTTTAAGGAGACTGGAAGGCCAGAGGCCGGCCAGGAGAGAGCCCAGGGTGCTGGGGGAAATTATAGCATTCTTACTACCTTTCCAGCTCCTGTTTTGTATTCAAACTGAGTATAAATATGAGTTCTGGTAAAGCAGGAATCAAGAACTGCTGAAGAAACAACTTACAGCAATTCTGCATCTTGTTGCTTCTTCAGAGGAAGTTTGCAAATTGACACACTATCTTTGTGTCCATTTCTTATAATCATCTCTGAAACTCACAACATCTGAAATCTTCTAAAAATCAACTTACAGATATCCTTTGAAATATATAAAAAAAATGCTTTGGAAGCTACAAAGGAAAATCAGTGTTTAAAAGATGAACCCTGCAGTAAATCTACTTCTAGATGCAGAAAGGATAGACTACATCAAAGCATTCAGGTTCATGTTATATTACCATTGTGAAAACATCTGGGTTAAAGTATCAAATACGCCTTGAATCTATTGCATTTGGAGTTCAGAGGTCAAAGGTCAATTATTATATAAAATGTTTTAAAGCCTCTGTAACATTTATAGGGTGAATGGCACTAAATATTCTTACATAATAATATTAAAAGTGAACCAAAGCTATTATATGTTCCAGATTTTCACTCATCTTGTAATGCTAAGCATTATATGAAAAATGTGCAACAATTTGCATTTTTCCTATAGAGCTTCAACAACCCAATAGTTGGCACAATTTTTTTACAGGAAAGATTTCCATCAGTTGTTATATGTAGTGAAATCATTAACAGGTTTCCTACACTCACATTTATGATTTCACTGCAAATAGCACGCAGAGGAAATCTTACCCATTAAAGTGATTTGGTAGAGCATGTTGTTCATTGGATTCCAAAATAGCAACAATGCTGCTGCTGTATTCAACAGTCTGCTTGCCTCTGTGACTCACTGCTTACCAAAGTTACGTAACTAATCATGGAGCGTATTTTTCTATCTCCACTTAAAATAAATAGGCTAAGATTGGCATTAAATAATACCAATGGGAAAATCGGCACCCATATGTTTCCAATCAATACCTTAGCAGAATGAAGTTTATTCTCTTTGGTTCATCACAATTGGAACAAGAGTAACTGTAGTGATTTTTGCCTCCTTGTACTTGTCTTTGAACTCAGCTAGCACCCTTCCTGCATTATAACAGTGACTACACTTTCAATAGTACTTCATTGGCTGTAAAGTACTTTGGAAGACATCCTGAGGCTGTAAAAGATGCTAAATAAATGCAAGGTCATTCTTTCTTTCTATTAACATGACACTAAAAATGAACACTTTGCCTTTGGTGCTAACTTGATATCTTTCTTTTTACTGCATCTCTATCTTTTTTTATTTGGTTAATTATATTAATTACTGTATCATCTTACCTATAACACAAAGCTTTGCCATTCAATTCATTTGCTACTCAGTGTTGAAAATAAGATACTGCTATTTTTTTAAAATTGCTCTCAGGATGTAGGCAAATCTTTAATAGTAGTGAACTTCTTGAGTGTTTCACCCATCCTTACTTGAATCCTGTTGATGGTGGAGGGGTTTTCATAAATCAAGAAGTGAGTCACTTTAGCAGAGTAACTGACCTCTGCCCTGCTCTTACAGCCATGTTACTGATATGGTTGGCAAAATTAAGCTTCTGGTCAATGGTGACCCCAAGAATGTTGAAGGTGGAAGGCTCAGCAATGCTAGTGTTGTTGGTGATCAGGGGAAAATACTGAAAGGAAGGGAGAAAGGCTATAGGCTATATGTAGTCTTGTAACTAGGCTGCTGAGTTGTTTGTTGGGAACCACCTTACATGCCCTAAGTTTTGGGGATTTGCGGCATGGTTTAGATGATTGACAATCTTGCGCCTCATTGGGTGACATTCCTATCAGCAAAAGACATTGAACCAGTGAAAATCAAGAAAACTAACAGGCATACACTACTTGACAGGTACAAGGGTCACTACAGGCACAATGTTTTGCATTATATGGGTTTAGCCATTTTGCTATAACTCAACCATTAATAAAACCTAAGTTAACAAAACCTGTATAATAGGAAGTAGCTTAATACATTCTAATTTTATAATTAAATCGTAATTGTGTTCAGATCAGCATTAAATGGAGCTTTCCAAATTAGCATCCTAATTGGAAGTTAAATACATTAAAATAACTATTAGTGCAATATGAGTTAAATAATTAGCTTGAGCACTGTCATTGCACTAATACTTTAGAGCAACCCCATTCTATATCTGACACTGGTATCTGATAACAGTGCTGAGTGTGTAAATCAGGGTAACTCAATCAGCAGTGCTATTACAAACACCAGTGCCAGTTACTATAGGTTTTCACATTCGTCCTTGAAATCTGTGGAATGCTGCTGCAGATGATATTCACCAAGGCTACTTAAGTGAAGAGGGAAAGCTGGTGGAATCCTATTAAATGTTGAAAAGCACCAGACAACTGGAACTACACCAATGACAAGCATGAAAAATGATAGAGTAAATACTTTAGTCAACTGATCTTTTCAGTTTTACCTTTTACACTATAAAAGATGATATAAAACATATTATATTTCCCTTCTGGATTCAGTTCTCAACAAATGAAATATACTTTCCAGAATAAATACACACAGATCAGAGATGTCTGTGATAGTCTCCATTTCATCATACCTTTGGCTTAGTTGCATATACTAAAATTACCACTGATTCCTGCCTATGTGGGTCTGTGACCTAAATCTCAATTGAGTTGAAATGCTCTATGTGGTGTTAGTAGCATTATTGTAGTTGCATGATATTCCTTTTGTTATCATTTTAACAAAGATGTTAACTCATACTTGTCAGTTTTTCAGTTAGAGAAAGACTTGTATTTATTGACACCTTTCACAAGCTCTGGGTATCCCAAAACACTTTACAGCTAATTCAGTACCTTTGAAGTGTAGCCAATGTTGTAAATGTAGTTGTAAAGCTGACAAAAGAATTTCATACAATGCGTTAACCTGTTTGCTACTAAAAACACAAGATACAATTTCAGCCCAAAAAGTATTGAAGAATGTTGACTCTTCTCTTCCCTTCATAGATGTTGACTCACCTGCACAGCATTTTCAGCATTTATATTTCAAGATTTGCTGTGTTTTTAAAAACTTTTTCTTTACAATTCCTACCTAAATATTTTACAATTTAATACTCTGGTAAAATAATAGTCAGCAATTTTACTAGAAATATTTCTTTGATATATGTATAAAACATGTGGCCTATCGCTTACCTCCACATTTTGAGCAGTTCTATTACTGATAAATCACCTTCTGCATTTAAAGGCTTCTGGTCTTTTGTTTTAAATTTGACATTTTAGTTCCCAAAATCTTTGAAGAATGATGGTTATGCATTAAATGAATTCCTTACAGTCCAGTGCAGTTGTTGAAGTTTGGAGGTTGTTTTGTTGTCATCTACTGAGAAAAATCTTTTCACCCATTTGTCCTACTCCTGCTCTATAGGTTAAATGAAACATTTCCTTTTTACTTGCACACTGTAGCATGAGGAGTTAGGTATTACTTTTAGACATTACCAGTAACACAAAAACGTTACTATTCTGTGATGGTAGGAGATAGTCATGACAAACAGGAAGCCTCAAGAGTTTTAATACATTATTGATATATATAAATATATATATAATAATATAAATATATTCACCAGATGAACAGTAAGATCCACTGAGGCAGGTATTTACAGATCTGGAAGTAGCTCATTGATGAATTGTAGTAATTATGGTTTTATTTAGTGTGTAATTTACCTTTAAGAATAATACTTGTTAGGAAAGATCGCATGATCTGTACTAACCAATAGGAGAGTAGTGTGGGCTACCTCCGCAATCAGTGTAGAGTTAGAGTTGGAGTTGAAAGCACACGTGTAGTTGCTGCTGAGTATATTGTAAATAAACTAAATGTTCCACCCAAGAAGTGTCTGCAGATCAACTTTATCACTAATAGTACAACTCAGCCACCCTACAACATGAGCAATACTCGAACATAATCCACAGATACTTCTATGCCCAATGCTTGTTGAATTCATTCTACTTGGTGAGCAGAAGTTGTGTTTTATCCTGATGGTAGAATTGAAAACCTATTGTGTGTGTGTATTTGCGTGTGTGTGTGAGTGAGAGTGTGAGTATGTGTGTGTGTGTGTGTTCATGTCTGTGTGTTTAGACTTCTTCTGCTAGGATGAGCATGCTGGGATTAGTAGAGTAAAGATGGGAGCTGGTGCATAGACTCCACCCCTCCTTGATCTAAATTTAGTAAGTTCCAGCACAAATGCGCCTTGTGCTATGTGAGATTTCATTCTGCATTTCAATGAAAATGGAAGCAGCATCAAGTATCATCAAAATCAAAGGAAGCCCCAGAAACCAGTCTGAGACCTGAAAAGTAATATAAGTGACCTATAATTGACACCGGTATATATATCCCCAGCAAATAACTTAGTTCACTGTCTGTAATAGCACTGCTGACTGATTTACTCTGACTTCTACAAACAGTAGTGCTATCAGCCATTAGTGTCAGACATAAACAATTGGGATTAAGTGGTTGGAACTAAAAATAGCTCAGCACTATGCTTCAAGATCAGTACACTTGAGAAGAGGCATCTAAAGTCGTGTGTGCTGATTTTCATCTTTAGGTGTAAAACAGTTCTACTCCAGTTTTGCACTGCTTTATGATCCCCCTAAACCTCAGGTGCTAATAACATGAAATTTTCATATCTAACATTATTTGTAAAGCAATTCATAATTCCAAATGCAAGCTCCACCAGCTTTACTTTGGTAGGAAATGAGAGTTGTGAGAAGTCAATTTTAAAGTTAAAATTAAAAGAAAATTAAAGTTGAGCATCAGAAGGAGGAAGTCACAAAAATAGGAAACTTCTGGAGGTTATCAAAAAGCATCTCACCCCATTTGCAATCATGGTTGTCAGGGTTGGGGATTACAAATTGCCAGAACAAGATAAAGGGAAAGGAATCCCTAGATGCAGATATGAATCCGTAGACAAGTGACAGCACAGCCCAGAACTTGATCTCGTCCTTAATGGCAGCTGAAATCATGTACATGCTGAATCACATCTCCATAAGGAGGGCATTCCTCTGTGCTACTCTATTGCATCATGCCATAGTCAGCACTGCATGATGTCTGTAAGAAGGTGCAGTAAAGTTTCAGGTGATAGCTGACCATTACTGTACCTGCACATGTACAACCTCTCCTGCATGGCAGCTACAAGTATCCTTGCAACAGACCATAGAGCTTGGCACCTTTCCCTCTACTAATCCAAACTCTGGGAAGGCAGATTAACTCAATTATTCTCAGATGGCTTTTTAAGCCCTAAAGAATAGCTGGCGAGATCTTAACCAGAGTAGCCAAACTAACAACATTGGTGCCTGTCACCCAGACATGCCAACTTTTGTGCAATGCCCTGTAAAGCATGACATGCTGTGATTGGGAGGTTTCTGAATAACTGTCTGCTAGAGCTTCCCTACCGCTTTCTGCAAATGTGGATGTGGGCAAGAGACCCAAAGCACCTCTTCAGCAGCTTAACTTCCTGCATCCATCTGCTTGTTCCTTTTTCCTGAAAGCATGTCAGCTCAAAGGATTCCTGGTGGAAAACCTTCTGGTGGCAATAAAGATGAGGGTAAAATAAATAAATAACTGCCCCTAGGTAGGACAAAGGCTCATGTAAGCCTTTCAGTTGGAAGCAAAACAAAAGAACAAGAGGGACCTTTAAATGCATAAAGTTGCTGAGTTTAATTTGTTTGCCTCACTGGCTGCAGCCCCAGGATAAGCCTCAGGAAGGTGGGGCCTGAAACAGCAATGGGTGGGGCCAATAGAGAATACTGTAGAGCTGGAGAGAGCACTTCTGCTTCACCTGGCTCCACCACAATGAAATTTAAAGAAACACTTACCTTTTGATGGTGGTTCTTGAGTCAGATGAATGCTGAATGGATTCTTAAAGTTGTAAGCAACCAAAGCTTGTTGAAAAATAGCCCAGTATCAGGTCTGACATCTTTTAGGCTTCCTTGGGGCTCAGGATTTTGGTCCCTGAAACTGGATCGTATTGCACCTATTAAGCATACAGGCACATAAAAATCCAATTTCTACAATAACAGCAATTTCTATCTCATTGTCTTCTGGTTCTTCTTGTATTAGCCAGTGCATCCCTATCCAGTAATTAACCATTCCACTCTCTGATGGTTAAATGAAAATCCCCCATCTCAACTCTTGTCCTGGCTCCTGTTGATCATTTTAAACTACTTCTCCCTGCCTGGGTTGTCTCTGATTTTAAAATTAGTGGCAGCAACTTGGACTGAAGTTAGGAGTTAGAGCTGCCATAAAGCTAACACAGCACTAATGGAGTGGAGCAACTGCTGACAGTAACACTTGAGAGGAATTCAGGAACATAAGCATCTTGCTGGCCATCTCCAATGTTAAATCAGCAATAGAAACCAGGACTAATTTTTTTTATTTGTTCATGTGATGTGAGTGTCACTGGCTAGGCCAGCATTTATTGCCCATCCCTAAGTTCCTTTGGGAAGGTGGTGGTGGGCCACCTTCTTGAACTACAGCATCCATTTGGTGTAGAAACACCCACTGTGCTGTTAGGAAGTGTGTTCCAGGATTTTGGCCCAGCAACAGTGAATAAACAGCGATATAGTTCCAAGTCAGGATGGTGTGTGACTTGGAGGGGAACTTGCAGGTGGTGATGTTTCCATTCATCTGTTGCCCTTGTCCATCTAGGTGGTAGAGGTTGTGGGCTTGGAAGGTGCTGTTGAACGAGCCTTGGTGAGTTGTTGCAGTGCATCTTTTAAATGGTAGCCACTGCTGCCACGGTGCATTGGTGGTGGAGGGAGTGAACATTGAAGGTGATGGATGGGGTGCCAATCAAGTGGGCTGTTTTGTCCTGGATGCTGTTGAGCTTCTTGAGCGTTGTTGGAGCTGCACTCATCCAGACAAGTGTAGAATCTTCCATAACACTCCTGACTTCTGCCTTGTAAATGGTGGACAGACTTTGGGGAGTCAAGAGGTGAGTTACTCTCCACAGAGTTCCTAGCCTCTGACCTGGTCTTGCAGCCACAGTATTTGTGCGGCTGGACCAGTTCAGTTTCTGGTCAATGGTAACCCCTAGGATGTTGATAGTGGGGGATTCAGCGATGGCAATGCTATTGAATGTCATGGGGAGATGGTTATGGTCATTGCCTGGCAATTGTGTGGCACGAATGTTACTTGCCATTTATAAGACCAAGAGGGTTGTCCAGGTCTTGCTGCATATGGACATAGCCTGCTTCAGTATCTGAGGTGTCATGGAGGGTGCTGAACATTGTGCAGTCATCAGCGAACTTCCCCACTTCTGACCTTATGATGGAGAGAAGGTCATTGATGAAATAACTGAAGATAGTTGGGCCGAGGACACAACCATGAGGAGCTCCTGCAGCGATGTCCTGGGACTGAAATAATTGACATCCAACAACCACATCCATCTTCCATTGTGCTAGGTATAATGCCAAACAGTGGAGAGTTTCCTCCCTGATTCCCATTGACTCCTGTTTTACTAGGGCTCCTTGATACCACAATCGGTCAACTGCTGCCTTGATGTCAAGGACAGTCACTCTCACCTTGTCTCTTGAGTTCAGTTCTTTTGTCCATGTTTGGACCAAGGCTGCAATGAGGTCAGGACCTGAGTGGCCCTGGGCAACCCAAACAGAGCGTCAGTGATCAGGTTATTGCTGAGTAAGTGCCACTTGATAGCACTGTCGAGGGCATTTTCAATCATTTTTTTGATCGAGAGTAGACTGATGGGGTGGTAATTGGCTGGGTTGGATTTGTCCTGCTTTTTGTGTGCAGGGCATACCTGGGCAATTTTCCACATTGCCAGGTAGATGCCAGTGTTGTAGCTGTACAGCAACAGCTTGGCTAGAGGCACAGCTAGTTCTGGAGCACAAGTCTTCAGCACTATTGCTGGAATGTTGTCAGGGCCTATAGCCTTTGCAGTATCCAGTACCTTCAGCCATTTCTTGATATCACACGGAGTGAACTGAATTGGCTGAAGACTGGCATCTGTGGTGCTGGGGACCTCCGGAGGAGGGAGAGTTGGTACTTAAATATCATAGTGCATAAAAATGAGAACACACTCCTTTCAGTTGTTGGCTACTGTGATTTTTAATGATAATTGTCTCCTAACCCCTAACTCCAGCCCATCCCCCTGCTGCCGATTTTAAAATAGAAGACAGCCAAGCAGAATGAATATTAACCACATCTAATACAATTCATAGGAATTAGGAGCAGGAGCAGGCTATTCGGCCCCTCACGCTTGCCCTGCCATTCAACTAGGTCAAGGCTGAACTTCTACCCTCGCTGCCATTTTCCTGCATTATCCCCATATCCCTTGATATCTTTAATATCTGGAAACTTATTCATCTCACTCTTGAATATATTCAATGACTGAGCGTCCACAGCCCTCAGGGGTAGAGAATTCCAAAGATTCACCACTCTCTGAATGAAAAGATTCCTCCTCATCTCAGTGCTAAATGGCCTACCTCTTATTCTGAGACTGTTTCCCCCAGTTCTAGACCACCTGACCAGGAGAACTATCCTTCCTGCATCTACCCTGTTGAGGCCTATAAGAACTTTGTATGTTTCAATGAGATCACCTGTCAATCTTCTAAACTCTAGAGATTACAGGCCCAGTTTCCTCAATCTGTCCTCACACGACAATCCTGCCATCTCAGAAATCAGCCTAGTGAACCTTTGTTGCACTCTCTCTGTGGCAAGTATATTCTTCCATGGATAAGGAAACCAAAACTGTACACAATACTCCAGATGCGATCTCACCAGGGCTCTAAACAATTGTAGCAAGACATCTTTACTCCTGTACTCAAATCCTCTTGCAGTTAAGGCCAACATACCATTTGCCTTCCTAATTGCTTGCTGCACTTGCACGTTAGCTTCCAGGGACTTATGAACAAGGACACCCAGGTCCCTCTGGACATCAACACTTCCCAATCTCTCACCATTTAAGAAATACTCTGCATTTATGTTTTCCCTACCAAAGTGGATAACTTCACATTTTCCAAATTATATTCCATCTGCCATGTCCTTGTTCACTCACTTAACCTGTCTAAATCCCCTTGAAACCGTTTTGCATCCTACTCACAACTCACATCCCCACCAAGTTTTGTGTCATCAGTAAACTTCATAGAATCATGGAAAGTTTATGGCACAGAAAGAGGTCACAGGGCCCATCATATCTGTGCTAGCCCATAAACGAGCCATCCAGCCTCATCTCACTTTCCAGCATTTGGTCCATCACCCTGCAGGTTACGGCACTTGAGATGCATATCCAGACACCTTTTAAGTGAGTTGAGAGTTTCTGTCTGTACTACCCTTTCAGGCAGTGAGTTCCAGACCCCAAGAACCCTCCGGGTGAAAAACAAAAATCCTCATCTCCGCTCTGATCTTTCAACCAACCTTACAAACTTTTTAAAACTCAAAAAATTCTAAAACTGGATCCTCCCTCTCCCACTGCAAGTTCCCCTCCAACCCAGAGCAGAGGTCCTGAGCCCTGGCACTGGGCAGGCATCATAGCCATCTGGACTTTCATTCTCAGCTGCAGAGAATTGTGCCTATCCCCCTTATACTGTCCTCTACTACCACTATATTCCTATTTCCTCCCCCTGTTTGAATGGTTCCTTGTACCACGGTGCCATAGTCAATTTGTTCATCCACCCTTACACCCCCACTTTTGTCCACAGAAGTTGCAAGAACCTCGAACCTGTTAAACAATTGCAAAGGCTGAGGCTCCTCCAATTCAATCTTCTTGACCCCCATACCCACTTCACTCACAGTCACACCCCCCTGGCCATGATCATGAAGCAAATCAGACAACCCTATCCTAAGGGGTGTTATCGCCTCCTGCAACAAAGTGTCCAGGTAACTTTTCCCCTTCCTGATGTGTCACAGTGTCTGCAGCTTGGCCTCCAGCTCAATGACTCTGAGCCAAAGTTCCTCCACCTGCAGACACCTACTGCAGATGCATTTGCCCTGTATCACACTGGTATCCACAAACTCCCACATTCTGCAGCCACCTCACCTCACCGGCCCTCCTACCTTTATATTAATTATTTTACTGATTACATTTTAATTAAGGTCTCTAGTCCTGCCTGTGTGTGTATTCTTATTATTTCAATAAATGTTCTACTTACCCTGATCGAAAGTCCCTGGTTAAGATAAATGGAATATGCTCACTGGTCAGTCTAATAAGCTTTACTACTATTAGTAAACCTTTCTACTCCTAATAAAACCTTCCAATTACTAAAATTTTGAATGGTAAATGTGAAAAACACTCAGTAACCAATCAACTTTGATTTTTCTCAGAACGTGGTTGCCCTGGGGCCATGGATTGGATAACTTTTTTAGGTGCTGCTGTTTGTCTCTGGGTATTCGTCTCCCCAACTCTTTTAGCTGCTGCTCTCTGTCTCCAGGCCCTCTTCATCAAGTTCTGGGCACCACACTTTAGGAAGGATGTGAGTACATTAGAAGACATTAATAGTTCCAGGAATGAGGGACTTCAGTTACTTAGAAAGCTTGGAAAAGTTGGAACTGTTCTCCTTGGAGAAGGGAAGGTTGAGAGGAGGAGGGGTCTGGATAGAGTAGATAGAGAACAACTATTCCCATTGGTGGAAGAATCAAGAGCCAGAGGACACGGATGGGAAATTGGCAAAAGAATCAATGGTGACATGAGGAAAAACTTTTTCATGCAGCGAGTGGTTAGGATCTGGAATGCACTGCCTGAGGGTGTGGTGGGAGCATGGTCAATTGTAGCTTTCAAAAGGGAATTTGATCATTACCTGAAAGGGAAAAATTTGCAGGGCTATGCAAAAAGACAGGGAGTGGCACTAGGTGAATTGCTCCTTTGGAGGGCCAGTACAGACATGACAAGCCAAATGGCTTTCTTCACTCTACGATTCTCTCCCGACTTTTAGCCTAAAATAAGGGATTCCATTTCTCTTATTAATTACTTGATGAGTATATGCCACACCTAACTTCTGTAAAGTTTAAATTACATTCCAATGTAGGGGGAATCTTATCAAGGTGACGAGGTCCAAAGTCGCCTGCTGGAGAGCCGACGAGAGCCCCACGTCACCTATTTTGGGAAGGCTGCATCTTGATCCATGCAAGGACTTGAAGGCTTCGGGCCTTCTCCTGGGATCAAGGGCCTCTGGAGACAGAGGTCCCACCTACTGAAAGCTGCTAGCCAGTCAGAGGCTGGCAGCTCTATTGAATGGCAGCGCCACTGGGGAGCGATGTTTGCTGCCAGTACGATACCCTCCCGAGCCTCAGGATCATAGTCAGATCACAGGCCAGAGGTGAGTAATGGTGGTGGGGTGTCATGGGGGAGTGAGGGGGGAGGCAGGCCGCAGCAAAGGCAGAAAGCTGGCCCTCAGCGGGGCCTCCCCCTTCCTGATGCTGGGTCCCCCAATCAGGCACTGAGTGCCTTTGACATCCCCTCCTCCAGGAGCCCGCAAGCAACCTCACACAGATTTGCTTGTTATGCTCCCCAGAGGTTGAGCCCTCTGCCCGCTGCTGGGTTAATATCAGCGAAGGTAGAATGAGACCCTTAAGTGAGCATTCATTGGCAGTGGGGTGGCAAGGCCATCTTCGGGCCTTCCAGCAAGGGACTTAATTGAGGTGGAGGTGGAGAGTTAGTGGGGTTTCCACTTACCACCCACACGCCTGATTAAATGCCCGCCACACCAAATTTGCCACAGGGGAGGGATAATATTCCACCTGCAGTTGTTACCTCTTTCTCATCCCCTGACAAAATTCCAATTATCCAGTTTATCCACTTTCCAAACACTTAATCCTGTTGAAATCTTGCTACAAGTGTAATATTTAAAGACAGGCTCTTAGTTCAGACATCAAGGATTCTCGGTTATGGTTGGTTAATTCCCAATGTGCAATGTTTTATGTAAAATATATCTTCCTGCTAATTGCATTCTGGCGTTACCTTTTAAATATAGTGAATGAATAAAACGTGCAGCACAACAATTTGCTAGTTGCTTATTTAACCTTGGTATACAAGATTAACCTTGATTCGAGTGTAATATTTATTGACAGCTCTGTCTTTATTAGAATTTTAACTGCTCACCCAATACAATCAGGCCAATCAAACATTTGAAAAGAGGCCATTCATAAAAATCATCAGACTTGCTTGTGTTTTCTCACCAGCCAACTTATTTGTGGAATTGTGATCAATATGGCGATGATCGTATAGAAATAAAATGCACTTTGCTTGTCCAAGAGACTCCCGAATTGTTTTTTTTCATGATTCCAATTGTACCCACTTCTTGCCACTAGATGGGGTATTGGATGAAAGCAGAATGCGGCATCTCCTGCAGAAGGAAGAACTGAAAAGACCAGTAACATCCTCCAAAGTTTCCTGTCAACTACTGAAACAGTGTTGAAGGCTGCTTGTCCCACTTCTTTGAACTGAAATAGAAAACTCAAAACTGGAAGCTGATAGCAGGCAACTGGGGGCAGTAGCAAGGAAAGAGTTAAAAGAAATTCTTGATAATAAAAATTACTTGATTTGAATGTGCATTAACATTCTGTTGAATTTCATTCAGTGGCTGTTCAGAAATCTGTGTGGTTGTAAAAAATCTTTACATTTTAATGGTATTTTACAATCTGATAACTTTGTGAGGAAGTAGTTGTAACACTTGGAGTTAAAGATGTGATGATTATTAAGTTAGCTGATGCTCACATACTGCACAAGCCTACTGGGATTCAAGAAAAATAGAGAAACACCAGACAAAATATTTCTCAACTTCATAAAGCACATAAATGTGAAGGAGGTCAATGGGATGCGTGGATGTAAGGTATGATTGACAAGCACACAGGAACACAGCTAAACAACATATATATGCATTGACTTTGAATCCCAGTACGAGTATTTACAAAGTAAAGGAGTAGATTTATGTGTAAAGTTGAGCTACAATATGTATGTGAAGTGCGGAACTTCAACTCCCCAAAGTGACCTCCTCTAAGGTTAAAAAATGATTTATACATGATTTCACAGAAATATGTCCCTGGGCCTCTTATTAAGACTTGAAACCAGTCAGTCTGTGCCATTCCCCAGCTCCTTTTATTTCCACATGAAAGTGATTAGAGATGTTTATCTGGGCCAGAAAGCTGGGGGCTGGAGTTGCTTTCATCACTGAAACCATGGAGATGTCAAATACATCAGAAACTACCAGAGACTCAAGCCATTAACCTGCCTCCATTTCACTTGGTACAATTGCACGCATTTGTGAGACAGGAAATAAAACTTCCAGATTAAAACATTATAAAAAACAGGAAACTCATTAACTCATAATTTGTAGCTACAGGCCAAAATATGAGTAAACTCCATTGACGTTGACCATGTTCTCGCACTTGTATCCTGTTAGTTGTTACGAATGATCACGGTCAAATAATAAGATCCTATAGTGATGGTTCACAGCCATGGATGCTATAGGCAAGAATAGCTTTAAAAGAACCTGTGAAAGAGACCCCTTGGGTAATCAAATCAATGGTACCCACTGGCCTTCTGGACTTCCTTCAAATGTCAAAGACTTTGAAATCTAAACGGCACAGCCTAAATCCTACTCCTACCTTTTAACTCATAAATAACAAAAGAATATATTTATGCTTGCAAGTCTTTTGATGTTTGCTTTCTAATATGAAAAATCACTGACCAATCAGTGATATCCTCAGCCTGAATCAACTCTCTCTGTCCATCCATTCCTTCTGCCCTTTTCTTTTTGAAGTACTCACTCAATAAAGGTGCCAGTGCTACCATGTTGAGTTGCAGATATTTCTTTTGGTACTCATTACGGCTACTACTGCCATCTTGAGGGAAAACTGAAAACCCAACAGTCTCAAGTTGTCAGCTGGGATCTATGAATAATCAATTATATTCTCGAAGATGCCATCAATCTCTCAAGTGGCTCTGCAACCATGATATTGAAAGCAGTTTGTTCACCACCCCCACCATTTTAGTATCTTGAGCATATAAAGCTTGAATTTAAAAAGATGGAGCATCCATTCAAAGTAAAATATGAATTCTTATTAAATTTTATAAATGAATCAGCAGCGTAGCGTAGTCTAATAGTGTCATATAATAGATTATTAAGTTTCATTACAATTAACCAAACTTGACAAATTAAGCTTCATGATGAATTATGATTTGATAAATCCTTCTCATTTAAATGTATGAAAAATCATTATTATCTAAATAGATGTTTTAAATGTATGGTATTATATGAGGCATACACACATACACAGCTTCACTTTCCAATTAAAAAAACTGATGTGATGAGAATAAAAAATGAACCACCCATTTGCTGCTTCTTGATATCTTCACAGTGGCATGAGGGAAAATGTGTTAAAAAGATACGGATCAGACAAGAATCACCCAACTGACGAAAAATGAATGTGCACTTAACTAGGCTTCCTCAATGCTTGTGGGTGAATAACAGAAAGATACACTTGTTACCACAGAGGTAAAATATGGTCCTACAGTGTGGCTAGTGCCTTTTATAAGAGAGAGACAAAGTATCACATCTACTGCTTCATGGAGTAGGCATTAACCACACTCCTCCAATTCAGGCCTTTTGAGCCTCCCCAATTTTAATTGCTCCACCTTTGGCAGACATGCCTTCAGCTACAGAGGGCTGAATATTCTGGGAGATGGGGGTGCTGGGACAGACCCCTGTTCCACCCCACAAGCATAAAGCGCTATGGCCAGGCTAAACAACGACCGAGTGGGACTTCCAGTTCTCACTGGGATGGAGGTCCTACGCTCAGGAGCTGCAGTCCAATCCGATTGGCTGGGAGCTCCATTAGTCACAGGACTACAAGAGGAGGGGGAAGAAGGCCCAAGGGTCCCCAGTAGCAGGTACGTCTGGGGTCTTGGGCAGGGACGGTTTGAGAAAGTCAGGGTAATGGGGATTGGGTTTAAGGCTATGGGCGGGTAGGAAGAAAGTGGGGGTTCTACCTTAGGTGGGCGGGGGGCATCCCTGATTGGCAAAGGGCAGCCCCTGAAGATAGAATCCCCCCTTCCTTCCTGCCCTTCGAAGAGGTTATTTAAAAAAACAGACTTTCCACTCCCGTCCAACTGTCCACGGCAAACATTTTATGGCGTGGGCAGTGTATTATCAGTGTCATTTGTCTTGGTAACAAGCCTAATTAACCCTTGATTATCTATTTAAATATGGCAGGCAGGCTACCGATTTCTGTGCCTGCCCACTCCCTGTATTATGGGTGTGAGCTTGGGTGGGAAGGTGGTGGGGTAGGCACCCGCCCTATTTTACGTACCCCCCCCCACCTCCACCCCCTGCTCAAAACAAGCCCAGCAGAGGCATGTAAAATGCAGCCCCAAGACCCTAAGCTCTGGAATTCCCTTTCTAAACCTCTTTGCATCTCTTCCCTCCTCAGCCATTAAACCTTAACTCTTTGATTAAGTTTTTAGTCAGCTGTCCCAATATCTCCTTATGTGGCTCAATGTCAAATTTTGTTTGATAATGCTTGTAACATGTTTTTTGAATATTTTACTATGTTAGTGTTGTGTATAAATGCAAATTGTTGTCGTAGTTGAGTGTGATGACTTCTTCCCCTGACTGAGACATAGGCCTGAATTTGCTGAAGACTTGTACTGTAGCGTGCTTATCACATGTGCCATTATTATTATGCAGAAATGTTTGGTGATTATGGTGTGGGTGATTTATGCCATTTCGTGCACCATGCTGCAATTTTCTGGCACTTTGGCACTGCTCCAGGTCTCCAGGGTGACCATTACCCAAAATGTTAAACAACTAATTTTTATGACTTTTCTCACTATTAAAGTCAATGGAGAGACCGAGTTCACTAAATTAATGCCACTGTGATCACTATAGCCACTTAGACCATTGTAGAATGACACTGGAAAACTCAGAATCAGTAAAGCATTCAATCATTCATCAGGTTGCCACAGGATAACCTATTCACTGACTTGTTCTGGGAACTTCATTGAGAACTTGAAACTTAATTAAGTAATAAATTAGGTGTCTCGACAGCCAGGCATTTTCTGATTTTCCCCGACTGATATTTTTACATTAATATTTATTGAGCTCAAGCACTAAACATGAATTGCAACTGTAATGAAATATGGATAGAGATCCCACAGAGTTTGGGAGACAACCCTTTGCATTTGGGTCCCTTCTTAAAGCCGAGTTATATATTAATACATTGGTTTCAGTACAGCCTCATTATTCAAATGAAATCTGACCTCGGCATTCTGATCGTCCATACCGCGACTCATTCCAGCAATATAAGATAGGAAACTTTGCCCTAAATGCATCTCTGTTTTCTATTTAACTTGTTCTGCTACAATAAGGAATATTCTCGTTGGAAACTGGAGGACTTCTGAATCAGTTACAACATCGGGGCATCAAGGTCAGGTACGACATGAAATAAAAGGGAAATTCTTCAAGTGTTAAAAATATGAAATGGCAACAGAAAATACTGAAATCTGAATCTGACCATTCTTTTCTCATTACAGATGCTGACTAAACTGCTGCTTATTCCTAGTATTGTCTGTTTACATGGCGTGAGACATGTGTGATGTAAAGCTCCTCCAACATTATCATGACAGTATATTCATCTCAGAACAATACACCAGAAGATGTTTCCCATTCAGCACTGTATATTATTATTGTTGGGTGAAGTAGATGATCAGTGCTTTTTGTGATGGTGGCTTTGTGCTAAAGGCCCATGGACTAAGACAGCCCAAATTTACTTAATATGCTTAATATATATTGGAGAGGAGACTGTCATGTGGCATTAATATTGGATTTTAACTTAGCTTTGGAAACTATGCAAACAAGCCCAGTCTCTCACACAAATTTCTAAATAATCTTTTATAAATGTACAGTATTAAACTATTTACAGCAGTATCTCCAAATATTTCAAGGCTGCTACTGCTTCTTGAAGTCTATTTTGCCCTCCACCAAGTGGAATCAATCCTTAATAGTTGTGCACCATTATACTATTGAGATTTCCCCTGAGCAGATCCCTAAAGAAAGCAGGAGTGTTTTTAAATAGATATTTACGTTGGTTGGAATCTATTGATAGATGTAGTGAGCAACAAGATAAACAGATTCTCAGTAGCCTTTCTAATTGCAGCTGGAGTCTGTGGGAATTAGGGGAGTTGAAATAGATTTATTGTTGGCTTGCATTCCCAATAAAAGCCTATGGTGTTACAACTGCATTCTGCCAAATTGGTACTGCTGTAAAGGTTACTGCATGTTTTCTTTCATTTCAAAGTTTTTAGTTGCCTTTGCTCTTGGAAGCTAGCTTAAATAGTTGATTCAAACTGCTGACAAGTCCAACGCTTTCAATGTGTGAACAGGACAGACTGTGAATTCATAAACTCCACCCATAATCTCTCATGACATTATTCATGTTCTCCTAGGCCTTGACCTTTGCAAGAGCCTTTCCATCATTGCGAAAATGGTGGAAGAGTCCCGAATCTGGAAATCCTGCCCCCGAACACAACACCTGTCAATTTTGTGGGAATGGGCCCCGGTCAGGATTCGTGCATACGTATTTCGTGAAGGCAGTTGCTCATAGAAATCAGCAGATGCCTCCAGGAAATGGTGTGAGAGGTGTCTGAAACCAGACATGCACAGATTAAGCTGATAGGAGCAGGTCTGAACTTCGTCAATTTTTTTGGATAGCCATGGTACCTTCTTAGAGAGGTAAGGCACCCCTTTGGATATGGACCTGGGTCACCTTTGGGAGAGGTCAGGTGCCCTTTGGGAGAGGCTGGTGTCCTTTTGTAAAGGCAGGTGCCCTTTGAGATTTCTAGAAGTAGGAATGAATGTGTGTAAAAAGTGCATAAACTTATTGGAACTGTGAAACTCATTGGTCCTGTCAAAAACAACTGTCAAAAGTGTCAAGATGAACTGATGACAGCAACTGTCAAGACATTTAAAACTTATGCCCTTTAAATCTTTGAAAGAACTTCCTGGAGTGTTAAAAATAAATAATTGCTTGCTATTTCACTCTACTTCTTGATAAAAAGTCTTAGGGCTACCATTACTGAATTAGTGCTGCATGATTAATTTCATAAACATCTATATCACAGCCTGGCATTCCAGAGGTGATTGGCAGATCCCAGTGGTTATGGACTCTTTGAAGTGGGACTATGAATTCCAATGCTTATTTTTATAATGGATTATGCACTTGTTGTTATAAGGGATAATGCAGTTGAAGGAATGTAAATGTAATAAATGGGTTTTTATGGATGAGTGTTTTAAAAAAAAAATAAAATCTGCAATAGATACTTGGAACTTTATATTATTAAATCATAGCATGGATCCTGAGGTCTGCTTGTGGTGGATACCGAGTGAGTTGGCATGGTAGGTGTAAGGGCAAAGGGTGGTGGTCGGGGGTTATGAGTTGGCACTAAGTTGGCAAAGGGGCAATGAAGGGCTATGGGGTGGCTGGGGGCATGAGGTGGCATGGGCTGGCATGAGGAGTGTGTGGGGTGGTGAAGGGGTGAGGACTGTATGTTTTAAAAACAGAAAATGGTGGAACTCAGCAGGTCTGACAGCACCTGTGGAGAGAGAAACGGTTAACATTTCGAGTCCGTATGACTCTTCTTCAGAGCTCCACTCCCAGCTCTGAAGAAGAGCCATACGGACTCGAAATGTTGGGCAGAATCATCCCAGATTTGCAAAAAGTACAGTAGCGGGCGGGAAAAAGGAGGTTTTACATGCTGGCCGCAATGGCGGGTTTTTGCACTGTATCGTCCCATTCCTGGCATGTACCGCCTCATTAATAATGTATTCCTGGTAAACACACCAGATCATTGGTGGAACAGCCTCTGACTCATCTGCCCCACCATCACCTCAGGCCGTCAGTAATCTGGCTGCCATATTTAAAGGGTGCCCCTGCACAGAGCTAGCACTCTCTAAGGGATTGGAAACATGCTGCCCCCAAATTTAGCAACACCTCCCTTGGGCACCTACTGGTGCAGTGGAGACCCACCATGAAGTCCTCTACCCCTGCTCTGGGTGAAGACCAGCAAGCAAGGTCAGCAAACAAGCATGGGAGATGTTTGCAGCGGTGGTCAGTGCCAATGCCCTGCAAAAGAGGACACCCACCCAGTGCCGAAAGAGGATAATGATCTCCGTTCCGCCAGAGTAAGTCATTCTTCTCATCACTCTCAACTCATACTCACAAACCCATCACACATCAACAGGCCATGTAGACCTTGGTCCAGGACATTGGTCCTGCTTTGCTGTGGGAGCTGAATTCCATCGCTAACTCCATAGATGGCCTCCAACTGTGTCAATGCGAGAGGGATGTGGGGCAGCTCAGTCTCATTGCAGCTTCCCCTTCTCCTCAAGGAGCCAACCAGGGGCCTTTGGGCACCCATAGGGAGGAGGGTCATCAGGTGCTCACCTCAGGGCTATCCACACAGGTGATTCTGCGAGTGTTCGGCCCATCCGAACCCTCTCTTCCTGTAACTCCCGCAGCTCCAGCTCCAAAGCCGAGGCGGGTGCCACTGTCACACAGCAGGACCCAAAAGCAGGCTGGGGCCCTCTAGGTCTCGGTCCTCCAGAGGACACCCGCCAAGGTCATCATAGCCAGGGTGCAGCGGGCTGCATCCTCCTCCGCTTTGGATGTCGAGGGAGCACCAAAGCAAAGAGGCAGAGTTAGGAAAGTTAAGAAGAATTAGTTGCACAGTCTGTGCAAGGGTGTTAATCACTTGTACATAATGTTCACTATTACAAACGAACTCACAAGTATGTCTCCCTGCCTGTGGTTCCTCGTTATGATGAGTGGTGTTCGTGTCACTCAGTTGTGAAACCTTGGTTCCTGCACAAGATAAAGGCAGGTGTCTCAGTCCAAGGACTCTTCCCTGTGCAATGTATAACCTTCAGACCAAAGTGATGATCCGGCTTCACATTCACTGGACATATTACTGATGCCTGCACCTCGACGGTGCTGGTCATTGCTGCCAGAATGTTGTGGGCAAGTGTCACAGAGTTCCGTCATTCTCTCTGTAGCTCTCAGCACCTTTAAGGTGGGATTGGCCCCCATCTCATCAGCATCCTTGACCGGTGATATTGTGCTCTTGAAGGGGTCAGATGCTGAAGGCTGACAAAGGATCAGGTGCTTTTAAAGTTTCATGGCTGCAACTCCATGATATGACCCTGATCACAGAGCGCAAGTGAGCTGCCCTCAGCCAGACAGGAGTCAGACATTCTCAGAGGCTATGTGAAGGTCTATGGAGTGTCCTCACTGCATTTCATTATCATCCTCTTGGAAGCTAGCAGCTATTAGGGCCTCCACTGTGTCTCCATGATCTGAGCATGAGCATTGAGGGTATGTGCGCGGCTATCAGCCACACAGGAGTCAAGGTGCAAGGTGAGGATGTCAAGATTGACCTCACTGCATCTTGTCATCATCCTCCATGAATCACGTGGCTATGAGGGCCTCCCGAGCGTGCCTGCCTTCTCTGGTCAGTGCGATGCCTCATCGCCGGCATCCTCGCCTTCGAGGACCTCATCATCGTCATCCCCTTCAATGCACGCCGCATTGGAGGATACATGCAGCTCCTCCATATCCTCCACAGCCAGGTCCTCCCCCTGTCCAATGCCAGGTTGTGAAGCGCTCAACAAGCTACGATGATGTACGACACCCTCTGGGGACCTGTCGAGGCACTGGAAGCCCATTTTCAAAATGCCTATCGTTTGCTCCTCCAAAGTCCGGGTCGTGGCATGAGCCTCGTTATACTGTCGCTCTGCTGCAGTTTGAGGCCGCTCACGGGTGTCATCAGCCATGGATGGCCTCTGTGGGTAGCCCTTGTCCCCGAGGAGCCAACCCTGCAGCCTCTCTGGACCCTGGAAGATGTCTGGGATCTGAGGCCTGCTAAGGATGTAGGAATCATGACACTCCCTGGGAATTGTGTGCAGACTTGTAAAATCTGTTTGTGGTGGTCACACACCAGTTGAACATTCAGCAAGTGAAAGCCCTTATGCTTGACGTAGTTGACTGTTGTTGCCACGGAGATCTAACTGCCACATGAGTGCAGTCAGTGGCACTCTGCATCTGTGGGAAACCTGAGGTCTGCGCAAATCCCAGCGCTCTTGCTTCCTGGCTTTCCTGATCCCGATGAAATGCACAGAGATCTGTGCCTTTGTGAAGGTAGCATCTGTGGCCTCCTGGATGCACTTGTGTGTGGAGGCTTGCGAAATCCTGCACAGGTCACCTACGGAGCCCTGGAAAGAGCCACTGGTGTAAAAATTGAGCACCACGGTCACTTTCACGGCCACTGGCAGTAGACACCCCAGGACGCCAAATCCTGCAGCAGGTGGCATATGTGAGTGACCGGTTCCTTAGACATGCACAGTCTTCAGTGACACTGGTTCTCAGTCATCTGCAGGAATGACAGGCGCAGTCTATAGATTCTGGGTCTAGTGAGGCACCAATGAGCGATGGCTCATTGTGGATCTTCAGCTGTGTGTGCAGCAGGCCCTGCTGCCCCTTCATCTTGATGGAGATGCCCCTCTCTTTGCCGAGCCAGATGCCTCCACTGGTCCCTTCTTCTTCTCTGGTCTCTGTAAGCCATAAGGCAGACCACTAAATCACCAGGCTCCATGATCCTGATGCTCTCCTCCTGCAGAATCAAAAAGAGAACCTCTCTTGGTTAAGTCTGAAGGCCTCTTCATGCATGCAGGAGAGTGTTGGCCACCACTTGGATGGCCAGTGTGTAGGCTGTTCGAAACCCCACCCACCTCTGCCCCACTCCATTTGATCTTTTGGTGGCAGCTTTGGCCACTGGACTGCATGCTGTGCTCTCAGCTCAGGCCCAGGCATTCTCCTAACCCGCACCGCAAGGCTGCACTGTTAGCTTGAAGCATAACAGATACTGGACAAAACATTAATAAAGACATTGCAAGGGACTGTGAGGCCTCCACCAGTGACTGTGCCATGGCCACCTCTCGCAAGGGGATTGTAAAACTTGCCCAGTTGTCCACTTGCTCTGCTGCCCCCTAAAACGCAAATTAATTTGCAGTGTGCGCCCGAGGGGTGAAAAGTTCTGGAGCATTTAGTGGCACTTTCATTCTTTTGCGTTGCCTGAGTGGGCAGAAAAGCTTCAGGGGCCCAACTCCAAGCATGTCAATGGAGCTGCAGCTGAACGGTCTCAGCTTGGGAAGTATGCTCACTTTTGACCAGCTTTTCCAAGTGCAATGCCACTTCTCCCACCAACCCCCCTCCCCCCAAACCTTCCGGCTTGTGCTTGAGTATTTTCTTCAGCCTGTGGTGCCTTGCTTGTGCACCCACCCCTCCATGGCCTGACCCCCCCACTGGAACCCTTGTCCCAGCTCTGTACTGAAAGCCAGCCGGGAAAAAACGACTTGCCTGTGCCCCCCACGAATGCGCGGCATCTCTTGGTGTCCTATGGGTGATGCTTACAAGCAATGTGCAAGGTTGTGCGCACTCACCAACTGCACGCCTTTTAAAGGCAGTCGTGAAGCACACCATTCTGAAGTCACGCCAACATAAGCGGTAAATTTGACATGGGGGGTTGGTTCTGGCAAGCAGGGCTTATAATTTGATGCAAGTATATTAAGATGATGTTCCCGATGTGTGATGGTGGGAAACGTGGCCCGCCAATAGCAGGTGGAGGAGACGATCGTGATGGCGTAAAACCGATTTTTTGGCCTTAACACCATATTGGCCTCCCCACCCCGACCTCCCTCCACCAGCCATGACATCCGATGCCAACTGTGCCAGAAAATTCTGACTGTTAACTCTATTTCTCTCTCCACAAATGCTGCCAGACCAGCTGAGTTTTTCCTGTATGTTCTGTTTTTATTTCAGATTTCCAGCATCCGCAGCATTTTGCTCTTATTTTAGGGCTGTATGTTTTCTGTTTTGTTTAAAAACATCGATCAGTGCCAGAGCAGTGAGATAGGCCTAGTGCCCCACCCGCCTCTGCACTTGTTCCAGGGTCACCCGGCCTGAATCCCAGCGAACCCTAAAATCCCAGAATGAGAAGGTGACTTTCCAGGTCACTCTTTCTCGGGTTGGGTTTGTAGAGCCAGGAAATGATCCGGCTCTGCGCTCCCGATCCAGGAGCAAAAATCCAGGCCCTAGTGTCTTGGCTGCCAGTCCACCCTCAACCACCAAATACAAATCAACAAGTCAAACACCTTATTGTTGCTTGTGGGATCTTGCTTTGTTCAAAGTGGCTGCTGTGTTTGCTTATAAAACAACAGTCGCTGTACTACATAATTAATTGTTTGTGGAGAAATTAATAAAGTGCTTTATAAGTGCAGGCCATTCTCTCTTTCTCGGCTCAATGCATAATAATTCTGTTAATCTGAATAGGCTGAAGATATCGGCTCTGAATTTTCATGGGCCCAATGGAACATTCCTAGTGCAAGTTGGCCAAGTGTCCAGCAAAAAGGAGAACAAAGTCCAACACCACCCAGACCCCTTGTCCCAGCCCAGGCTACAAGTTTTTGATGCAGCCTGTTTGGGTGGAACCTCCATTCACCTTGAACATGATCCATGATGTCACAGGGAGCAAGGCCAGGGTGAAGACATTTCCACAACAAGCATTTCCTTGACACCAGCATCTCTAGCACCGAGCAACCCGGAGGCTGGGATGACTCCAGGTTACAAATTCCTTCAGTGATGGGAGTGGGGGTTACCTGAAAGTTCAAATCTCGACCCTCCTAAAAACCCTTCAACATTATAAATGGGGCCAAATGGGGCAATCAACTAGGTAGTATCATCACAAGGCGAAGGAGCCAATGCTACCTTTCCTGCACTTCCCTGACCCTCCCCAGCAAACACCCAAAATATAGTGACGGTAGCGATCACTACCATTTAAATTAATTGGCTTCACCCTGAACCCAGATCTGCCAGCCTGGTTAAAAGGCCACCAGCACTTTCTCTGCTGCGCTTCATCTGGTGGAGCTGGGCCAAGGATTTCTGAGGCCTGTATTGACAGCCTTTATAAATTTCAGTAAGTTCTTCATCACAAATGGGAAAATTGTTCTTGCTCGGGTTCACACAATATACGAAAGCTTATAAGATGGAAATTTAGGATGGGAAGGAGTGGGGTCCACTTATAGAAACTGTAATTAAATTGTTGAAGGTAAAAATAATGCAGAAGAACACCTGAAGAGCTGATATAAAAGAGGCATATTTGTATTAGCAAGCAATCTCCAGCTGGCTCCTTCTAGGAACTCCCAACTCATCAGTAGATTCAGTTCTTTATTTGTATCTGAGCAAGCATTACATTTATAATAAATTTCAGTAATTTGACCAAGAATTAGATTTTGATTCCTAATTCTTTTTGAGCTTTAAGTATCATTCCAGATTTTTCAGTTCTTGGTCTCTTATTTTAATTACATCTAAAGACTAGAAGAGAACCAAGTTTCTGCTAAACATTTGAGATCTATCATGTGCCTTGCCTTGCACAATCCACACCTGAAAAGCATTGATTGTTTGACAGTCATAACAATACACTTGCTGAACACTTTTGCAATCTTACTGGGTGTATTGGATGCAGAACCATCAATTTTTTGGGGGGAGGTTGAATTTCTACAGGAATTCTCCCACTTGATGGTCTGGACTTTCACCAAGTCGCGATGGCTCAGAAGCCCTTGAAAATGGTGGGCAAGGCCTGATTCTAGGATTTCTGATCTCATTCCCAAGCTGTGCAATTTTCTGCAGAGCCTTTAAAGCATGCAGGCTGGACCCGGTCATGAGCCTGCACCCAGCACTCTCGACCCGGCCAGTTCCATTGTGGGGATAGGGATGACCTGTTCCTCCACAACATTCGTGGAGTTAGGCCAGGTTTTTAAAGAGCTGCAATTCACAGCACCTCAGAGCAGCCATGAACCATAGTTTGCATGAGTGCACCTTTTAAAAGGTGAGTTAAAAAGGTCCTCCTCATGCTCCCTATGCCAAGTTATGGCCCTCCACCTACCCCCATGCCCTTCATGCCCCTATGCCAAGCTATGGCTCTTCCATGCCCATTCACTTACTGTACACTGTATGGAACCAGTGAACCCAAAAGTGACAATAAGATGTGTAATAAATTTTATTTTTTAAAAAGACAGCTATTAATTCATTACTTTCCACCATGTTAAAAAAAGTCCTTTCACTACAGTCCAATTAAAGTGTCAATCATCCAGACCTTTTAAAGCATCAATAACAGAACTTTAAACCTCTTAGCCTTGTGTAAATAAACATTGTGAAATTGACAGAAAAGATCAAAGAGATGGAGCTGTCAATCTCACAATGTTTTTATGGGGCTCAGGTGTTTCATCTGACTAATGGATTCCAGCCAAGCCTCATTATTTATGCTTGGCTGAAAGCCCAGAAATTCATTGCTCCAATGAAACACCTGAGCCCCAGAAAAACATTGTGAGATTGACAGCTCTGGCTCTCTGATTTCTTCTGTCAATGTCACAATGTTTTCCCTGGGGCTCAGGTGTTTCATCAGAGCAATGAATTTCTGGGCATTCAGCCAAGCATACTGTGATGTTTGTGCTTAACATTTATGATCTTATGCAGAAGGACATTTTAGTTAAAAAGAAGTGTTATAGAAGAAACCTACCAGTAGGGTGTGCTAAGTCCTGGCTGTATTGCCCTCTGGTGTAGAAAGAGGAACAAAAGAACCTTCTGTTTTTTACACAGGAAGCTGGGGTTCAGAAGCAGATAGCTGTGTGTGTATTCTTAATTGTTAAGAAGTGACAAAACGCTTCAAATGGTGACAATGATGGTCATCATTATTTGATGCTCTAGAGGCTTTTGATCCAGTTACTATGGACTTTGTAGTTTATGTTGAGCAAATGGAACAGTTTTTCTTTACAAATGAGATTGAAGAGGAAAAGCTGTCCCCACAGTCATCGGAATGAAAAATTTCACTTTACTGGGAAATCTCATTGCTCCTGACAAGCCAGCAGATAAAAACTTTAAAGAGCTTGTGGACATTTAGAAAAAAGCCCCTCAATCCCAAGCCCGCAATTATTGCCGAGAGATTCAAGTTTCACTGAAGAGAGCAGCATGACAATTGAGTCAGTTCCCCAGTTCCTGGCAAAGTTGAGGAAATTAGTGGAACTTTGTGACTTTAAAGGTTACCTGGAAGAAGCATTGCATGATCACTTGGTTTGTGGACTAAGAAATGAAAGAATTCAGCATAGGTTGTTAGTGGAGCAAGAGTTGACACTGAAGAAAGTCTTCAAGATTGCACAAAGTATAGAAATGGCAGAGAAACAAGCTGGAGATTTAAAAGCGCATTCGAACAATGCCAAAGTTAAAATAGTAAAGTCAGGGTATACTTGCTTTCAAACATGTAACTGTAATAGGGCATAATGAAGAAGCCTGTAAGTGGAAAACCGCTGATTGTCACTACTGTGGAGAAAAAGGATACATACAGCGTGCATGTAGATCAAAGTCTGATCACAGTAAAGCAGTACCGCCAAGAAAAGGGCATCATGAGGAGTACACAGACAAGTCACGCTTGAAAATAAACAGGCAGTTTAAAAAGACGCACCACTTGGAAACAAAATACAAAAGTAATGCGAGTCCAGACGAAACAGAAAGTGAATCTAACAGCAACAGTGCAGAAGAACAATTGTATTGTACTCAGTCTGACCTGAAACTCGGTGAAGGACTAAAAGTTGGCATCGCCTTATATGGTAAAATGGTTGAAATGGAGGTTGACACTAGAACATCTGTTTCTATTGCTTCATAGAAGACATGGGAGAAAATTTTCAAGAAATGCCTATTGGAGAAAACTCTCCTCCAGCTTAGCACCTACACTGGTGAGCCTGTGAATATACTTGGAAAAGTATCTGTTCAAGCTAAATATGGAAATCAAATAGCAAGGTTGCCACTTATCATTGTGAAAGGGGATCATCCATCGCTTATGGACAGAAACTGGCTAAAAGAAATTTGGCTAGACTGGAATAAAATAAATAAAAGTGCATTGCAACCTCATGTTGCAGTGGCTTGTTAGACAAGCATACTGATGTCTTCAAAGGTCTTGGAGTTATTAAAGACATTGAAGGCAAACTTGCTGTGAAGGCCGAAACCTTTCCAAGGTTCTTTAAACCACGTTCAGCTTCTTACTCAATGCGTCAGAAAATCAGAAAGTCAGAGTGGGCAGCTCCAATGGTCCCAGTAGTGATGGATGATGGGTCTATCAGAATACGTGGTGACTATAAAATCACCATTAACCCTTTCCTTGGAGTGCATCAGTACCCACAACTGAAAATTGTGGACCTGTTTGCTGTTCTGAATGGGGGTGAATTATTCACAAAGCTTGACCTATCACAGGCACTTTTGCTAATACAGCTGAGTGAAGATTCCAAAAAGTATACAAATATCAGCACACACAGAGGTCTATGTCAATACAAACAACTAGCATTTTTCATCACGTCATCACCAGCCTTATTCCAGCAGACCATGGACAAAATACTGCAGGGCCTCCCTGGTGTAATCTGCTTCCAAGACAACATGCTTATCACTGGGAGAAACCTCCCAACTCATTTAGAGAACCTAGGCAGGGTCCTGCGTAGACTCGAAAAATGCGGCATCCGCTGTAAGAAGTCCAAATGCTCATTCCTGAGGCCCTCAGTGGAGTACCTGGGATATGTGATCGATGAAACTGGTTGCTCAACCTCACCCAGAAAGGTGGAGGCAGTGGTGAATGCACTACAGCCCAAAAATGTTGAGGAGCTTCGTTCATTTTTGGGACTTGTGAATTACTACGGCAAGTTCATTTCCAGTTTGGCTGCCAAGGCAGCACCACTGAATAATCTGCTGAAGAGGAATGCAAAATGGGATTGGTCCCAAGCCTGTCAGGAAAGTTTTAAGGAACTCAAGCAAGAGCCCACTTCTGCTAAAGTCCTGGCACTTTTCGATGAAAAGTTACCTGTCAGCTTGGCTTGTGATGCTTCTGGATATGGTGTTAGAGCTGTCATCTCCCACACATTTCCTGATGGTAGTGAAAAGCCCATTGCATATGCCTCATGCACATTGTCCAAGGCAGAACAAAATTATGCCCAAATTGAGAAGGAAGCTCTTGGACTAATCTATGGAGTCGAGAAATTCCACTAATATTTGTATGGGTGTAAATTCATGTTAATTACAGACCACAAGCCTTTGACCTGGTTGCTTAGCCTGAAGTCACAAACCCCGACACTTGCCGCTGCACGCCTACAAAGGTGGGCACTGATCTTATCTGCTTACCAGTACAAAATTACATTTCACTCTACTGAGAATCATGGAAATGCAGATGCACTTTCCAGACTTCCATTACACCACAGCTCCACAACCCGAAGTGAAGTCAACACTGCTTTCAATGTGAACCAGATAGACATGTTACCTGCTAAAGTGGATCAAATTCAACTTGAAATGCAGAAGGATGCTATGCTCTCCAAAGTTTACCTGTACACACAGAAAGGTTGGTGTGTACCTCAAGAAGTGACTACTGAGCTTAAGCCTTACTACATGCATAGATTGAGCTGATTCTGCAAGACAGTTGTTTGTTATGCAGAATCAGAGTTGTTATTCCTCCAAAATTCCAAACATAAGTGTTAGAAGAACTTCACCTCAGTCACATGGGAATTGTCAAAATGAAAGCATTGGCTCATCTACATGTGTGGTGGCCACACCTGGATAAAGACATTGAAGGCATGGTCAGTGGTTGCTTTCCATGCCAAAAAATGAAGTCTTCTCCTGCACCCGCCGCATTACATCAGTGGGCTTGGCCTGACCACCCAGGTCAGAGACTTCATGTGGGTTTTGCTGGACCACTTCTCGGACACTCCTGATCATGGTGGATGCCCGCACAAAGTGGCCTCATGTTATTCCCTAGAAGTCAACTGCTTCAGCAAAGACCATTGATGATCTCCGGAATGTGTTCACTACTTTTGGATTGCCGGAGCAGATTGTGTCTGACAATGGCACACATTTCATAACATGTGAATTTCAAACATTCCTGAAAAACAAGGGGGTAATCTCGCCTTACCACTCATCCTCAAATGGTGAAGTGGAGTGCTTTGTCCGGGCATTCAAAACAGCCATATTGAAGAGGAGGATGCAAACAGGTTGGAAGTTGAAGCTGAAGAGCTTTTTGATGATGTATTGTAACACTCCACATTCAACAACAGGCGTATCTCCTGCTGAGCTGATGTTTGGAAGACGGCTGTGTACCAGAATGGATTTGCTGTGTCCGGATTTGAAAGGAAAGATTGGTTCAAGGTAACCTGATCAGAAAAGGTCACATGACACAAGTAAACCAGCTCGTGAGTTTAATCTGGATCAGTCTGTTTGGGTCCGAAATTACTGTGGGACACCAAAGTGACTCCTGGGAAGAATCATCAAGCATCAAGGACAACTGACCTATGATGTTGAATCTTCCTGTGGAATCTGGAATAGACTCACTGACCAGATTAGAGAAGCCATATCCAAGGAACCAAATTCCCAGGGATCTCCAGTCACAGTGGAATATTTCTGGGAAACATCTGCTCCAATCGGTGAAATCCGACTTGATTCAGCTGACAAATCTGTAGCTGCAACTGTTGAACCTGAACAGAAACAAGTGGAACAGCAGAACCTTCTATTTCTAAGCAAACAAACTGAGGTATCTGAGCCAGAACTCCCCTCTAGACCAAAGCAAATCTGCAAACTGCCTATCTGATTTGTTCCTGGCTAAAGGGGAAGGAGATGTGATGTTTGTGCTTAACGTTTATGATTTTTTTGTAAAAGGGCATTTTCGTTAAAAAGAAGTGTTATATAAAAAACCTGCCACTAGGGTGTACTAAATCCCGGATGTATTGCCCTCTAGTGTAGAATAAGGAATAAAGGAATCTTCTGTTTTTTTCTACAGGAAGCTGGGGTTCAGAAGCAGATAGTTCTGTGTGTGTGTGTGTGTGTGTGTGTGTATTCTTAATTGTTAAGAAGTGACAAAATACTTCACATACATAATGAGTCTTGGCTGGAATCCATTAGTCTGATGAAACACCTGAGCCCCAGGGAAAACATAGCTTTATTGTCTGATTTCTGATGTCACTTGCACAATGTTTATTTAGCCTGGAATGGGGGATATGAGGGGGCATGGGGTGTGGGGGCATAGCCTGACATGGGAGCATGAGCGGCCATGAATGGGGCATGGGGGGTGTGTGGGCTTTGAGGAGGTGTGGGGGCCTTTCTGTTTTTATTTTAACTGGGACAAATTCCCACAACACCGGGGTGGGCCTTTTAAACATCCTACCTCCACACCTGGCAGCCTCCAACCTCTTTCCTGGGTCGGCAAGCCCGACAGAAGCCCGCAAACTGCCCACTTTGTTAATCCCGCCTTTGCAGGCACATTCTCCTGAGGCAGGCAGGCTACCGCTACCCACCGTGGTGATGATAACATAGGCCTTTGTGCCTAGCTTCAGCAGAAGAACTTTGGAAACCTTGGCTAAACCGTGTTCACACAGTTTTTCTGGTGTTTGTGTGGCTCTTCAGCCAAAGTGATGTCAGACAAGTGGGAGAGTTCCAATGGAAATGTTCCACTAGGTTTGAATATTTAAGCGGATTTGGCTTCTGAAGAACTAAAAATCTGAACATTCCACTTCACAAATCCAAAAAGCAGCCATGAAGCAAACAAGAAAAGTAGAAAGGGGAGGAGAGTTCATCCAATCAAGCCCACTCCATTCCATGGATTATATACAATCATAGTACATTTTCTTTTTCACCATTTAAAATATCTGGGCCTCCAGTCAATCCATTCTCTATTAAAACCAACACCAATTCCTCACATCTCTCCTGATAGTACAAGGCCGCCAATACGTTCTCTTCAAATATGCTTATACTGCATATTTTTAATATTCCTACCCAGCCAACAAAGCGCCACATCAGGAACATGAATTTTCAAAATTTACTCTTGTTTAAAAGGAAGTAATTAAAATGAAAATGATACAAGTTGAAATTTTAGTTGTAAATGGAAGCTAAATCCACATGTGGAATGCAAAGCAGTTCCGGTCAGTTTGCAAACTAATTTTTCTCACAGGAACATCTGTTCACCATTGTGGCATGGTCACATTTTGGGATTTTTGACCATTTCTCCACAAAATGAAAACTGGGAAATAGAATTACTTTAATGCTGCGCTTTCAGAAGTCATGATCAGCAAGTTTATAAAAAAGGCTTGGATTTTAGGCAGTTAAGGTTCTCATCATCTAGTTTTGATGAAGGAAAAACACTTCACAGAGAGAGGAATCACAGGTCCACTCTTGGACGTGAACATACAATGAGAGCTTTATGGAGTTACCGGTTGAGTGCCTTCCCTATCTTCATTTTAAAAACATATTACTAAACTGCAACAAAATGTTTTTTTGAGGCAAAAAGAAACCATAAAAAGGTAGCTGGAAAATATTTCTTAGATCATATTTTTAATCACAATTTTTTTTCGCATCTGCTCCCTTAAATGCTTCTTAAGTATATTTAATGGGGCAGAATCAACCCCTTGTCCCGGGTGGAATTTGGAACTGGTAAACCAGTCCCCCATTGCCTACATCCCCCAGCTGGGCTGAAGGCAGTGCAGAGAGAACATCACAAGAAGCGAATAAGGTCCGATTCCTATCCTTAAAATAAAAATAATTTATAAAATAAAGATCTGAGGAGTGAAACTCATGGGCATGAATCTTGCGCTCATCAGGCGCACGCAATCAGTGGGCCCAGGAGTGGACACGAAATGTGCTTCCGGCCATGATCGGCTCCCAAACGCAATTTCATGCTGGCTGCCCAATTAACGGGCAGCCAGAGTGAAAAGCCCACTGAGAAAGGCTCGGTGCTGCTGGGTGGGGTGGCGACAGGAGGAGTGCAGGTGTCGTCAAAAGTGAGGGTGCGAGTGAGCGCTTCTAATGAGCTCCCTGAAGGCCAACAGCTGCTGCAGAGCTGCCTCAGACCTGTACAAATTAAAGGAGAAGAAAGAAATGCAGCAAACTGCGTCTATGCAGCACATTCAAGCACCTGACAGCAGAACACAAAAAACCTCAGTCACTAAACGTCTTGTTTTATTATCTTTCAACTCAGACATTTCATCCGGCCCTGATTGAGGTTGTAGCAAAAACATGAAGCCTGCCAGGCCAATTGGCCCGTGCGCCAACCATAAAAGTGGGCGGGCCGCATAAAATCGCTTTATATTGACTCCTTAACGGTGATGAGGTACAGCTGTCCTGTTGGTGCAATTGTACTGCAAGTTCATGTATATGGCTTAATAATTCTATGATATGTTTAAGGATCTATAAGGAAATCAAGTAAAATGTAAATAAAGAAGGCCTAAGTATGTCAGAAGCATCTGAATCTAAACTTTGGTTTTGAATTTTTTTTTCCCGAAATGGATTTGTATTTCTTGATGATAGTTTCACAGTATAATTTATCTGCTATTTGTTATGGCATCTCTCCCTGAAGTGGGATGGGCAGAAATGGTATCCAAATTGAGTCAAAATGGGAAAACAAAAGCAACATGAAAATTAATTGGCCATGGGCCAGATTTTCACTGAGTCTGGCCAACTCCAGAGATCTTTAAAATTGGCAGATGGGATCCAATTCCAAGATTGCCGCCCCCATTCCTGGCCCGAGCAATTTTCACTGGCACAGGATGAGGGTGTGGGTAGCAAGTCCAGACCATGCACACCTGACCTGACCTGACCAGTTCCATTACGGGGATAGGCATCTCAAACCCCACACCCCACACATAATTTTCATGAAATCCAGCCACTTCTCAGTGACTCGTAGTTCATGGCTTTGCAGAGGATTTGTGAACCATAGTCTGGATTTGGGAACCCTCTGAAATTGATGATTAAAGGTCTTATCATTGCCCCTTCCATTCCCTCTCTATGCCCCTTCCATGCCCCTCATGTCCCCTCCATGCCTCCTGAGGTCATCTGGAGAGACAGATGTCTGGCCATATATTTCCCTTGATACAGTTGCTGGGTGGCCTCATTATAAATGCTTGACTGAGTTCCAGGGCTCACTAATAAGTTCACTTAGCAGGGGTTTGTTTACACAGTCTGAAGTGGAGTGTAAGCCTTGATTGCCCTATTAAAAAGTTTTCAGAAAATGGCCTGCCCACTCTAGCCTGACTGCCCACGCCATACATATTACGGCGTGGGCAGTGTATTATCTGAGTCAATTGCCTTGTTACCAAGCTCATTTAACCCTTGATTATTTATTTAAATACAGATAAAATTAAATACAGATCATGGGCTGCCGATGTTGGTGTCCACCCCCACCGCCCCCCCCACCCTGGTATTATGGGTTTGAGCTCATAGATGGGTGGGAAAGTGGTAGGATTGGCGCCTGCCCTATTTTATGCTCCCCCACCCCGCACCACTCCGAAAACACACCAGGCAGAGGCATGTAAAATCCAGCCCATTGTATGCAGGGGTCATTTAAATGGAGACGGGTTTGTCAAGTCAGGAATTTTTTCAAACCGAGCTTCCCACCTCGTTATTGAAGCTCTGGCTACATGTCTCTCTCAAATAAGCAAAATGGCAATTTTGTAATCTTTTACATTTATATATAAGATAAGCGACGCCAGAAGAAACTGACCACCTTCATAAATAAGCCCATTCACTCACTTAGGGGCATGTCCAAATGCAGCAAGACCTGGACAATATCCAGGCTTGGGCTGACAAGTGGCAAATAACGTTCGCGCCACACAAGTGTCAGGCAATGACCATCTCCAACAAGAGAGAATCCAACCATCGCCCCTTGACATTCAATAGCATTATCATCACTGAATCCCCCACTATCAACATCCTGGGGGTTACCATTGACCAGAAACTCAACTGGACCAGCCATATAAATACTGTGGCTACAACAGCAGGTCAGAGGTTAGGAATTGTGCAATGAGTAACTCACCTCCTGACTCCCCAAAGCCTGTCCACCATCTACAAGGCACAAGTCAGGAGTGTGATGGAATAATCCCCACTTGCCTGGATGAGTGCAGCTCCCACAACACTCAAGAAGCCTGACACCGTCCAGGACAAAGCAGCCCACTTGATTAGCACCACATCCACAAACATTCACTCCCTCCACCACCAATGCATAGTAGCAGCAGTGCGTACCATCTACAAGATGCATTGCAGGAATTCACCAAGACTACTTCAACAGCACCTTCCAAACCCTCAACCACTACCATCTAGAAGGACAAAGGCAGCAGGTAGATGGGAACATCACCACCTGGAACTTACCCTCCAAGTCACTCACCATCCTGACTTGGAAATATATTGCCATTCCTTCACTGTCACTGGGTCAAAATCCTGGAACTCCCTTCCTAACTGCACTGTGGGTGTACTTACACTACATGGACTACAGCGGTTCAAGAAGGCAGATCATCACCACCTTCTCAAGGGCAGCTAGGGGTGAGCAATAAATGCTGGCCCAGACAGCGACACCCGCACCCCATGAATGAATTTTTTAAAAAAAATTAACGTACCTGCTTGAAACTTTTGAGGAGGTAACTAGATTGGTGATTGAAGGTAGCCTTGTTGATATTGTGGTGTGGATTTTAATGTGCAGATGCAGAGAACACAATGGAAAGACAGAGAACGGAGGTGGTCCTCCTATCTTCTCTCATTCAATATCTGCAAAGGAGAAGGTGTTAGAACTCAATGGAGCCATGGCATGACTGGCTGTCAGAGATGGGAGCATGCCAACTACCTGGTGACAGAATTAATTATCAGACAGTAACATGGCGGCTAACACTCAGGCATGTTGAGTAGATATCAATGCCGACTGAAATGTGATCATGTGCATAATGAATACTTCAAGCATTCTTACTTCACAGAATTCATTGATTTTTATTTTAAACAGGGCCCTCACATACCTAGTAATCTAAGTCGCCACGACAATGGCTTCTCAAAGGAGCTCACTCACTTAGAGGGTGCACCATCACGGGCCTTAAGCAGCTCAGGTACTTGCACTTCCCTTTGAAGATTTAGGGAGAAAGTTGCATTTTCACATGGTAACTTGCACTTCATGAGTGAAGGAGAGCATAAATTGGAGTAAGAGATAGCAGTGGAGCATATGGTCTGGATTTTCTCAATGATAGAGAGCCTCTCCGTCATTACAAAAATGGTGGAAGAAGCTGAAACCCAGAAGTCTGGCCTCTGAACATAGCACCTACCATTTTCGCTGGGGGTGGGGGGGTGGGAGTGGGCCTGAATCAAAATTCGGGTGGGCCATGAGAGGGATAATGGTGAAATTTGACGTGGGAGTGGGGACTCAGCTCAAAGCCCTTTCACTTCTCACCCATTGACCCCACCTCCAGTCCCACATGCTGCCTGTGTCTCAATGGCTGAGTCTGCCCCTGCACAGGTGCAGGTGGAGCAGTCTTTGTTGGGGCTCTCATGGGGTCCAAAACCCATGTTTTATTATGTATCTTCAGCTTGTTTGATCACACATCTGGTGATCATTGGGCATTTATATGAAGCTCCTGAGGTTCATTCGTCAGGTTTCTGAGGTGTCAACAGCCTGCTTTTAAGTCAGTACTCTTTGTCTTCAAGCAGCAACTCAGTAACTCTGCTTTGAGGTGGGAAAAGATGAGGGAGGCTGGACTGCTGCAGAATAAAAGTATTAAAACTGCTGGCTGAGAATCTTGCACACACTTACATAAAGATCGTTTTGTGGTTGCACACCAAGTCCGCATTGATGGAGTGGAAGTCCTTGAGATTGACAAACACTTCTGGGTGAATTGGGGATGCCTTTATTGTCACATAAGTGCAGTTGCTGATGCCCTGCATCTGTAGTAAGCCAGGCAGAGCCACAAACCAGAGTGCCCATTCATTCTGACTGGTATCATTGCAGGTAATATTGGCAAAATTGGCAAATAAGCCATCAGTGTCTTGTCTTATGCATTAGTAGGCTGCCAACTATGAGAACCTGCAGAGCCCTGGAAGAATTCAAAGGCAAACAGGTTGATTGTGGTGTTGAGTTTGACAGCCACTGGTAAAGATTAGCCACCAAGTCCAGTTGGCAGTAGGTCCTGTTCCACCTGATGTGAAAACCTTAGCTGGCTGAGACACTGGTGTTCAGGCATGTTGAGGAAGCTTATTCTCTACCTGCGGAAGTTGTGTGCCGGGTATGGCCTTCTGTGAGCTGCACTTCTCTGCTGATTCCCTCTCTCCCGTGAAGTGCGTAAGCAGCAGGCTGCTGCTGGTGTGGTTACTCCTGCTGCTGCTGTCATCTTGGTTTGTCATCTGAAGTCCAACCTAACGGAGCATAAGTGACACCCACGCTGATCTGATAGGTCAGAGCTCCAAAGTGCAGATCGGAATTCAAACCTCCAGAATATAGATGTCACCTCCAGGGTCTGCGAAGAAATCTCTCAGCACGGGAACTGTGAACAAACCCTTTCACTCAAGCAGCTGTTACCTAGTATTTATTGGCTTCAGCCCCCTCAATTGCCACTGTCTTCTGGCTTTGTTTTCACTGGTGAGTTGCAGGAAGCCAGGGAAAATTGTGAATCCAAAGTTAAATTGCAGAATGCATGAGAGCTTTACTCCATTGAATGATTAACATGTTGAAATTGGCAATCTGTGTCTCCTGAGGGGGTTGTACACACATGTAGCCTAACACACTGGAGTAAAATATGGAAGCCGAAGAGTTGGAGCCTGCTCTCCGATGCGCTTACATTTTTGACGGATTTTATCCTCCATCTGCACCCAAGCCACTCACACTTCCAGGTTAAAATCTGCAAGTTTGTGACAAGTTGCTGCAAAGCAAGTTATGTTAAAAGGTAATGTCCAATGGGATTGGAGGGCAAATCTGGGATTTTGTAGGGAATTAATTGTGTTCTCATTAGTTACTACTGGTGGAAATGGTTCTGTGCGGAGATGGATTACTAGCCATGTCCAGCAGAGATCCTCATTCAGGTTGTTGCTCTTTACAATCATATTCATTATATAGATGAAGATGTTGCAAGTACTGCCCCAAAGTTTGCAGATGGCACCAAGAAGTGTGTTAATGTTATCACCTTCTAAGAAGAACAAAAAAAGAGTACAATCTGATCTTGATGTAATGGGTAAATAGAACTGCACCTGGCAGAAGCCATTTAATGTAAATAAATATAGTGTCACAGAATCACAGAATTGTTGCAGCACGGAAGGAGGTCATTCGGTCCATCGTTTGTGCACTGGCTTTCCAAATGACCAATTCACCTAGTGCCATTCCCCTGGCTTCTCCACATAAACCTGCACATTCTGCCTTTTCAGGTAACAGTCTGATGCCCTCTTGAATGCCTCCATTGAACCTGCCTCCGCCACGCCCTCAGGCAGTGCATTCCAGCTTTAACCACTCCCTATGTGAAAAAGTTTTTCCTCATGTCGCTTTTGCTTCTTTTGCCAATTACTTGAAATCTGTCCCCTCTCGTTCTTGATCCTTTCACGAGTGGCCACAATTTCTCCCTATCTACTCTGCCCTGACCCCTCACGATTTTGAATACCTCAATTAAATCACCTCTCAGCCTTCTCTTCTCCAAGGAAAACAGTTCCAACTTCTCCAATCTATCTTCATAAGTGAAGGTCCTCACCCCGGAATCATTCTTGTGAGTCTTTCCTGCACTCTCTCCAATATCTTCATATCGTTCCTAAAGTGTGGCACCCTGAACTCCACAGCACTCCACTGAAGGTGGGTGGAGGTAATTTTTTTCCCCTATTTGGTAGTCCATTTGTCTGTAAACAATATATCTAAAAAACCTAATGGACAGATGTCAACAAAATCTGACACACAGAGAGGATATAGCCCAAGAAAGAACCGATTAGTTTTTAGTGAAGGTGCAGATTCGTATCCAGGTACTGGAATTTTTTAAAGGATGCATGAGCATTAGGAAATAGGGCAAATGGACTTTTTTTCAGAATGTTGTGGGTTGTTTTATTTAAAATGTCGTTGATTGTTTTAGACTGTAGTGGGTTGTCTCAGCTGCTGTGGTGGAATTTGTCACAGCTGTCAAAATACGAGCAGAGTTTTCATGGCAGGTTAAAAGCAAAATATTGCAGATGTTGGAAATCTGAAACAAAAACAGAAAATGCTGGAAAAACTCAGCAGGTCTAGCAGCATCTGTGGAGGGAGAAACAGAGTTAACATTTCGAGTCCATATGACCCTTCTTCAGACCCTTCAGAAGAAGGGCCATACGGACTTGAAACGTTAACTCTGTTTCTCTCTCCACAGATGCTGCTAGACCTGCTGAGTTTTTCCAGCATTTTCTGTTTTTGTTTCATAGCAGGTTGTTGGCTGTGTCTGAAGCCTGAAGCCTCTTGAGTAAGATGGAAGCTCTTAATAAAATAATTTCTTTTTTCAATGTTGTAGTTACAGAGCAATCACCAGGCAGGGAAGAGGCTCAAGAAAGAGCTGCGTAATTGTAATAACGGTAACAGTGTGGCAAAGGTATATGCTCTATTAAATGCCATTTGCACTTGTCTTTTCTTGTTTCTCCCAGGAGATTACATAACTGCTGGTGGGAGAGAACATTGGGGATCATGATGTTTGTGGCATCATGACTGTACCAACTTGAAGGACCAGCAGGTCCTTACCTGACCAACTTTTCATCTGTACTTAAGTATGTTCTAATGTTTTTCTTCAGCCTTTCCTGGGCCTCGATCTCTGCTATCAGAGCAGTAGGGCACTGTATTGTTTCTCATGGTGGTAGGACAAAATGAGAATCTCTGAACTACCTGCCCTAATTACAGAATTACACGACTTAGAGCAGGGTCTGAGGTTTGGGCCATGGGAAGTTGGGAGATCCATTCTGTCACATTTTGTGTCCCAGGGCCTGAATTTACACTCCCAGTTTGGGACCACAGAGTCGGGTCATTTCCCAATTCCACAAACCCGACCCATGAAAATGTGCCCTGGAAGTTGAGATTTTCATTCCAGGGTGAAGGAGTTCTCTAGGATTCGGGCCAGACAATCCCGGAACGAATATGGAGAATGCCGGTTGAGGAGGCAGGCTGGGCGGAAGACGAGCCTCGGTGCTCCGGCACTTTGTCAAAGATTTTTAGAAAAGCATTAAAACAAAAATCAGCCCTCCAGTCTTCATCCCTTGCACCCCCTCACACTCCCCTTGCCCCATCTATGCAAATCCATGCCACCTCATCCCCTCTACCAACTGCCAATGTCCCTCATACCCTCCCTGCCACCTTATGCCCTCTACCTAACACCTTGGCCCATCATACCCTTCATGGCAATCTATGCCCCTCCACCCACACCAATAACCCCTCATACCTTCCATGCCAACCTATGTCCCTCCTCCCAACCATAAGCTCTCATACCCTACATGCCAACCTAAGCCCTCCACCCACTCCCATGGCTCTTTATAGCTCCTATGCCAATTTAGTGCCTACTCATGTTAATCCATGCCTTAAACCCACCAACCTTTGCCCTTACACCTTCAATGCCAAACTCACCCAGTTTTCATCATGGGCAGACCTAAGTAGCCATGCTGAGAATAAATAAAACAAAGTTCTAATTCTCTATTGCAGAATATATTTTTTAAAAACACTCTCTTTCATAAAAGCCAATTCACTACGTTTGCGTTTGTTCAAATGCATAATCCCATATAAGAACAAACATTTCATTGAATTGCTTAATCCCTTATGAAAAAACATTTGAATTCATATTCCCACTTCAAAGAGTCTATAACCACTTGGAGCTGTCAATCAAGCTATGAAATGGAAGGCACTCCAGTATGATAATGGAAGGTTGTGAAATCAGTCATGTAGCACAAAGATAGTGCTGCTTATGTTAACAGACAGAGTGAAATGGCAAACAATGATTTTTTTTAATGCTCCATGCAGTTTTTTTTCAAAGATTTCAAGGTCAGGAGTTTTAATACCTTGACAGCTTGACAGTTGCTTTCAACAGTTGGTTTTGACACCTTTGACACTTCTACTTGACAGTTGCTTTTGACACTTTTGGTAAAAGCTTTTAACACTTTTGACCGTTCATCTTGATAGTTGCTTTTGATAGTTCCTCTTAACAGTTCCAGCGAGTTTATACACATTCATGTCCGCTTTTAACAATCACAAAAGGCACCTTATCTCTCCAAAGGTCAGCTGACCTCCCCCAAAGGTGCCCCGGGACCATATCCAAAGGAGTAACCTACCTCTCCAAAAGCATGCCTCACCTCTCCAAAGGACTCCAGGAAGTTTAGACCTGCTCTTACCAGGTCTAATCTGCATACATCTTGTTTCATACACCTAGGTCACAAAAATCAGACATAAGTGGAGGCAGCTGCTGATTTATATGGGCAGCTGCCTCTGCAAAATGCACATGTGCAAAACCGGACCTGCCCCTATTCCCGCCTCCACAAAACAGATCTTAGCCTCTTCCACCATTTTCGCAATGACAGAGAAGCTCTCCGTTGATACAAAAATCTAGGCCCAGGTGAATATGGACTCTGAAGCTTCAGGCCAATGTCACAACCTTTTATTATTTCTCTTTTGCTTTTTAGCCATAAAAACAGGGTGACAGGAAGCTGATGAAATGTTAACATCATTCTATTATATTATTGGATTATATGCAAACCTGAATTACTGCCTCGCTAGAAAAAAAATTCTCAGCTGAAAAATGCCAACCAGCCTGCTGTGCATTTCCAGCAAGTCCGTTTAAGTGTTTCCCACAAGGTTTAACAGGAGAATGTGCCTCTATACTTTTTGAGTGTCATAGTAACACAATCTGACTTTATGATACTATCTTGCCCTCCTTGTTCAACTGCCATAGTTCCTTTGATTCAGAGCCACTTCTGATTTTGTTGTGCAAACAATGACCTGTTGAGTCATTCTTCTGAAAACTTGCAGTATATGCCATGGTTTGAATAAAAGGATGGAGGCTTGAGTTACCTCAACTCTAACACTGGGGGGCTAGTACCTGGAAACTGTCAGCTTGTGTAGCTACAGAATGCCACGTCCATTACTCAAGTGAAGGACCTTTAGACCAGCAGTTACAGATTGTTATGATTAATTATTCTTGCATCACAATCATTTTGTTTGAATTGAACAGTATTCAAAATAGGTTCCAGCTGTTCTCCTTGGCCATTGTTGTGATGGAAATGATTAATTGTGGTGTGATTTAGGCCATGTGTGTGTGTGTGATTTTAAATGTTATACAAAAAAAATACAGATTTCGGGTCAGGATATAATTGAGGCATTTTGACCAAACATGGTGAAGGAATTGTGCAACTAACATTTAGCAAACCCAAGTGTGATTAACTCTCATCTGGGAATGGGATTAGTTTCTGCTCTATGTGCAGGGTCACTGTGCTTGATGTCTTTCAGTGTTCAGTTTACATACAGTCCATATAAATAAATGTATTCAGGAGCTGAGCACAATCGAGCCTTTCTGTGCTAAAGTGTTCACTTGTCATTAATTATTTCTGTCTGTGCCTAATGGCCAATAGATATTAATACAGCTGCCTTCAGAACAGATAAATATGAGAGAAAAGTTATTTTAGTTTTAAATTTGTTTAAATAGAATATAGCATGTATGCATGCTTTATATATACATATAGTATATGCATGTTTTATATATATATGTGATACTTTAGCAAATTATATATTGAAGACAAAAAATTAATATAGAACATAAAATAGATTCACACTATGTATTTTATATATAGATAGCTACTAAATTTATCTTTTGTAACTGTGGATATATTAATTTCTAATGGATGTTACAAATGGACAAATTCAATTATTTCATGATGAGAAAGGTTCAATTCTGAATAGAGCACAGAATGTCAATGTGTAAAATCAAGAAGCCATTTGTACTTCAGGGTTGTAAAACAGTTATTGATCCCTAATGTAATATGTAAGCAGCACATACCACAATTGATCTCGTATACACAGACATTTTTCTTAAAAAATTTGTAGTAGATTTTTTTCGGTTGAGAACCATTAGGACTATTTTTGTGGCAAATTCAGGGTAATCCCCTGCATTTACAAACAAAATGCTACTGTGGCATTTAGCACTTTTCATGTATTAATTTAAGGCCGATGCTTAGTTAAGTTATGCAATGCAATATTTGATATAAATATGCAAATTGTACAGCTTAGCACCCATAAATTAATTACTTGACCTTTGCTAACAAGCCAGATTTCTTTCCTGCCGGCAATAACTGGAGCAAATAGCACTCAAGACCTGACTGAGGCACAAGCCCCGTTTCAGAGAATCAGCTTTATATTCCAGTGAATGTTTTCAAAAGAGATGAAAAAAGAACACCTGTCTACAGCAAATGGGCAACCAAAAGTTGGAGGTAAATAGTTCCAAAAATAAATAACATTTCCAAAACAAAAATGAATGCAGAGAGCTGCTGGATGTAGTTTAATGACTTTAAAGGGTGTCAGAGGTTGAGGTGACCCATTAGAAAAGGCTTTGAAGCAAGAGCAAGATTGGAGCTATGCCACCAAGAAAAAAAACAGAAAGGGTAGAAATTTGTCTTGAGCAGTGGGGCAAAATGGGTGACACCACATGGATCGCCTGTTATTGAAGCGTTGGTTGGTGACCAAGGTGATACCATCCGTTTTGTACTACCCTTTACGATGAATCCCTGCCCCATACTGTTCTGAAACTTTTCTTTTCATGAAGGAGGAAAGAACCTCTATACAGACTTCTGAGCCATCTAAGACATTTTCAGAACCTTCCAGTCCTGCCTGCAGTGGGAAGCTTGGTGGGCGGGAACATTATTTGGCGGGAGGCCAAAAATCAGTTTTCCGATGGCGGAATGAACTTTGCAAGTACTCGGGACTTTAAAGGTGAGTCAAGCTTCTCGGCAAGCAGTGAGAGGAAACCCTTTTGCATGCATTAGCATGTCACACATGCTCATTAAAAGGCCAGTTCACCAGAATTAAGATCTCCCTCAAAATCAAGTTCTCCGTCAGCAAGAAATTAGAATGTTCACATTTACGACTGCATATAAGTAGCATGTACCTGGCGAGGCTGAATTCTTCCCGAACTTTGAAGTGAATAGCTGCTCTCTTGGCCTTCTTGGGGACCACTCAGAAATGTCAGCTCTTGATGGAGATCGGATGCCATTAGGCCAAGCTGCATGAAGGCTGGAGAGGGGAGGCAGGACAAATGGGGAAAGTTGGAGCGGAAGCTGGAGAGGGAAGGGTCAGGGAGAAGGGTGGAGCAGAGGCTAGACAGGGGAGGCAGACTAAGGGGGGAAAGGGAGGGTGGGTGGGTGTCCAGGGAAGAAAGCCAAACTGTCTGAGTCACGTTAGGAGGGTGTCCAGAAGGAAGCCAGATTGTCTTGGGCATGTTAGAAGGGTAAGCATGTCACACATGCCTTGGTCCCATTGTAGGGCAGTGGAAGGCATCTCTGGGCAGTGACCATCATAGAGCGATGAGGCTAATGGACATGGTCTATGAGTTCAAAAATTCAAGCCTTAGGATGTCCTGGAATGTGGTTGCACACATCTGCCAGCTTCTCCATGAAGACCTGCGTCCAGCCTTGGAGGCAATCCCATGCTGGTGGGATTAAAGGTCATTGCTGCCCTAAACTATTTTGCCAGTGGCTTCTTCCAGGGCTCCACTGGGGTCCTGTGTGGCATTTCCCAGTCAGTGATGCACAAGGCAATCTGGGAGCTGGCAGAAGCCCTGTTCAGGAGGACGTACCAATTTATTCAATCCTAAAAGCCAGGCTGAAAGACTGTTAGGTTTTACAGCAATTGCAGGATTCCTGCAAGTGAAAGGGGCTATTGACTGCACAGATGTGGCCTTGAGAGCAGCCTGGCATCAGCTAGTCACATTCATCAGTAGAAAAAGTTTCCACTCTTTGAATGTGCTGCTATGTGACCACAGAAGAAAAACCCTGCATGGTTGCACTCAGTTCCCAGGGAGTTTTTGAAAGACCTTGGCGATTGCAGGGCTGGTTTATTGGGGACAAGGGATACTCCTGAAGGCCTGGCTGATGACACCAGTTCACTGTAGGCAGAGTGCTGCTGAGGAGAGCTACAATGCTGCACATGCCTCCACAAGGGTCACGATTGAGCAGACGATAGGCCTCCTAAAGATGAAGTTCAAATGCTCTGACTGCTGAAGCAGAGCATTCCAATACTCCCCACAGAAAGTGTCCAGGATTATTGTTGTCTGCTGTGCCCTGCACAACCTTGCACAACAAAGGGAGGATGTCTTGGCTGAGGGAGACATGAAGGACCGAGATGTCCCCTCTAACAATGAGGACAGTGAGGGGGATAGTGCTGATGAGGGCCAGGGTGTCAAGGAGGCACACGTGCAGCTGCATATATAAGTAGAAATGAGATATTTCTCACGCTGTCACAAAGACCGTATGCATGGCACATTAAAAGCAACATGAATCTTATCCCAGCAAGGATGCACTCATGTCACCCTCACACCTGCTCCAAATGTGGTCGGTGGTGGGGGGCAGGCCTTGCAGACAGGTCTTTCCGGCAGAACCAGAAATATGGCTGCACAGAGAAGAACAACATGAGTAGACCATTTGCCCCTTGAGACCACTCCTCCATGCAGCTTGATCAGGGAAGTCCTTGTTACTGGTCCTTGATCACCAATTTCCCTCAGCAACTCCATATCCTTTGACATCTTTATCATCCCAAAAAGTTTAGAGGTTACTTTGGAGTCCACTCAATAACAGTGCCTTACTGCACTATGGGATGTTGAGTACCAACCACTCATGACCTTCCAATTGCAGAGACTCCTACACAACTCAGCCCTAGATGCCCTTACTATTACTGCAAGACTGTGATCCATCATTCTGGACACCCTAGCCGAGTTAAACATCTTTCCTGCATGTTCCCTGCAGAGCTCTGTAAGTGCTCTTGATGCGTCACATGCATAGTCTCACAGTCCTGTGCATGGTTCAGCACACAGGCCCATTCTATTCACTCTCACCTGATGGGAAAATACCCCGGTCCTTCAATGAGGTCCAGTGCACTTTGGTTGCAAACCCTTTATGCAAGGTCTATTCCTACCCTTGCCAAGGAGATGAACAGGCCAAACAATTCTCCATGTGAGGTCTCACAGAGGCTTCTGTCAACTGTACATACTCCTCTGTAATCCTATCCTCAGCCCCTTTTGCAGTCAAGGCTAACTTGCCCATTACCTCCTTACTTGCAGCCTTCACCTGCATGTTAGCTCAATATGACAGTTGAATAGGCAGGAATGATTGGACATGCACACCCCATCATTCTCCTAACACCTAGGGAAGCCTCTGGTTTTCTATTATTAAGAACACAGTGCAGAACTTCACTCTTTCAACCCTCCAACTGCATCTACAGTGTTTATTGCCACTCAATTAGCCTGTCTAACACCCCTGAGGACTCTTTGCATCCATCCACAGCTCACATCAGGACAACAGCAGCAGGAGATGCAATGACCTCGCTGCACACTCTGCGTGTACGTCATTCTCAGAGCTCTGAACCTAGTGAGCTGCAAATCATGGATTGCATAATGCGTGTCCAGGCCGCAAACTCACAAATGACGGTCAGTGCTTAAGCATGCACATGTGGGATTATTGAGCAATCACAATATTGATAATGTGAGAGAAGTGACTCTATAGGAGGACATCATCGGACTCTGATGGGGGACCAAATTCCACACCCGAAATGCCCATGACCATTGAAGCAACAAGGAGTAAGATGAGAATCCAGGACACTTCCAAACTGTGCAATCGAACATATATTTACAAGTGACAAAACTATGTACAATGATTGTATGCCTGTGCCACTTGTGTGCCTTCAAACTCCTTTATCTTTCTTTTCCTATTACTACGTCTAGGTGCAGCCCTGACATCCACAGCCGAGATGAATGCAGCCTACTTACTGCTATGTCCTGTTGACTGTGGTGACTTTGGTAGGCGTCCACTGGTAGCCAAAGGCCTGGAAAGCCCTGGCCTTCTGAGGGTCTCTTGCTCAGGAGCAGGTGCCCCTCCTCGGCCTGACCCGCTGAAGGTGATGCGGTCACTGGCAGAGGGGAAGTTGAGCAGCCAGGCACCCTTGGAGTGTCATAGGATGAAACCCCTGGGTACCTCGCTGGTGCTCCTCCTCCCTGTCATTGCGTGATTGCACCTCCTGTCTCGATGAGGAACAGGGGCACCTGGAGGGAGGTCGAGATGCCCTTACCTCCCTCCAGGTGCCACTACTGCACTGAGCCTATGGCTAGAATAACGGAGTGCAGGTCCGAGCGCACATCCAACAACCATTGTACATTCTGCTGGCCCTGGGTCTCCAAGGCGGCCATCACCCTTTCCATGGGGGCAGCCAAGCATTCACATGCCGGAGCCACGACCTCAGACAGAATGTGGACGGACTCCTCCAGCCTACGGTCCAGTCTGCACCTGGCCTCTGCCATCTCTGCCTGATGTTCGCCTGCCTGTCTCCGCATCTCCATCAGGTCTCTTAGGGCCGAATCCAGAGGCTCACCAGCTGCAGGGGGCTCAGCAGGGGACTGGTTTTCAGCAGTCCTCCGAGTGTCAGAGACCTTGGCTGTCACTTCCTCTGCCAGCAGTAGACAGGTGTCTGTGATGTGCTCACCAGGTTGTGACCCTGAGCCTACTCTTCAATGTGCACCCCACTGAGATGAATGTCTCTGCGCTGGTGGAGTTTGCAGGTGAATGGAGTGACAGTGCATTCTCTGAGGATTCTGAGGCATTATCCTCGGGGGTAAGTTTGGAGCTGGAGCTATGGCTGCTCTCCCTTCTTTGCCGCCTCCTTTATTTTCTGGCGCCTCGAATGGAGAAAATAAAGATTTAGTGGATGCCTGAGCAGGCTCCTTTATCTAAACAATGGCCAGGATTTTTCAGTCGGGGGGCGGGGGCGGGCCCCACATGCCAATGCATAAAATGTTGCGCTATGACACCGGGCGTGTGTCCAGACATCATTGCGCTGTCTCGCAATGTTCCGCTCGGTGGGCACGCACCCGCTGATATTTGATAGGCCTATTAAGGCCATTAACGAAGTAATTAATGTAAAGCTTACGCTGCCCGTCCAACCTTACGGTTGGTGGGCAGGCGAAAAGGCCAAGCAGCCTTTATATTTTTTAAGAAACCTCATCCACGAGTCAGATGAGGTTTCTTAAAGCTTTTACTACTTAAATAAAAAGTTTATATGAGAAATAAAAACATGTCCCGTCTCATGTGACACAGGCATGCATGAAAGAGCGCTGACCCCTCACCCCCCCCCCAACCCACACAGGTAGCAAACGCTACTGTTTGCATATTACGCTGGGCAGGCCTTAATCAGCCCACCCACGTAAAATGGCGGCGTGGAGCCGATCAAGGGTGGCGGTTGGCTCCGCGACCACCCCTGCCCACTCCTGCCGAGTCTGCATGATGCGGGAAAAAATCAGGCCAATATCTCACTCTGTGGGCATATCTGACTGCTGCAGACTGGAGGCATCACCGCTGATTTGCTGGGAGAGCCCTTCGGCACAGACACAGTCCTGCTCCTCCCCGCTATTTCTTAGGCCTCCCCTTTGAAGGTGCTAAGGATTCTAATATCTGGAAGGCGCCACTGGTCTTGGCCTGCTGCCTCCTGTTGCACACATTCTTGTCCTGCAAGAAAGATTGACTGTCATCCCAATGGATGCATGAGCAGTCTAGGAGCATGCATGCCCTCGCCAGCTCCTGAACCCTCCCCAGTAAGTGATTAACAAGCAGGATGCCCTGCAACTGATAGAATAGTGAAAACATTGAAGCAGCTGGCACACATTCAGTGCACACGTCCCATCTGCTGTGCACTCACACACTTACACTGCCTGATGCCCTTATGAGTGTCACTTTGCAGTGAGTAGAGAGTGCCACTTACCTTGGTGTAGTGCAGCAAATCGTTCATCCTTTTTCAACACAGCTGAGCTATTCTCTTGTGGGACTCACGGGTGCTAACTTCCACTGCAACCTCTGTCCAGGCTGCCATGGTCAGATGGGAGGGCCTCCTTCTGCCATGCCTGGGAAACAGCACCTCCCGCCCTTCCCGGGTGACCTGGAAGAGCACTTGCAGGGAGGCTTCGCTGAGCCGTGGGACCACATGTTATCTGCTTTGCGACATTCTGTTATCCGCAGTAGGTCTCCCCCTCTGGAAGGACAGTCAGACTGATGCTTCTGGCTTACAGTGAGTGAATGGCTGTCCAGGTGCCCTTTAAATATGGTGCCAGGACCTTCGATGGTAACAGTGAAGATGGCGACTTCCTGCCCGCCTTGCAACAAGATTCGCTGTGCTCCGCACGCATGCATATGTAATGAGCTGAACAGCACGAGATCACGCCTGGCCAGCTATCCCACCCCCAAGCGGAAATCACTCTCATTTCTGCTCCCGCCAACCGACTTATGCTCAAGGACAGAAGATACCATTCACGCTTTACTTCATGCCTTTTATCATATAGCTCTTCGTAAGAAAATAATGCTGAAATAACATGGGTGTCTAAAATAGATAACAATGTAACAGTACATTTGCCTAGCCCATGGATAACTCCATTTTAATAAGTTAAATGCTTTATGTAGCAACCTTTGTAGAAGAAAAAGAGCTCTATGATTGGTATGGAGTCTAAATTCACATCAATCGTGCTTCCACTGAAATGTTTCTCGCAAATTCCAATGAATCTACAATCCACGGGCTACAACATAACTGTGACACAGAGTGCCACATCTCGAAAGGATGAAATCCTCTTTCACTTGACCTGGGAAACCTGAGGGAAGCATCAGCTATATGGGTCTCAAGTTAACTCCCCAACTCCTCCTTTACTGATTTGATGCAACCACAATAGAAGATAGTACATTGAAAGCTAGGAGCAATAAAAATGTCATTGTTATGTTGGTTACTGTCAACCAGCTGTACTGAGATATTGTATCCTTACATGACTGCAGGTCAGGGCATATTTAGTTGAGCAGGTAGGCTCCCCTGTCAATGTACTGCCTTTCCATTTGATGACTAGCCCCATGGTATTATCTACATGCACAAGTAAAATTAATCTGTGTCTTATGCACTTATGACAAATCAAGAAAACAAAGCTCCCTCCAGAGGAGGCTCTCATCACTGTCAGCTCCACTGCATTGCAGACTTATAAAAACAAGCTTCACATTTTATAGCTTTCTGTATGGCAGGTCTGCAATTTACAGGCAACCTGAAAAAATTATGCCCTGTACACATTCTACAATGGTCAGACTGTGCATTGTTACACCATTATCATTTTCACTTTATCATTTGCAAAAATACATTATTTTAAGTTTTCTTCAGTACATTGAATTTTACACATTTATTTCATTTGTATCTTTCCATATTAATTACTTCCTTCAGTGTTACTAGAATGACCTGCTTTTATGTTGGAATCTCTTTGCATTGTCCCTTTAGATTGCATTACCCAGTTTCTGATCTGATATTGTGCATGTGAAATTGATTTTCAAGAGCAGTTAAGCATGTATTATGGTTGCAAGTGTTCCCCAATTGACTGCCTCGTAGGAAAGTTCATCTTTCAATCATTTATCCTAGTATGTGTTAGCCTTAGTAGCAAAATATGGTTCTGATACTGGTTATTCCCTCTCCGTCTTTACATTTTTTTCTCTTTCTCTTTCTGTTACACAAATTAATGATTTTGATTTCCACTTTCTGGTCACAAATTAATGCCTTGGCAGATATCAGGAAGGAAAATTGAGTAAGGACTGTGGGGGAAGTGGTGGCGGAGTAGTATTGCCACTGACTAGTATTCTAGAGACCCTGAGTAATGCTCTTAGGACCCAGGTTCAAATCCCACCATGGCAGATAGTGAGAGGTTTGGTTTCAACAAAAATATGCTAGACCATGAGTAATTGTTGTAAAAACCATTCTAGCTCATTAATACCCAGGGAAAGAAATCTGCTATCCTTACTTGGTCTGGCTGACATATGACTTCAGAGCCATAGTAGTGTGGTTGACTGTTAAATGCCCTCTGAACAAGGGCAAGCCTAGCCAGTGACATCCACATCCCATGAACAAACTAAAAAAAAAAATCCTGCCTGATTTCCCATTCTGTGCACAGCCTAAGTGATGCTAAATACCTAAGTGGTATAGACAAAAATCTACCCCTTTAGGGTGAATTTTATTTCATTCTACTGTGCTGCAATGGAGCAGGAGAGCATTAAAATGGAAAGGTTCCATTTTACGCTTGTTTTCAATGTTAACACCACTAGTTTTGACGGAGGATAAGGAGGCTGTTGAATTCGGAGAGGTGGTTCAGACACAGATACTAGTTCAGGTCCTATAATGTCAAAAGACCCTAATAGCATTTTAACCGGGGCCTTAAGCAGGACAGAAACTGATGGGAAGGATGAGGGGATCCTTGAGGTAAGTCAAAAAAATTCTTGAGGGACAGGAGTGTTCCTTGGGTTCCCCATAAGGACAGTTGCTGCCTCACCCACCCCATTCTCCCCAAACCCTCTCCCCTCCCATGCATCCTTCCCAAAATTCCCTCCTCAATGCTCACCTCAGTGGGAAGTTTGGTCCACTTGAATTCTCTTTTAAATTAAATGTGCTCCCATTTACCCACAAAAAGTTTGGTCTCTTTGGTACCTTACAAACCGCAGCAAGAGGTTTTCATCCTAGGAGACTGGTTGGTGCAGTGAGTCAGCATACTGAGACCTGGGCTTGAAACCAGTTCAGTCTGATATCACAGAAGCCTCTTTTCTCTGTTGGCTGTAAGGATCCAGTGTCAAAATAATTCTGATTGGCCTTATCCCTGCTCCTGGTGGCATCTGTCCAAGAATAATTTCTAATCTGGAAATCTTATTCAGTAGGATCACAGGATGATGATGTGGGGGCAGTAGAAAATAGCACATTGTTGCAATAAGAGATGCTCTTCTGAGGTTGAACTCATTATTGTGATAAAGTAGAAGGTGAATACTCTACATCTAACCATTCAGGCTTCCTTAGTTCATCACCCTTGGTGATGGGACTAGTTACTTGAAATGGAGAAGGACAGTACAAGGAGCATAGAAAGTTAGCATGAAGGTATTGTAAGAAATTAGGAAGGCAAATTGCATGTTGGCCTTAATTGCAAGGGGTTTGGAGTACAAGAATAAGGAAGTCTTGCTACAGTTGTATAAGGGCTTTGGTGAGACCACACCTGGAGAAATGTGTACAGCTTTGGTCTCCACATTCGAGGAAGAATGTACTTGCCTTTGAGGCAGTACAGCGAAGGTTGCCTAGATAGATTCCTGGGTTGAGAGGGTTGCCCTATGATGGGAGGCTGAGTAAGCTGTGCCCATATTCTCCGGAGTTTAAAAGAATAGGAGACTGACCTGCCTCCTGAAAGCAGGTTGGGTGTCTGGCCCTCATTCTGCTTCTGTTAAAGCCGGAAGATCAGGCATGATTGTATTGAATGGCAGAGTAAGCTCGAGGGGCCAGACAGTCTACTCCAGCTTCAATTTCTTTTGTTCAATGTTTTTAACTCGTAAGACCTGGAAGAAACCCTTCTGCTTTTTCTAGCCCACAAGCAGTGCCATAAAGGCATTTAGCTTATGAGTTCAGCTCTTCTCAATTCCTTTTACCTGCCAGGTGTCCCAAGACGTGGGCACACCAGCCAACCACAGTTAAAATGGAACCTTGTAAAACTGGAGACCCACAGCCTCCTTAAAAGATTTCAGTGACTGACCTGCCTCCTGAAAGCAGTTTGGGCATCTGGCCCTCATTCTTTTTTTTAAGTTCATTCATGGGATGTGGGCTTCACTGGCTGGGCCAACATTTATTGCCCATCCCTAGTTGCCCTTGAGAAGGTGGTGGTGAGCTGCCTTCATGAACCGCTGCAGTCCATGTGGTGTAGGTAGACCCACAGTGCTGTTAGGGAGGGAGTTCCAGGCTTTTGACCAAGCGACAGTGAAGAAACAGCGATATATTTCCAGGTCAGGATGGTGAGTGACTTGGAGGGGAACCTCCAGGTGGTGGTGTTCCCATCTACCTGCTGCCCTTGCCCTTCTAGGTGGTAGTGGTCGTGGATTTGGAAGGTGCTGTTGAAGGAGCCTTGGTGAATTCCTGCAGTGCATCTAGTAAATGGTACACACTTCTGCTACTATGCTTCGCTGGTGGAGGGAGTGAATGTTTGTGTTTGTTGTGCCAATCAAGTGGGCTGCTTTGGCTTGGACAGTGTCAAGCTTCTTGAGTGTTGTGGGAGCTGCATTAATCCAGGCAAGTGAAGAGTATTCCATCACACTCCTGACTTGTGCCTTGTAGATGGTGGACAGGCTTTGGGGAGTCAGGAGGTGAGTTATTCGTCACACGATTCCTAGACTCTGGCCTGCTCTTGTAGCCACAGTATTTATATGGCTTGTCCAGTTCAGTTTCTGGCCAATGGTAACCCCCAGGATGCTGATAGTGGGGGATTCAGTGATGGTAATGTCATTGACCATCAAGGGGCGATGGTTGGATTCTCTCATGTTGGACTTGGTCATTGCCTGGCATTTGTATGGTGCAAATGTTACTTGCCACTGCTTCTGTTAAAGCCGGAAGTGGCCGGGTTTAAGGCAGGCTGTGCTCCTGTTTCAGTTTTTTAACTTTTTAACTTCCCACCCAAATCAAACCTATCTGTTTTGTGGGTTAAGATTGTACCAAAACAGGAAGAAACAAAGATTAGATTAAGAGAGAGCAAAGGAAAAGGTAGAAAGGAAAAGTATAAAGAAAATTAAATTTAAATTAAATAATCCCTACCAACAGTTTACTATGTGTCAGAAGGAGGTTCAGTTGTTTCCTTTCTGGGCTGCAGAAGAGATTGAGTGGCATTGCAGGAATATAAATCTCATCATTAAAAACTGGTAAATATCAGCCTTAACTTTGCCTGGTAAAGTTAATGGGAAATTAATGTCCAAATGCAGCAGTTTTTTGAAACTCTCAGTGGGATTAAAAGTGATCTCCCACTTTCACAAAGCCAACAGCAGAGTGGCTTAAATCATCCAGCAACTTGTGGTGATTCACAATTCATGAGGCATTTCTTCCTCATCACAAGTTGCTAGCTGATAGACAAACTAATAATAATGTGTGCATTAAACTTCCCATTACCTTGCCAGCAAAATCTGGCCCATGCTTTTATTTTTTTGGAGAGTAAAGGATAGTTCTGGACTTGCATACACTGTGTTATATTATCTGCAAACAGGGAGTCTACAATGAGAGCCAACCCTCTCACAAGGAATCTTATAGAACACAGCATCAGTGTCCTCATGCAACACTTCCACTGGTACAACCAGTACAACTATTCTGCAGATAGTTAAATAGGATAAAGGCCACAGTTAAACAAATAAATAAATATCTGCTTATAAGATAGGAGAACTGCTCCATATTTTTAACATGTATCTATTTATGGTGTGCTTGTTTACAGTGAATATTAAGATAGGGCCCAAAAATTTGCAGTGACAGCACACCTCTGCCACTGACCTCATCAGGCTCTGCAGGTTGGAGAAGTCACCTGTCAGTGCTGGGATTTGAGAGAAGACACTTGCTATTCCATTGGCCAAAGGCCCAAGAAAATTATGTACCTGTGCAATTGCTCCCTCATTAGAATTCTCCTACCTCTAACAGCAATTGATCTCTCTGGGATTGACTGACATTTGATTTCTGCTCAGTGAGGCCCACAGAGTGGAAGTAAAGCCCCAACACTGCTCACCCCACTGCCACCCCCATTATTATAATCGGCCAGTGCAGTTCTGAAGGGAAGGAATATTGTCAGAGACAAATTCCATCCCAATTTGTAGCCTTTCTATTTCCTGGGATAGCTAACTGCCCCTTCAAGTTGGAACAGAAATTTTAGGCTCTTATTCAAATCTCCACCAAGGTAAATTAAAGAGTGTGCATTAAATAGCATGTTTCAAAAATAAGGACAAAAATGAAGGGAAAATAAGTATGTTAAAAACTGTTTGAATAATAGCAAACCTCACTGCATTGTTCACAGTGAGTCAAAGACTATGCTGTTGCAATGAGGGATTGCTGGAATATGGAAGTGGGAAAGGATTGATTTTACAAACTAACTCTGAAACAGTAATTTATATTACAAAAAGTTTTACTTAAGCATACATGTCTAAAGCAGCCTCCAAAATAAACTAACAGTGCAATGCTTCTAGAACTTGTTACTGTTTATATGAACCTTGATTGATTTTATAATTGTAATATTAATAAACAGAAGTAAAAGAGCTGCAGTTGGCATTTAAAATATGTTCAAAATATATCAAAGGTCACCTTTTCTTATTTTTGTGCCTGAACATGTTTGGTTGCCTAGGTGTGGCTCATGGAGAAAAATTATATGGGAAGCAATGCATGCTAGTAATGGTGTCCGCCAAAACATTTAAATTAATGGATGGAAAATTGGGCCTGCACTTCTCACCATTCAACTTTCCTGCTGCACCTAGGTGATCCAATACTCCCAAGCCTTGCATCTAGCACATGAATACTTCCTGTACCATGATCTATTTACCAGGTGTTTCTGTCAAGCCTGGCAATATGGTTGGGTGTGATGCTGATATGACTTTTGACTGTAAGGCATTTGTAGCTGCCTTTCAGTCCTTTCAATCCTGATGGCATTGCTGCTAGTTCAAGGTCAGTCTCCAAATCCATTGTGTTAAGTACATTTAGGTAAGTTTACATTTTTAAATTAATTTTTAACTTCTTTCTCCCTACAAAAAATATCTACCTTGTCGACTGAAGATGGTCTTTGAAGTAATGAGGCCTATAAAGAAAAGTATGGGAGGGATTTCATATGTTCCAACCACATTCACACACACACACACACGCACACACTCTATTTACTGGAACCTCACACATAGCAAACTTGCACAACCAGTCTCAGCACTTAACCTTATCTTCTACAGCCTGTCTCATGTTCTGCCCCAACATTAGACAGTTCCCCCCTTTTAGTGCATAAATTAAAACTGCTCTGTACACACTTGTCCAATCTCATGAATTTAGAACATTGTTCACTGATTTTGTCTCTTGTGAATAAGTTTAAACTTTCCTAAATCTTAATACTAAAAAATGAACTCTATTCAATTCCATGAGCTTGAAGTCAATGCAAAATATAATGGGCAGAATCATCTCAGAATTGCACTAAGTGCAGTAGTGGGTGGGAAAAACGATGTTTTACCCGCCAGCCAAAATGGCGGCTTCTCACGCCGTATTATCCCAATCCCGCCGCATTAATTATGCATTCCCGGGAAACACACTGTTTTGAAGGCGGGTGAACACTGATTCGCCCATCATGACATCACTTTGCTGCTTTATCACACCGTGCGCCATATTTAAAGTACAGCTGCGTGCACACCTCTCAGTGCTTTCAGCCCAGGACTGCTGCAAATAAGACATGGCCTTGAAAGGCAAGGAGTCTGCAGCCCCCCGGTTCAGTGATACATCCTTCGATGGCCTTTTGGATGCCATGGACACCTGCTGTGATGTTCTTTGGCCCTGTTTTGGCTGAAGGAGGGGCAGCAACATTAGCACTCTGGCTTGGTAGGCGATGGCAGCGGTGGTCAGTGCCAATGCTGCACAGAAGAAGTTGGCCATCCAATGCGGATAGAGGATGAATGATTTAATTTATGCTGCCAGGGTAAGGGAACCATCTCATCACTCTAAACTCACACACTCAGGCCCATCACACATTCACTGGCATCTCACTCACTGCCAGCTTAAGGGGCATCACACTCACTCTCTCACACACCCTCACATCTCCATCTGGCCTCATCTCCTCTGGAGACTGCCTCATCAGCTCTCACCATCTTGAGGTCACTTTCACAGTTCACCATGTGCCCACACACACCCTGGGACACCCCCTTCCCCGGTACATACTTCACCCTGCAGCCTCTTCCCTTGCCTGAAGCCACTTCTCCCCCTTCCCCAAGCAAGCCCTAGCCCTGCAGCCATTGAAATGCCACCCACACCTTATGGCTGGTCTGGTAGGAAGAGCTGCTCCTGAGCCCCCCTAAAAGTGATGTGGTGCTGTTTGTGAAGCCTGGCACTGATGACTGTAAGTGCTGCACGAAGCAAGGTACGCAAACAAACCTTGAAGTACTGAGTGAAGTGCAGCCCACCACAACACCACATCACTTTTAGGGGGGCTCAGGAGCAGCTCTACCTACCAGACCAACCTTAAGGTATGTAATCACGCCCACATGCTCGGACGATCCAGTGTGGGGGATGATTCTGGCAGGCTGGGCATATAATGATATGCAGATGTATTAAAATGAGGTTCCCAACGTCCGATGGTGGGAAACGCAGCCCACCATTGATGGGCAGAGCGGACAACTGCAAACTGGTTTCATGACGTCGTGAAACTGATTTTTGGCCTTCTCACCATATTGTCCTCTCATGCCGCCAAACATGCCCAATGCCAATGGGCACGCAAAATTCCGCCCAATGATTCTAACTGTCTTGTCAGCATTGTTCTTAACAAAGGTGAAGGAATTATTTCATCTAAAGAAAACTAAGCAGCCAGGTTCAGTCCAGCCTAACCTAGTTAGATAATTGTGGGAAGTGAAGCTTTCTACTTGAATTCACTTCAAGTCTTGGGCTCAATGTGCTGCCGATTGTGAACTGTAGTCTCTACCTTTTGGCACATCAAACAAAGACTTCAACATAATAGAGGATCTATTTCCAGCCACAAGCTCTAATCTGAGCTTGATTCCTTCTTACTGTTGCTCACCTACTCAGTGACAGATTGAATTTGATCAACAGCTGAACAGAAGGGAAAGGCAGTTATACATTACTTTGGTTGGTGTGGCAAAAATTGGTTAAACTTGATATTGATTCCGCTGTTCATATGGAAATTTATTTCACAGCAGAAAGATTAAAATTGGCCTGCAATAGAGGCTGGGAACCAACTTACTGCCATGTTGCATAACCCGGACAATGGAACACTGGCCCTCTATTTCAGCATTGTTTATAGATTGTATTTTACTTTTCCTTCAATGACAAATTAAAGTCTAATTTCTTTATTATTTGTATAGATATAACGATCATCACATGTTGCCTGAGAACCAAGGTCAGGTGGCAGGTGGTTGGGTCAACACAGGCTATTTTCAAATGGTGGGCCTTGCACACATTCTGCTTGTATTGCAATATTTTCAATTATAAAGTTTTATTTTTATTCCTCTTCCTATTTATTGACTTCACCCTCAACCCATTAGGTTTTTGAGTCATTTGTCTTTGTCCAACTAAAAGCAATCTTTAAGGGGTGCATCAGAAAAGCTAAGAGTGGCCCTTCTTTCCATTTTCTCATCTTATCCTCTTCATGACACTTCGACGCAATAGATGAGGCAGGGAGCTCACTATGTGGGGAATCACGTGCAGATATGCTACCTGCAATGCAGTACAGACCTTAAACAAATCACTTTTTCAACTGGCATTTTGATGGTGGTGGATTGATGGTGGTAAAGCAAAAAGGTTAGAGATTTCACTAACAACAATGACAGTTCTGGCATATCCTGCCTTTAAACTAGAGCACTGTATGTTTCAATCTTTTATGATTACACCGCCCAGTGGGTTATTTGCAGAAGATTAATTCGAACATGATATTTACTTTCACTCCTCAAATTGTGCAATTCATCACATCATGTCACACACATATTGTATAAGACGACCCTCCCTACCTTTCAGCTAAAAAACCCTGCAAAATCTATGAACTGCTTATGAAACACCCCATTGTCAAAGAAAATGGGAAGATTGATTTTAAAGTAGACTTACTGTTCTTTGAGCTGCCACCACTATACACAGAAAGAAGGAAACCAGAGACCTGAGAAAGAGAAGTGGGAGACTGGGAGCTGGAGAAAGATGAACAAGACAATAGGGGAACAGGCTTAGGACCAAGAAGAGATAGGCCATCTCCCTCAGGTAGACTAGAGTATAATCCATTATAAAGGCTCACAAAACAATCTCCAAACAGTGATTTCACTTTCTCACCCCCTACACGTAGTCATGATAATAGTGCATATATGACAATGAAAATGTTTAAAACTGACCTTCATTGTTGCAGTTTTAAACAACGTGCAATGGTATTGGAGACAGCAAAAGTTTTGCTGGTAAATTCTCTCTAACTTTAAAATTGTTTTTTCCCCCTGCTATTTTCTAAGATGTTGTGCATAGTAGTCAGCCCAACTCTACTAAAGTAAAAAAGTATCTTGTGATCCAAACAGTGTGCACAGCAGCCTTCTATAACAGTAAATACTAGATTTAAAAAGTTCTCTTAATTTTCCTGAAGTAATTTAAATTAACACCCCTCATTCTCCAGATCCTGTACACTTTTGACATTGTCAATTCACTAAAATCAGAACTGCACGGAATGTAGCACTCTAACTCATTCTTTACCATTATTGCAAACCCAGGGCACTTTCGCCTCCCTCAATATTTCCTTTCTTCTTTTAAAACTCAAAGCTTGACATTAATAACTGGGTATTATTATTTCTTGATTTCTCTCCTACTGTTTTCAATATTGGTGGTTTCTTGTGCTCTGGCCCTTAGCCCTTCCCCTGGGTTTCTTACTTTGAAGGAAAACTGAAATCCACTGCTAGAATTGTTGAAAATATGGCATAAATAAAATACACAGGAGGGGTTTAGAGTAAGGCCTGCACAACTTACCCATCAAGCTCTTCCAGTTACCATCCTGACATTGTCTGACGATTTATTTTGCAGTAACACTGTAATTTCCCATAATGCACCCTCAATTTAAAACTTTGGAATCTTCAAGCTAATGCAAAAAGAAAGAAAAATATTGCAAATAATGGGGAGGGAAAAGGTAACATCCACATGTCTCTAAAATGTAGTGCTATTGCGCTATTTTTGATCCTTTACTTAGAGAAGTCATAGAAAGTTGAGCTGTATGTTCTACATTAAAAGATTATTAGTAAATCCCCAGAAAATATTGCAATTTCTAGTTGTGGAAAGTTCTTTCACTACCTTGAGAAAGCAAAGGCCTGAATTGCCCCAGGTAATGCAACATATGTCAACCAGTTGTTGCACAAATCCTTCTTACTATTACCAAAGGAAATGAGAGCCAGTGAAAGTATGTGTAATCCATTCCAACATAATTTTTGCAGCTGCTATGTCAGGTCAAAGGCCAGGATTGAACTTGGAGGTGCAACAGGGACAAGGCTGAAACTGTACCCTTTACAACTGAATTATCTTGTTTACATTAACTGTCTGTGTGCCAATCTTAAATTTAATTATTCTCTAAATATTTGGACACCACTTTCGAGATGAAGTGTTATTATCGGCAATAATTGTGTCAGACTAGAAAATGTATTGTTAAGAGGCCTGACTGACAGCCAACATTACGGAATATAACATTTTGAAACAATTGTTCACCTGGTGTATATAAAATGTCAAACTGAGCAAGATGTTTACTGTGACTGAGTAAATGAACTCTATTTTTCAATTTATTTTTGAGTGAGATTGTACAGATTTGTGCAAGGCCAGCTGCTACTGGGTCAGGTTACACAGCAATAACCAGCCCCTCGAATGGAAAAGTGAAATGAAATGCATAAGGAGTTTGTTTACTGTTGATGATATTAGGTACAAAGTGTTGACAGCGAGCATATCACATAGTGGATACAATAATTCAAGGTGTTCTATAAGTTGTCAGTGAAATAACCCCAGGGGTCTTCCTCATTCATTGCTGTAAATTTGGCAGATGCCCCAGGTACACTGCATTAAAGGAGTTTCCCCCTATTTATTTACTGATGTTGCAGTGGCAATCAGAAGAAGGAGAACGTATGACAATGATCAAGTAGGGGACAGTAATAGAGTGATTATGTTACTGGACTAATAAGTCAAAGGCCTGGTCTAATGACCTGGAGACACGAGCTCAAATCCCCCCACAGCAGCTGGGGAATTTACATCCAGTTAATTAAATAAACCTGGACTAAAAACCTAAGCAGCAGTGGTTACTATGAAAGAACTGGAAAAAAAAACCCCATCGAATTCACCAATGTCCTCAAGAAAAATAAATCTGTCCTCCTTACCCAGTCTAGCCTACACATGACTCCAGGCCCAAAGCAAGTTCCCTCTGATGTGGCCTAACAAGCCATTCAGCTGGATTCACAAAGGGGGCTCTCCACCACCTTCTCAAGGGCAATTAGGGATGGGCAATAAATGCTGTTTTTTTATTCATTCATGGGATGTGGGTGTCACTGGCTAGGCCAGCATTTATTGCCCACCCCTAATTGTCCTTGTTCAGTATTTAAGGATCAACCACATGTAGGCCAGACTGGGTAAGGATGGCAGATTTCCTTCCCTAAAGGACATTAGTGAACAGGGTGGGTTTTTACAACAATCAGCAATGGTTTTATGGTCATCACCAGACTTTTAATTCCAAATTTTTATTGAATTCAAATTTCACCATCTGCTGTGGTGGGATTCAAACCCCAGTCCCCAGAGCATTACCCTAGGTCTCTGGATTACCAGTCCAGTGAAAATATGACTATGCCACCGCCTCCCCTGTTCTTATCAGTGATGTCCATATCCTGTGAATGAATAAAAATAATTGTAAAACTTGATTGGGAGGACCTGTGGACCTGAGTGGGAGAGATTATAGGGGATGGTAGTATTGTATACTGGACTAGAAATCCAAAGGCCCAGAACTAATATTGCGGCGACAGGAGTTCAAATCCCACCAGGCAGCTGAGGAAATGGAAATTCAATTAATTAGTAAATCCGGAATAAAATACTAGCCTCATTAAGGATAATTATGAAACTCCTGCATTGTCGTAAAAACCTATTTGTTTCACTAATGTCCTTCATGGGAGGAAATCTGCTATCGTTTTCCTGTTCAGCCTACATGTGACTCCAGACCCACGGCAATGTGGTTGACTCTTAACTGCCTTCTGAAGTGGCCTAGCATAGAATAAAAAACTCATGGAATGATCATGAAAAATCATGGAAACGAGCAGAAAACTAAATTCATTCTATCTTAAGTCACCATAGACCACAGCACATAAGTCGATCTAGCATATTAGATAACTCCAATTTTCGGTGCCAAAATCCATGCTTTTGCATATACTCGACGTGTAAGCCAAGGCTATACTCACATTAGTAATTTTTCACGCCAGAAATGCATATTTTACTTACTTTATACTGTCAGTGCATGGGATCAAGTAGGCAATATGGGCTGTGTTGCGAAAAAGATGTGCGAGACTTTAAGACACACTCAAACAAAGCAGAACACGCATACCATGGTGAGTGGCTAGCAGAAATAGCAAAGCTAGTAAAATACGCAACTGCTTTCAAGCCAAAAGTTGGAAAATTTGCTAACTCGTCAAATAAATATGCTGCAGGAATGGTTACCAGAAATGCAATGCCTATGTACGCACTTAATTGGGTCAAATCAAGCCCTGAATCCAGCAAAGATTTCAAACCCATACCTAGCTGGTGTAGCTGCTTTATGGAACAGAACAGCCTAGTGTTGCAGCAGAGGACCAAGATAGCTCAGAGAGTACCAAAGGATCTTGATGCCAAAAGTTTTAGTTTCTAGCGATTCATCATCTGACATTGGCAAAAACACACATACCCATTAAGTCACATCGACAACTTAGATGAAACGCTCACGGAGAACAGCGGGAAGGAGTCAGAGCTGGGTGGGTCTTAAAAACCAGTCGGGGGAATAGAGCACAAGCAGACTTTGATACATGATGTTACACGCAGGAGGGAATTTAATTTAAACAACCCAGATTTCTTGTCTCACCACCCGTCCAAAAAACAGAAAGAATTTTCAATTTTGATCACCCCGTTTATGAATGGTGGCAATTTTTTTCCCTAACCCTCAGTTTTGATGTGATCCAATTTCGATTAATAACCCCAAAGCAAACTTGAGATAGGGTAAAATCAGAGGATTTTTTTTTGCACACACTCCAACACAGGAGGAAGCTGTCATTGCTTGGCACCAGGACCTTCTTACAATAAAAGAGGGATAGAGGACGAAAGAGGTACAGGGAAAAGACCACAGAGAAAATAAGGATTATTGTTTCATGTGAGTCCAGAGTCAGAGGCAAAGTCCAATGGTGTATTCTTTCACAGAGTCGGCAGGCTGAAGACTGATGCAGGATAATACATTTTTCCAGTAGAGATGACTTCCACAATGAGGTGGGAAAGCAAAGGTGAATTTGCCTTGTGGGCAATGATACAGCAGTTCAGAAATTCCAGTAGAAACAGTATAGATAGGGACCAGGCATTCACGTTATCTGATCCTTTGTTCTGAACTGCTGCTTGGTTAATGGAAGATGGCAGTCTGTGCTTTGAAGCTCCAGAAGACAATATTACAGCAATACTACAGGATGCAGCAGCTTGCAGGAGGTGGAGGGAGGGCGCGGGGGGAAGTGTGGAAGGCATCATGTGACTCCCATCTCTCCACTTTGGATTGGACAAAGGATGTATATTCCTCAGTCTTAGTTCAAAAGAGGGTTCAGGCTCCTTTGTCCTTGAAGACTGGTTGTCTCTGTTGTCCAGACCTGGCCTTAGAAATGTAAATGGCTTTTGTACAATTCCGTTGGATTTGATCTCTGCAGTCACAGGGGTCATTAGCATCTCTTTAGAGATAATGAGGTGCCAGCTTTTCGGAATGCCAGAACATTCTTTTTATTTGTGTCATGGCCAGTCATGGCCTCAGTCATTTCAAAGCCTTTGTCCAGTTTTTAAAAGATTTTATAAATTAGCCATGATGATATATAAATATATATATATATATATTATAAAAATATAGAGTGAGGTCTTAGCCCCCTGACAATGACATCAGAAATAAAAACTGGCATTAGCAGGGTGAAAGTTACTGATTGGTGAGTAGCTGGTGACAAACTGTACTTTCTACTTTCTAGTTTCCAGTTTATAATAAATAGCCTGTAAAGTAAAGTTAAGGTATGGCATGTGGGAAATCATGGATGCTTCCTGTGACCTAGGTGACCACATGTGCAGCCAGTGTCACCAGCTGCAGAAACTTGAGTTCCTGGTTTTGGAACTCGAGCAATGGCTGGAGTCACTGTGGTGCATCCACAAGGTTGAGAATTTTGTGGATAGCACGTTAAGGAAGGTGGTCACGCCACAGGCTAAGACAGTACAGGCAGAGAGGGAATGAGTGACTGTCAAGTAGTATAGAAGGACCAGGCAGGTAGTGCAGGAATCCTCTGAGTCCACCTTGCTCACTAATCGGCTTTCAGTTTTGGATACTGGTGAGGGCAATGGTACCTCAGAGGAGTACTGCCAGAGGCAAGTCCATGGCACCATTGGTGACTCAGCTGCACAGGGATGGGGGAAGTCGTGTTGCAAACCAATAGTGGTAGGGAATCCAATAGCTAGGGGAACCGACAGGCGTTTCTGCAACTGTAGATGTGACTCCAGGATGGTATGGTGCCTCCTTGATGCTGGGCCAAGGATGTCACTGAACAGTTGCAAGACATTCTTATGAGGGAGGGTGAATAGCCAGAGGTTGTGGTCCACATCAGTGCTAACGACAGAGGTAGAAAAAGGGATGAGGTCCTGAAAGCAGATTTGAGAGAGTTAGGGGAGTGATTAAAAAGGACTTCAACGGCAGCAATCTCAGGATTACTCCCAGTGCCACTTGCTAGTGAATACAGAAATAGGAAGATAGAGCAAATGAATGTGTGGCAGGAGAGATGAAACAGGAAGAAGAGCTTTAGATTTCTGAGGCATTGGGATCGGTTCTGGGGTAGGTGGGAGGAGGAGTTATGCCTTAGCAGGACCAGAACAAATATCTTTGCAGAGAGATTTGCTTGTGCTGTTGGGGAGGGTTTAAACTAGCTTGGCAAGAGATGGGAACCTGAGATGGAATTCAGATAGGAGACAAACAAAGACAAACAAAGCTAGCAATTATAGGAAGAAAAGTAGAAGTGAAAGTAGTAAGTGAAATTGGAAAGCAACAGAAACAAAGGCCAGCATCAAGTCGGTTCAAAAAATGGAAAAATGTTAAAAAGACATAGGGCAGAATTTTGCCCTCGCCAGGTGGGCTCGGTGGGGGCGAGCGGGAGCTGCCAGGAAGTCGCCTGCCACCTGCGATTGGGCCACGACCGCGATTTCACACTGGTGGGCCAATTAAGGCCTGCCCAGTGTGAATACCAGCTGCAGAACACCCAAGGATGGGCGAGCGAGGGAGGGGCCTTTTGGCCACTGGGTCCAAAGGTGACCCAGCGGCCAGTTTAAAAACGGCGCAGGCAGCCCCAGGGAGGCTGCTCGTGTCGGAGTTGCTACAACAACATGGCTGCAAATGAAGATGTAGACTCCAGGCAGGAGGTGAAGTCGGCTAAAGTCATTTTTCCGATGAGTGCCTTGCCACCCTCCTGGATGAGGCGGCTGCCAGAATGGACACCCTTGTCCCTGGAGATGGGAGGAGGATGCCACTGCTCCTCACAAAGAGGGCATGGGAGGAGGTGGCAGCTCGGGTGAGCAGCCACGGCGTGGTGCGACTCACCTGGGTGCAGTGCCCGAATGATCTGCTGCGCTTAGGAAGGATGAGTACCATGTTGGCATGAGTCAGTGTGTTAAATTGCTTTGGGCTGGCCATCACCCCGTGGAGCTCAGGAGTGTTAGAATCTGAGTGCCAACTGTCAATGATGCCGAAGCTGGCCAAGGGGGTGAGCCTTGGCTGCTTTAACTGAGTGCCTTGTGCCTTGAGCTGCCTGTTACCTCTGTGGGCTCCTCTCAGAGCGCTCTGGATGATGGCAGCAGCTCCTCTGCCCCTCCACCAGTGAGGCTGCGGCAACTGGGGAAATGCCAGCTGTAGCACTGGCCACTCCCTCCCAGGCGGGGCCAGCACGGGCTCCACTGGCCAGAGGACAACTGCCAAAGTTATCAAGGCCGACAAGACAGCAGGATCAGCAGGCTGTCTCCAATGCTGGTGTGAGGGGGGAATCACCTAGATGGAGCACTGTAAATGTGAGTTTAAGCACAAGAGGGACTGGTCATGGGCGATCTTTTGTTCTCTCACTTTTTTTTACTTTTTTTAATGGTGTGACCATCAACACCTGATATCATCCTGTTCAATAATCTATGAGTTCCAACATTAAATTACATTTGCTTGCGTGTTATTAGCCTGTGTATGCTTCATTTGCTTTGTAGGTGCAGGGTACACCAGTCTGTAATGCTGGACGTGGGTGGCTCGAAACTTAATTGCACAGGCACTGAGTGTGTCTTGGGGGCAAAGGAAAGGGTCATTTCTGCGATCAGGATGGTGGTGGCAGCCCTGGCATGAGGCTGTAGCTCTTATTTAGCTGAAGGAATGTTGGATCAAGATGTCCCTGCCTCCCTGAGGTTACCGAGGTCTGCCTCCATGCCCTCAGCATTCTCCTCACAGGGCTCCTCTTCTGACTCAATACTGGACTCATCATCTGTGGCCTGTGCAGCTGCGTCAAGATCCTCTTCCTCCAGTGGGTCCCCCCTTGCCAGTGTTAGATTGTGGAGAGTGCAGCAAGCCACCACCATCAGTGACACCCGCTCTGGGGGGTAATGCAGTGCGCCCCCTGAATGGTCCAGGCATCGGAAGTGCATCTTAAGAAGACCTATGGCTCTCTCTATCACAGCACTTGTGGAGGCATGGCTCCCATTGTACCGATGCTCCGCCTCTGTTCTTGGGTGGCAGAGAGGCATCATGAGCCACCTTTTCAATGGATAGTCCTTATCACCCAGCAGGCACCCATCCACTCGGGCTGGGGCACTGAAGAGCCTCGGCACTCAGGAGTGTCTCAGAATGTACGCGTCATGGGAGCTGCCAGGGTACCTTGCACAGACTTTCAGAATCTGCATCCTATGGTCACACACTATCTGCACGTTCATAGAGTGGAATCCCTTCCTGTTGAGGAAGGCACCGGGCTCACCAGCTGGCGCCTTGATGTCACCCTGGATGCAGGGGAACCCAGCGATCACTGCAAAGCCTCTGGCTCGCTCAGCCTGGCTGGCCTCGTCCGTATGGAAATGAAGGAATGTCAACAGTCGCCTGAACAGAGCTTCTGTCACCAGCTTGACACAACTATGGGCAGCTGATTGGAGACTTCACACAGATCCCCCACTGAACCCTGGAAGGAGCCGGAGACATGGAAGTTGAGGGCCACTGTGACCTTCAGAGCCACTGGCATGGGGTGTCCACGCACACAGTCGGAGCTGATCTCAAGCCTGATCACCTGACAAATGGATGGAGGTCAAGGTCTCCCTGGAGACAGTGCCTCCTTCGGTATTGCACATCAGACATATTGAGGTAGCTACATCGCCAATTGTAAACCCTGGCAGCAGGATAGTGGCATCTTCTACGGCCCCTTCTGCCTTGGACTTCCTACTGGCCCTACGCCCCTTGTGCCTGCGCCTCCCCTCCCACAGGTCCCTCCCCCGAAAGCTGCACTGGGACACATGGCCTCATCTCCCTTCTGCCCTTCTCTTCCATTTCAGAGGTGGCGCCACCAGCAGAGAGCACAATCCCCATTACCAGGGTAAGGGAAGGCTGTCTGATACTTGGAAGGGTCCACCCCGTCCAAATCCTCAGGGGGTCTTGGAGACACCTTGGAGTCCTGAAGTGATGCGTGGAAATGCTAAGAATGAAACCCCGAACAGAGATTAAGCTGCCAAGTACCAATAAGCAACCAGCAGCAAACTATCTCCAAAACTCCTCACTACTCACACTGGCAATACTGCTAACCCCTTTTATCCCACTCCTGGGTGAGGTTTTGCAAATTGTTGGCTACCTGCCTGCCCATTTTGCGAAAAATTCCACGGGCAACGTTAAATCACTGTCAATTGGGTTGTCAAGGGCTTTAACTGGCCTCTTAATTAATGGTGGGCATAGTTCTGGCTCTGTAGCGCGCCTGCCGACCGAAAAATCATGCGAGTGCGCGATGACATCGGGACGCTCATTTTAAGCTCATTCAGGTCAAGCAAGCACCCGCCCGATGTGCGGAAAATACTGCCCATAATTAAGGACACTCTATCTGAATGCACACTGCATTTGCAACAAAGTAGATAAACTGACGGCACAAATAGAAGTGAATGGGTATGATCTAATTGCTATTACGGAGACATGGCTGCAGGGTTTCCAAGGTTGAGAACTGAATATGCAAGGGTTTTCAACACTTAGGAAGGATAAGCAAAAAGGAAAAGGAGATGGGGTAGCGCTGTTAATTACAGATGAGATCAATACGTTAGTCAAAGAGGACCTGAGATTGAAAGATTGTGATGTAAAATCAGTTTGGGTGGAGCTAAGAAACAAGAAACAGCAAGGGGCAGCAAACATTGGTGGGAGTTATTTATAGGTCACCAATGAGTAGTGGTAATGTAAGACACAGAATAAATCAGGAAATTAGTGGTGCATGTAACAAGGGTAATACAGTAATCATGAGGGACTTCAATCTACATATAAACCGGGTAAACTTAATTAGCATTAATGCTGTGGAGGGTGAGTTCCTGAAATGTATACGAGATGTTTTTCATGTTTAGGACAGCCAACTAGGGAATGAGTTATTATAGGTCTAGTATTATGCTCATTGTAAAGTAGTCTTTGGGGAAGAGTGACCATCATATGATAGAGTTTTAAATTAAGTTTGAAAGTGCTATAGTTCAATCAGAAACTAGGATCTTAAATCTAAACAAAGGGGATTATGAAGGTATGAGGGGCGAGTTGGCTGTGGTAGATTGGGAAACTACATTAAAAGATATGATGGTAAACAGGCAATGTTAAATAACAGTTAAATAATTAATACATGGCTTACAACAAATAACATTACTTTGAGGCAGAAAATTACAACAGGAAAAGTGATGCAACTATGGCTAACAAGAGAAGTTAAAGATAGCATTCAATCAAAGGAAGAGGCATGTAAAGTTGCCAGAAAAATAGTAAACCTGAGAATTAGGAGCATTTTAGGATTCAGCAAAGGGGGACCAAGAAACTGGTAAACCAGTAAAGTAAACCAGCCAGAAACATAAAATTGGACTGTAAATACTTCGATAGGTATGCAAAAAGGGAAAGATTAGCAAAGACAAATGTGGGCCCATTACAGGCAGAGACAGGGGAATTTATAATGGGAATAAGGAAATGGCAGAGAAAGTAAACAAATTCTTTATGCCTGTCTTCACGGAGGAAGATACAAAAAACTTCCCCGAAATACTAGAGAACCAAGGGACTAGAGAGAACAAGGAACTGAAAGAAATTAGTAATAGTAAAAAAGTAGTACTAGAGAAATTAATGGGACTGGCAGTTGATAAATCCCCTGGATTGACATGTTAGAAGAGGTGGCTATAGGGATAGTGGATGCATTGGTAGTCATCTCCTAAGATTCCATTGATTCTAGGAAAGTTCCTGCAGATTGGAAGATAGCAAATGTAACTCTACCATGTAAGAAAGCACCTTATGAATTTTGCTGGCCCTCCTGCGGCCAGAGCAGGGGCAGACCTCCCCAGACGTCCAAAAGGCGCTCAAGGGACATCTCATTAAATCGGCAGGGTGGAGGGTGGCGGGGGTTTGCAGCCGAGAAAAAAGGATGTCCTACCTGTCGGCCACAGTGGCGACTTTTCATGCCATATCATCCCAATCCCGCTTCATGATTTATGCATTCCTGGGAAAAAGTCCATTTCGATGGTGGGCGTGCTCTCATTCACCCGCCATGCCGTCACCTCACCGTTTCGTCATGCTGGGCGCCATATTTAAGTGCAGTTGCATGCACACCTCTCAGTACTTCCAGCCAGGACTACTGCAAAGCAGACATGGCCCCGAAAGACAAAAAGGCTGCAGCAAACCCCCGTCACCCTCCACCCCGCCGATTTAATGAGACATCCCTTGAGTGCCTTTTGGATGCCTGGGGATGCCTGCCCCTGCTCTGGCCGCAGGAGGGCCAGCAACATCACCAATGCAGCTTGGGAGGTCGTGGCAGCAGTGGTCAGTGCCAATGCCCTGCAAAAGAGGACAGTCACCCAGGGTAAGTCACTGTTCTCATCACTTCCAACTCACACAGTCACAAACCCATCACACATCCACAGGAATCTCACTCACTGCCAGTTCAAGGGACATCACCATTCACTCTCTCACACTCACCTTCATTGTCCTCATCACGTCCATGGGACTACTTACTACCCCCACATGCCAGGCGTACACGTCATCTGGCCTAGCAGGCATCCCACTTAAACCCTCCCCATCTGTATTCATGCAGAACAGGCTGGCACACAAGTGGGAGAGGTTGTAGACTGGTGGAGGAATGCCTGAAATCAAGGTCCTCGTGGACTTTGAAAATTAAGGATCCAGCTGGCCAGCGAAGATCTGGACCGTTCCCGTGCTGATGGTGAGGTCAGTGCTGCTCAACCAAGTGAGGATCCAGCAGTGCAACATCCATCAGACAACCATGCTGTGAGTCACTTCCCCTGTTCCGCAGTCCCCTGCCATTCGCTAACTATCTCCCCTTGCTTTCGCAGGCACAACTGGGAAATAGCTGACGGAGTCCACGACCTAGGGCCTCCAATCAAGCCTCAAAGAAACGTCTGAAGAGGAATCTGATGGCAACTTCATTGAGGACCTGGAACAGTGCTCACCCACACCCTCCACAAGTGCAGACACACACTTCGATGGGACCTAGCTTTAGAGTACCCTCAGGATCATAATCTGGTGAGCACATTGCACTGCCTGATTCACTACAGTCATTGTCAGGGACTTCCCAGGTGTCTGGCACTCAAGGGACTGCTGGAGACCAAAACTCTGCTGAGTCTGAGTCAGATGATGAGCCTCTGGGCTCGGTCATGTCACAGCTGCTGCAGCTGCAAAGGCAAGCTCAGGAACATCAGGAAGGGATGACCGCTGCACTCCTCAGATTGCAAAGCACAATGGAGGATCTGTCTGTCTTCAGTGTAAGGTGATAGTGCCAGCATGCCAACACACCAAGGTCAACATTGGTAGGATGGGCAAACTGGGCGACTGCTTTGCAGAACACCTTCGGTCTGTCCGCAAGAAAGACCCAAACCTCCCTGTCGCTTGCTATTTTAACACACCACCATGCTCTCTTGCCCACATGTCTGTCCTTGGCTTGCTGCATTGTTCCAGTGAAGCCCAACGCAAACTGGAGGAACAGCACCTCATCTTCCGACTAGGCAATTTACAGCCTTCCGGACTGAATATTGAGTTCAACAATTTTAGATCTTGAACCCCCCCTCCCTCATCCCCACCCCCTTTCCGTTTCTTCCCCCTCCCTTTTGTTTTTTCCAATAATTTATATAGATTTTTCTTTTCCCACCTATTTCCATTATTTTTAAATCTATAACTGTAATACCCTGTCAGTCTTTCCACCCCACCCCCACTAGAGCTGTACCTTGAGTGTCCTGCCATCCATTCTTAATTAGCACATTTTCTTAGATAATATCACCACCTTCAACACCTCTTTGTTCCTTTTGTCTGTGACATCTTTTGATTATCTGCTCCTATCACTGCTTGCTTGTCCCTATAACCACACCCCCCACCCCCAACTTCTCTCTCCCCCCCCACCTTAAACCAGCTTATATTTCACCCCTCTCCTAACTTTACTCAGTTCTGTTGAAGGGTCATGAGGACTTGAAACGTCAACTCTTTTCTTCTCCACCGATGCTGCCAGACCTGCTGAGTTTTTCCAGGTAATTCTGTTTTTGTTTTGGATTTCCAGCATCCGCAGTAGTTTTTTGTTTTTATTGGTAGGATGGCAGCTGCCATGGAGACCTTGGTCCAGGGCTTTGCTCCTGCACTGCTGCGTGGGCTGAACTCTATTGCTGATGCCTTGTTGACCTTCAACAGTGTGTGCATGAGAGGGGAGCAGGACAGCTCGATCTCACTCCAGCTTCCCCTTCTCCTCAAGGAGTCAGCCAGGGGCCCTTGGGCACCCTTAGGGAGGAGGACCTGCAGCTCAACACTGGACACATTACTGATGCCTGTACCTCCATGGTGCTGGTCATTGCTCCAGAATGTAGTGGGCAGGTATCACAGAGTTCCGTCATTCTCTCTGTGTGCTCTCAGCACCTTTAAGGTAGGGCTGGCCCCCATCTCTTCAGCATCTGTGACCAGTGATATTGTGCACCTGAAGGGGTCAGGTGCTGAAGGCGGATAAAGGATCAGGTGCAGTTAAAGTATCACCACTGTGTCTCCATGATATGACCCTGATCACAGAGCACAAGCGAGCTGCCCTCAGCCAGACAGGAGTCAGACATTCACAGACACTACGTGAAGATCTATGGCGTATCCTCACTGCATGTCATCATTATCCTCCTGTAATCTAGCGACTACTAGGTCCTTTGCTGTGTATCCATGACTCGAGCCTTATCACAGAGGGTATGTGCACTGCCGTCAGCCAGACTGGAGTAAAATGTTCGCAGATGCAATGTGAGGATCTATGGTGTCTCCTCACTACTTGTCATCATCATCCTCCGCAAATCTAGAAGCTATGAGGGTCTCTTGAGCACGCCTGCCTCATCTGTCCAATGTGATGACCTCATTGCCTTCATGGTTGCAGGACCTCCTCACCCTCATCCTTGTTGAGGTCCTCATCATCGAGGAGATGTCCAGCTCCTCCATCTCCTCAGCCAGCTCCTCTCCCTGTTGCAGTGCCAGATTGTAAAGGGCACAGCAGATGACGACGATACGTGGTACCCTCTGTGGACTGTATTGCAGGGCTGAACCAGATTGATCCAGGCACCAGAACCTCATTTTTAGCACCCCAATGATTTGCTTCGCCAAGGTTTGAGTTGTAACATAAGCCTCACGTGTGTCATCAGCCATGGCCTCTGCTGGTAGCCCTTGTCACCGAGGAGCCAACCCTGCAGCCTCTGTGGACCCTGGAAGATGTCAGGGATCTGAGACTGACTGAGAATGTAGGAGTCGTGGACAGTCCCTGGGAACCATGCACAGACCTGCAGGATGTGTTTGTGGTGGTTGCACACAAGCTGAACATTCAGCGAGTGGAAGCCCTCGCGGTTGACATAGTTGACCGCATATTGCCACGGAGATCAGAGCGCCACATGAGTGCAGTCAGTGACACCCTGTACCTGTGGGGAACCTGAGATCTGGGCAAATCCAATCATTCTTGCATCCTGGTTTTCCTGGTCCTGGACGAAATGCACAAAGTTTTGTGCCCTCATGAAGATGGCACCCATGACCTCTTGATGCTTTTGTGGGAGGAGGCTTGTGATATCCCACAAAGGTCACCTGTGGAGCCCTGAAAGGAGCCACTGGCATAAAAATTGAGTGCCGTGGCCACTTTCACAGCCACTGGCAGTGGATGCCCTCCATGGCCCTGTGGCACCAAATCCTGCAGCAGGTGGCAGATGTGACCGACCAGTTCCCTAGACATGCGCAGTCTTTGGTGACACTGATTATCTGCATGACTGAAAGGTGGCGTCTATAGACCCTGAGTCTAGCTCGTCCCCGACCAGCAATGGCTCGCTGTGGCTTTTTAGCAGAGTGTGCGGCAGCCCCAGCTGCCCTTTCTTCCTGAAGGCGCTGCTCCTCCTTCTGCCCAGCCAGGCGCCTCTGTCACCCCGTTCTCATTCGTCTCTGCTCTCTGTAAGCCACAAGGCATACAGCTAGTTCACCAGGCTTCATTCTCCTGATGTACTACTCGTGCAGAATGAAAGGGAGAGACACATGGGTTGGCATGGGTGTACTAAGAACCTCTCTTGGTTATGTCTGAAGGCCCCTTAATGCATCCCGGAGAGTGGTGGGCACCACTTGGATGGCCAGGGTTTAGTGCGCTGCATGGCTGCCCGAAGCCCAACCACCTCCACCCCACTCCACCTGACCGATTAGCAGCAGCTTTGCCCACTGGACTGCCTGCTGTGCTCTCAGCTCAGGCCCAGGCATTCTCCTAACCCACACTGCATGGCTGCACTGTTAGCTTGAACCATGGGGGACACTGATCCAAACTGGGATGATGACATTGCAAGGGGCTGTGAGCGTCTCCACCAGCGACTGCCCCACGGCCAGCTTTAGCAAGGAGATTGTACAACGTGCCCAGTCACCCAACTGTTCTGCAGACCATTAAATCGGTCATTAGTTTGCAGTCTGTGCCCAAGGGGTGAAAAGTTCAGGAGCACTTGGTGGCACTTTCATGCCTCTGCTTTGCTTGAGTGGGCAGATAAGCCCAGCTTCAAGCATATCAATGCAGCTGTGTCTGAACTGTCTCAGCTGCGGAGGGATGGTCACTTTATACAAAGTTTCTCTAATGTGTGGCCGCTTCCTGCTCCCCCCTCCCTGCTCGTGCTTGTGCTCTTCCATCTACTGCAGTGCAGCCCTTGTCCCCACATCTGTACCAGTGGTTCACATTGTATATTGATTGACACATAAGTCAAATCCCAATTTTGGAAGGATTTTTGAAGGCTTCAAAGGTCGACTTATATGCCGTGATCTACAGTATACGGCATCTCTACAAGAGTTTCAAATGCCATGTAAAACATTTTCTTACTATGGAGCGAAAGGCATTCTGGTAACGCCTCAGTTATAATCTCAATAAGTACCTTATTTTACAGTTTGTTACCCATTTCCATCAGGTGATAAAGACCCGTTTATCTGTTTATAGGCCAGTCTGAAAGTGTGACCCATAACCTCTGCCTAGAACTTGGGAAATACCAGGCAATTTGGATCTCCACTGACTTCTCAGGGATATATGATAGCGCCACCAGTTCCCACACCAAAATAAGAAATAGCTCAACACAACCAGTACAGAGAAAGAGATTAACAGCCTCCCTGAGCTTCACATAATGGCTCAGGCCACTGAAAGGGCTGAATTTGTCTATGGGCTTAGGAACTCTAATGTCCAGGTCAAACAGGAATCCCGAGCCTGCACTTAGTGGCAGCGCGCCAGACAGCGCAATTTTCTCAGGCACGGCCACCTAATTACCTGCCTCCATGTTTGCTATCCTATTTAGGATGCCGGTCAAGCTCTCGATATGGCAGGCCACAGGGACAGGTGGGCGCTTCTGAGGCTGGTTGGGGATCGCAAGGATGCCACAACCACGGAGGTTCCCTCAGAGACATGAATTTCAAGTTAAAATTATTCGGGGCACAGCCTTTAGGTCCCAGAAGCAGAGGGGAATCCTCTGGGAAGTTTCTTATGGGCAGGAAGAGACCTGGACTAACTGATGCACGATGGAGGCAGGCATCCAATTAGGCTGATTACGAATCCAATTAGACCTAATTTTGCAGCGCCCCACTGCCTCCCTCCTGCCCCACCCCCACCACCGCTGCTTCTGGAGGCTTCCATCTCCATGGAGCCCTCATCCCTCACACCCTTCACTACAGTCCATGCACCCCCATGCCCATCCATGTCAACCCATGTCCCTCACACTCACCCCCTGGCCCTTTAAAGCCTCTATGCCAACTTAATGCCAATCCATGCCTCCCCACACACTATCTTTGCCCTGATACCTACCATGCCAATACACCCAGTATCCATCATGGAGCTATGCTGAGATGAAATAATATAAAGTTCTGTCTATTGCAGAAACAATTTGAAAAAATACTCCCATTCATACAAACCCATTGTCTACATGTACACTCCTTCAACTACATAATAAATGAAAAAAACATTTCATTCAAGTGCATAATCCCTTATAAAATCAAGCTTTGGAATTCATTGTTCCACCTCAAAGGGTCTATAAGCACTTCAGACTGTCAGTCAAGCTGTGAAATGACAGGCACAATATGTTGATAATGGATGGTTGTGAAATCAGTCAAACAGCACTAATCCAGTAAAGGTAGTCCTAAGGCTTGTGTCAACAGACAGAGTGAAATGTTTTTTTTAAACCTCCAGGTATTTTTCCTCAAAGATTTAAAGGGCAGAAGTTTTAAATGCCTTGACAGCTTGACAGTTGCCTTTGACAGTTTGTTTTGGCACTATTGACAGTTAATGAGTTTATGTACTTTTTACACAAATGCACGCCTACAATCCCAAGGTGCAGCTGACCTCCCCCAAAAGGCACCTGGCCTTCCCAAAAGGTATTCTGGGACCGTATCCCAGTTACCCTACCTCTCCAAAAGGGTACCTCACCTCTCCAAAGGCTCCACAAAGTTCAGACCTGCTTCTACCAAGTGTAACCTGCACACATTAGGCAGAATTTTCCCATTGGCATGTGGGGTTGGGCCTCTCATGCCTACTTATAAAATGATGCGCAGTGACATCAGGCATGCGTCCCAATGTCACCGCGTGCCATCACGATATTTGGGAAGGCGGGCACGCTACAAGTTCGGATGCGCACCCGCTATCAATTAACGGGCCAGTTAAGGCCCTTGAGGCAGCCCGAATAATTAGATTTTTCACAGCCCGTATCTTCAGGGTGTCGCATGGATACAACGGTGAGGCGGGTAGGAGACATTTGTATAAACCTCATCCACAGGCAGGATAAGAGGGGTGAGTGGAGTCGCGAATGTGATGTTTGAGGTATTTAAGTGTGAAAGTTACTTATACTTGCCTGTGTGAGCAGGAAGACTTCAAAACTCATACCAACTGCTAGGACAGGAGTAAAAAGCCTTGGTCAGGACTCTACAGTAAAGATCATTTTTGGGGCTTGCAGCTTTCAGGAAGCCTTCCTTTAGCCTGGGAATGGGAGCTGAACTCTCCACTGGAGGCAACTTCTCTGAGGAGGAAGGGAGGACCAGAAGTGGGAGGAAGCCAGGAGTCCACATTCAGTCTCCAGGGGAGCCGTCTTTGGGAGGGGAGGCACAGGCACAAGGGGCGCAGGGACAACAGGAAGTGCAAGGCGGAAGGGGCCACAGAAGAAGCCAATATCCTGCTGCCAGGGTTTACAGGCAGCGATGCAGCTACCTCAATATGTCTGAGGTGCAGTGCCAAAGGAGGCTCCATCTCTCAAGGGAGACAGTCATCTCCATCTGTCAGATGGTGGACCCTGAGATCTCTGCAAACTGTGTGGGTGGGCACCCCATGCCAGTGGCTCTAAAGGCCACAGCTGCCCTCAACTTCCATGCCTCTGGCTCTTTCCAGGGGCCGATGGGTGATCTCTGCGGAGTCTTTCAATCAGCTGTCCACACTTGTGTCAAGCAGGTCACAGCCGCTCTGTTCAGGCGTGGATTGATCTCCAACCACTTCCGCTGGGACCAGGCAAGCAAGACACAGCGAGCCAGAGGCTTTGCGTGATTTCTGGCTTCCCCCGTGTCCAGGGTGCAATAGATTGTACACATGTGACCATCAAGGCACCAGCAAGTGAGCCCGGTGCCTTCGTCAACAGGAAGGGCTTCCACTCCATGAACGTGCAGATAGTGTGTGATCACAGGATGCTGATTCTACAAGTCTGTGCAAGGTACCCAGGCAGCTCCCACGACGCCTACATCCTCAGACACTCCCAGGTGCCGGGGCTCTTCAGTGCTCCGGCTCGGCTGGATGGATGGCTGCAGGGTGACAAGGGCTATCCCCTCAGAAGGTGGCTCATGACATATCTCCGCCATCCAAGAACAGAAGCTGAGCAGCGGTACAATAGGAGCCATGCCTCCACAAGGGCTGTGGTGGAGAGAACCATCGATCTTCTCAAGATGCGCTTCCGATGCCTGGAACGCTCGGGGGCGCACTCCTGTACCCAAAAGATCGTGTGTCACTGATAGTGGTTGAATGCCGCACTCTCCACAATCTGGTGCTGGAAAGGGGGGACGCAGTGGATGAGGAAGACAGAGACGCAGTTGCTCCAGATGCACATGATGAGTTCAGCAGTGAGCCCAAGAATGAGCACGCACAGGGAAATGCTGAGGGGGTAGACGCTAACCCAGGCATACTCCAGGGAGGCAGGGACACCTGGGAGGCTTTAATCCAAAGAACCTTCAGCTAGCCCACCACAGATGGACCTTCAACACATGCTAGGGCTGCAGGCTCCACACTCGATACCTGAGTGCTAAACCTGCCTGGATAGTAACATTAACTAAAGCCCTTGTCACTGAAGCTCAATGTCAAACAACTCACTCATAACATCATGGCTTCCCATCCACTTGCAGAAGTAAGGAATCACCCTGAGCCATGGTAACATGTCAAAATTTATTGAGTGAACAAATGTAGCTTCATAAAGCAAAACAAAAATGGTGTTGGACATCACACCAAGTCTTCCACAAAGCATTATGGGGCAACATGAAAGCACCAGTGAGAAACCGGTAGTGTGCCTAAGGTGCCTTAAATTTACACTTACAGGTGCTGTGTCTAGGTGTTGTCCCCTCGCTGGCACTGGCATCTGAGACAGCCTGCTCACTGTGCTGTCCTGTTGGCCTCGATGACCTTGGCAGATGTCCTCTGGTCCGTGGAGCATTTGATGGCCCCGCCTAGGAGGGAGCAGCCAGTTCCACAGCTGGCTTCTCCACAGTCGCCGCAGCCTTATTGGATGATATGATCACTGGCAGAGGGGCAGAGGAGCTGCTGCCCTCATCCGGAGCGCCCTGAGAGGAGCCCGCAGAGATGACAGGCAGCTGCTGTGCCGATGTGAGGTTGTTTCGGGCCTCCCTGCTCACCATTGATGGATGGGCACCGAGGTGGGACACTTGGTGCCCAAACCATCTCCCACACTGGCACTGACCAGCTGTGGCCAATGCTGCTGTGAGGGCTTGCAGGTCCGAGCGCAGCCCCAGGAGGCCCTCATTGGTCTCCTGGAGGAGCCTCTCCATGAGAGTCACCACTCTCTCCATGGAGGAAGCATGGCGCTCGGCCATGAGGCTCATTGCATCGGTGAAGCTCTGCGTGGACTCCTCCAGCACAGGCACCATGTCACACATAGCCTCATGTATCTCCACCAGGTCCTCCTGCAAACCCTGCTGCACTTCCAGCATTCGCTGCCTCACGGACGACTCCAGAAGTACATCATCAGCCACCGACCGAGCATGTACCTGGTCCCCAGCAGTCTTCCAACTAGTGGCGCCCTGTGCACTCTCTGTCTCGGCCCGCATCTCAAGCGAGTGTGAAGTGCCCTCACCGCTGTGCCCAGGGATACTAGCTGAATATTTAATTCCCACCGAGGTGCTAGTATCGGCGCTGGTGCCTGCCTGGCAGAGATGGTGTGACGCTGGTGAGTGGATTTCCTCTGGGGCTTCAGGGGTGAGAGGTGGGCCCTCTGCCTCCTCCTCCCCTGATCCGGTGATGCTGAAAGGAAGAAAAAGGGCATTTGATTAGTTACAGTGCAGAGAATGTCAACTTGCATGCCGCTCCCCCAGATCATTGTGCGCTCATCCTTCCATAATCAATGGTAAACCCATGTTGCTAACTTCAATCACGGAGCATTCAGCAGTGCCATGGCTTTTGTGACACACATGGTGACTGAGTGCTCACCAAACATACCTCCCCATGGCACCCCAGCCTCACTACTACTGATAGACCTGGGGGCATGGCGCCTCTCAAGGTCCAGGGCCTGCTGCTCAAAAGCTATAAGGACGGCCAACAGGGCCTGCCCTCCTCCAGTCCGCGTTCGTTCAGCGGCATTGTGCGCAGTCTTCTCCTGAAAAGGGGAGAAGAGCATTGATTAGTCTGGCGTGTACCTGAATTCCCATCGCATCCCTGCCAACCCAGCCAGAGCGGGACATTGCAGGACTCCAGTTCTTCATCACCCTGCAGCTGCCGCACACTCACCCAAACAAGCCAGGGCTGACCCCCCCCGACATTGCCCAGGTGCTGCCTCCTTCATATGTGGTACCACAAGGTGTTACTTTGCTAACCAAGGAGGCACAAGCACATGGAGCACAAAGACCAGCAGATGGGTTGGTGCCCCGCTACCTGGAAGCTCCCCTCCCAGCATGTTAGCATCCTGACTTTGACATGTTTCCCAGTTCCAGCACTCTGCCTAGGTGCAGACCCTTGACTTTCAAACCCATTCCATACTCTGGGTGTCAGTGTCACACATGCTGCAGATGCAGAACACATCCTAGCTCAACCCTCTCAGGGTGAACTGGGCATGGGCAATATCTGCTGGCACACCCAGCGAGGGATCCATGCCGTGAGGGAGTCAATGCCATTGCTGTACTCAGAGTTGGCTGGCGTGTGGGGTGGGTGGTTTGGGGGAAAGGGTGACGGCTGCATTAAGTGACTTGAGGCAACATGGTACTCACCCGTCCCGAGCGCAGGAGATCATTGAACGTTTTGCGGCACTGGAGCCACATGCGCCGCACCACATCATGGGAGCTCACACTCTCAGCCACCTCCTCCCATGCATGTTTGGTCAGGTGGGGAGGCCTCCACCTCCCATCCCTTGGAAGCAGGACCTCCTGCCGTGCTGCCACCTCCTCCAGGAGGGCAGCTAGGCACTCATCGGAAAATCGAGGGCACACTGCCCCGCTGCCCTACCCTCTGGCCTGGCCTACCCCGATGGCCTACCTTCCGGAATTGCGTTAGGCACATTGCCCCTCTGATATGCTCTTCTCCCGGCCATTGTGAGCAGCCTTTGCAAGGCTGCCAGGCCTTCATTTAAACAGGCTGCCGGGTCGCCATTGGACCCGGCGGTCTGAGCGTGCCTGCCGCCACCCGCCCATTCCTGCTATCCATGGGAGTCGTGAACTACACTGGGTGGACCTTAATTGGCCCGCCCACGTAAAATGGTGGCGCGGACCCGATCATGGGCAGCGATCGGGTCCGCACATGCCTGCGCCCACTCCTGTGTGGCCCGACCGACATGGGGAAAATTCTCCCCATTGTGTTTAACACACCTGGGTCACCAAAATTAGACAGGAGTGGAGGCAGCTACTGATTTATATGAGCAGCTGCCTCTGCGAAATGCTCACGCACAATCCCGACCCAGGCTCCTTCCTGCCCCCATGAACATGGTCGATGCCATATTCGGGGGTGGGACTTCTGATTTTCGACCTCGTCTGCCATTTTCGCCTAGATGGAGTGGCACTCCATCGTTGTGAAAACCTAGGTCTATGTGTGCAAAATGTAAACTGACTGAATCTCACATGCTAATGTACAGTAAAAGTGAAAACCATCAATCACAATGCAGCTGCTTAATGCTGCCATTTCAGGTGAGCGATCATGGAAGATTTGGTGTTAGAAATCCATGTGCCCCGGGATTTGGGTGTGGTGGTCACAATTCATGACCTGCCCACTCTGATTCTAATTGAGGCAGGCAACAGGCAAATTTGGGAAAAGCCACCACATCTACATGATTTTAGCATGTTGCTGTGTGAGTCATGCACTGCTTCCTTCTTCTTCACATTGCTGACTGCCTCAGCTCTCAACAGGGAGTCAAATAGCATTGTGCACATACCACATGGTGCAGCCAGCCTGCTCTTCTTAACCACAGGCTGTTCTTTATAAAGGGACTGGTACTGGTAATGTTGGAACTTATATGGCAGAAAATTGAACACCAGAGCAGAGAAAGTGTTCCAGGTCAAATGTCGCAGTGGAGGCATTGGTGGTGCAACTCGGCAGAACAAGCAATGTCATGGCTTTTGCAGGGGAAGGAAGCCCTTAAGGACCACCTTCAGAAGCGGGTGAGAGTAGGTGGCGAGGGTGGTTGGAGTCTGGATGCAAGGACCCGGCAGCAATGCAGCAAGAAGTCTAATGACCTCTTGCTGGTGATCATGGTCAGTGAGTGCATCGTCTCATGACATCTCCTATCCCACCTCACCACCATCCTCTAACACTACTCAATGGGCCACACCCCCATCACTAATCCTGCAGCACTCCTGGGCACCCAGGCCTCAAGCTTAACATTCAGATATTCCACCTCACCCTCACACGCTTACCAGTGCTGTCAGACTCTCATCTGCCTCTCACTGCCCCAACATACTTCCTGCTATTCAGCTATGGCAAACACATCACCTAAATAGAGTGCTGTACAATCACTGACGTTCTGCTCTCTCTCTCTTCCAGGACAAGGCACCATTCAATAGAAGAGGGCAGAGCTGAGCCAGCAGGGAACAAGGAAGTGTCGGGATCTGCTGAACCATACAGAGGAGATCGTTCTCAGCACCATTGGCTGGCAGCAACAGGGCCTGTATAATCTGGCATCACTGAGAACATTGAGGATGATGGTATGTTCCTGCCATATGCTGCTTCATGGCTCCCAGCTCATTGTCAGCCTGCTATCAGGTATGATGAGCAAGCTGTAGGTGGTGTGATCATGGACAACTTGCTTCCTACCCCACCTTCTCCTTTAACCGTGGCTGATATCTTTAAGTGCATGGCCTCTTTAAATGTTTTCTGCGTGGCCGCACATGTGCAGTCAGTGCGAAAGATATGGGCATCAACGCAAGTCTGTTTGTGGGAGTTTTCTCTGAGCAAATTAGCTCCCATGTTTCCTGCAATACAATGTCAAAAGTGTTGTGTGAAGGCAAATCTTTTTTTTAAATCACTGAAAATAACATAATTTCATTGGTGTACATTAATCAGTTTCTTAGTAAATTGAATATTTTTTGATGTGAAAAACCTTTCAAACATGCCTACTCATGCCCTTGTGTCTGAGAAAATGAGCAAAACTTGAAAAGCCTGCCCAAACCAGTGCAAGGAGGAAAATCCTTGCTATTTTGACCTGGAGTCATGGCCGGTTTTGTGGGTGAGGCTGAATCTGTGCAAATTGAATCATAATGCACCCACATTTAAAACTTGTCAATCTGTTGCACGAGTTTGGTGGAATTCAACCTGATTACATTGATACAATTGGCAGAAACAAGCAGAAACTCAAACTGCACATTATCCTACTGTCATAATATAGAAATAAAGAAGCACTGAACATTTAGATAAGAAAATTATATGGTACATATGTGGAACATTTTTAACAGTTCTTTCCTCAAGCAGGGGTGTCAGTCACCCTAGTCTTCCACTTGAGTGAAGAACTAATCAGATAGACTGCCGTTCATGAGTAAGGCCAGCGATTTGTCATCTTGTGACAAATCCTGTCATTTTTGTAACTCACTGTCACAAATAGAAATGTGTTATCAAGCACTACAATGTTTTCAAAGCTTCAACATTTTGGATTTTTTTATTGCATCAATTTTTACTGATTAATAAACATTTTAAGTGCACATTTTAAGATAATACAAATTCATGTATCAGCATTGGAATAGATGAGCCTGCTGTACTGTACTGCACCAGCTGAACTGCTGCATCAGCTGGGCTTCTCTGCTGTGCTGTATATATATATAATATATATATTATACATTTAAATATATTTATTTATACATATGTGTATCTGGCGTGTCTCAGAACTGAAGTTGAAGTTTTTATTGTTTAAAAGATACAATTTAATAAAGTCTTGTGTTGATAGCAGCCAATTTTTAAAAATCCCAATTAGAATTATATTCACCTCTTACTGGTTCAAAGTTTCAAAATCATTATTTGCTGTTGAAACACAGGGAACTTTAATACAATCAGAGTTTTCAGCATTGGTTGCTTTCAATAAATGTTAGGCAGTTTAAGTGGCAAAAACAGAAATGTCCATTTGGGATCAGCTGGAGCATTAGCTGAGGTGAAGCTGGTCTGCACTGCACCGGTTTTAAACGATTGTTATAGCGTTCCTGTACATCACAATCTTGCAGAGGAGTCCAAATTGTATAGCTGAAGCAAGATACATGTGTCAATGCAGCAAGTGGCCCAGATAAAAATGCAGGTCCTGATCCAGAGGTATTTCAAGTCTCTATAGAAACTGGCCTAGGAATTGATTCATGCCAGCCTTATAGCAGGAACTAGTCTCAGGGAATGATCTCTACCCAAGAACTGGGGCCAAAGGCACAGCTGATATTGGGCTACAGGCTGGTGAGCTGAAGGTACCTGGGTGTAAAGAGATTTTCATTTTTAGGCTGCTGTGTTACAGGCAGTGGCTCTTAGGTATGTCCCGAGAGAAGGGAGGAAGAGATGAGGAATGGACAAGCAATAGGGAGGGTGTGATGAAAGTATAATAATTTTCATAATATTTTGCTGGTTTACTGTGAATTAGGTTTATTGGGGTAAATATAGTTGGGTCAATCTGTGTGGTTTAATTACATTTGGATCCAAGTAGGCTGCAAGCTGAAGTCATCAAAAGAAGCTCACTACTTGACATGCTAATGAGTAAACATGGGTGCTGGCTTAGTATGTGAGGTGTGAAGGGAATTTGCATTTTTAGATAAGTGAAGAGGTTTGGATTTCAAAGGGGTCTTAGTATGTTTACAGCTAGCCAGGTAAGCAAGGCTAAGGAAGTGTTTATTTTTTTCCCAAAGGTTACTAACAATATTGGCAACATGACAGTTTTTATATTATGAGGGAGATACAGTTTCAAAGACATATAGGACAATAGAATTTACATATTAAAAGGGGAAAACATATATAAAGGAGAATGAAAGGCTATGTGGAAGTAAGCCATGTAAGGTCTGACAGGAGTGTGTGAAATAGCCTTAATGAAGCATCCAGCCATTTGAGCATAAATCTGCTATGCAACAAAACTGAATTTGGGGAAAAGCCATTTGGAATTCCACTGTCAAGTTGGTATTGTGTTAACTTGCTGGTTCTGTTTTAAATGTAAAATCTATTTTGGACTGTTGCCTTAAAAGGGGTATAACTGGGGGTCATGTTGATTAGGAATTTAGGAGTTATCATAGTAGTAATTGTAGTCTTATGTATGTGCTTGAAATCTTTTATATTTTATTAATAAATATTTTAATTTAATTTTTAAAATCTTTAAAGGTCTTAGTAGGCTTATTACTTCTAAATTCAATGCACACATCTTATAATAAATACAAATTGCAAAACTGTTGTGATTGCGTGACCAAGTTTCCCTCGTGGATTTGGTCTGCCTGGCAGACATCATCTGCCACGTCACAACAGAGGGCGAGAGTCATGAATGAGCTGACTATAGTCTTGGCACTGCAATTGATCCAGAACAAACATGCCCTCTCCTCCTGACTCTGCATTCAAGCCAATGTCCCCTCCATGTTGTGCATCTGCAGAGCGACCCGAAAGTCTGCGTGCAGGACATGCACAAAAATATTTAAAGGCGACGCACACTTAAATGAATCACCCCCACACTCAAATAAAGGTTAAATCCATTGATTCCACAAGTGTTTTGTTAAAAGCGTACTTTTTTGATGGTCTGGCTGCATGTATACCATGTTTTCCTGAATGCTGCTTGCTTGGTGGCAATCAGGTTCTGCATGAAATTCTTGGCTTGAAAAATGAGGTGTTCCTAAATCTTACTGTTATGCAGATGCAAATGAGCAGCAGATTCTGGCATTGGCAGATCAAGAAGGGACTAAGTGACAGCCAACAAGAGGCTGAGGAACATGAAAACAATGATGAGGCATCTATCAACTCCAATATTTGATATGTAATGTGCAAAAAAGCATTTAGTATTTAGGAAGGATTGCAAACTTTCCAGGCAGAGTCATTAAAAGAGATGGAAGGAACCGCTAAAAATGTGGGTAAGTAACAAGCGCTAATGCCTTGAAAAGGAGTGGCATGTTTAAGTTTACTCTAAAGTACTTTTTTAATAAATTAAGGAATTGTGATGACCTTTGACCCAGAAACAGCAGTGTAAGGACAATTTGTAATTTCTTTAAAAGGTCTGTGGAATCTGTAATTATTTTTAAGAATACTTGAAAAGGACTTTTAAGAGCTTGCATCAATTGTAAAGGGATCAATTGCAATTTTCTTGGATAAGGAGAAATAATGGTCCATGTGACCTGATGAATCTTGACCTGGAAGCAATACCAAAAGGAAGAAAGTTAAGAAAGAAGCCGTGTGACTGGCAGACACAACAGAGGGCTACATGCATGCAGAGGATCTGGAGGGTGAAGGTGATCAGTGCACAGATGGAGACAAAAAAAGAAAAAAGACAGAGACAGAAAGGGAACAAAGAGAATTCTTGCGAGAAGAAGCAAAGCACTCTCCGGAAGAGATCGTTTCTGTTTGGCAGAATAGAAGTCAAGAACTCTTGAAGGCACTGTGTGAGTTGGCAAAAAATGTCTAAAACCTGGACAGCTGTGTGAATGGCTCAGAAATGCTAAAGAGCCGTGTGTTTTCCCAGAAGTGGTAAAGCCATGAATAGGGGTGTTGTTGGTTGGTTGGTTGAAAAGGAACTCTGGAAATCTACACCACCGGGATTGTCATGACCTGAGAGAGATGGTTCATAGGAGTGTGCCTTGGTTTTGCACTCATCATGTTGCTTTTTTAAAATCTGTATTGGGCTTTGTAGAGTGAAATGTGTGCTGAAATGCTCAGTGCTGCCAGGGCGGGGGCAGGAGGAGGGTGGGCGATGACATCACCACAGGCGCGGGTGAGCTCTGTGAAAAAGCTCCCTGAAGGCAGACAGCTGCCTCAGGGAGTTGCACCTGAAAATCATCAAATAAAGGTTTTAAAAGCTGAAAAAAATGCCCATGCATCACAATCAATCACCTGAAAATATAACTGATAAAAATGCTGCCCACAGATATTTATTTTTATTTTATTTCATAACGGAAATTTCATCCCACCCTTGGATGAGGTTTCATGAAAAATGCAAAGTCTGCCTGGCTGATTTGCCCGTCTGCCAACTATAAGGTTGGACAGGCCATGAAAAATTGGAGACAACTGTGTCATTAGGGCTTAATTGCCCTCGTAATTGTTGGCGGGCACGCTTCCGACTTTTATGTGTGCTCGCTGAGTAAAATATCACGCGAGTGCGCGATTACTCGGGACGCTTGCCCCATGTCTTCTCGGACGATTTACGCCTGATCGAGTTGGGCGCACACCCACCCGCGGGATGTAAAATTCAACCTTTGGAAACAAGCCAATTGGTTCATCAAGTTGGCACTGGTGCTTTGCTTCATAATAGAAACAAATCGGACCCACTCTTCTGTTCATTTTCTGCAAGTATGTATTAATTTAAGCAACTATTTAATTTGACTTTTAAATAATTTATGAACTCTGCTTCATTGACAGGAAGTTCCACAGAGCAGGTAAGGATTTTTTTTCTAACTTCCCATGTAACTCTTTTTATGATTATCTTGACCTTGTGCACTCTTATTACTCTCCTGCCAATCAATGGAGAAAATCTATTACTATTTACCTTACCAGGACCCTTCATAATTCTGTTGAATTTTATTAGGTCTCCAAAAGCTTCTCAGCTCCAATCAAACATGACCTAACTTTTCAAATCTCTCTTTGTAACTAGAACTCTTCATTCCTGCGATATTCTAGAAACTTTGGGGACGGAACTTTTATCAACAAACAAAAAAATGAACAATAGCGATTCAGCAGGTTGTTTTACACAAAACATGATTTTCGGTTTTGGCCACATGGGCTGCAAACCATGTTGCTATTTTGCTATCAGTAGTTTCTCCCCAGTGACAAAAGTTAAAGTAGCCCCCTAAATGTTTTTAACTTTACCATAATGAAGATAAAGCTGGCCGCCTGATCCAGCACCAATTTTGAGGCTTGACCCTTAATTGAATCTGACCAGCGAGCTATTGGCATCCAGCATGCAGCCTAAGGCAGCGTACATAGACAATAGGAATGTTGGCTGACAGCGAGGCCTGCAGCAGTGCTGCAGGTAGGTGCTGTGAGAGAGGGGAGGGAGGCAGGCAGGGCTGAGGGCGAGGAGCTTGGGCCAAATCATGGAGGCGATCTCCTGTTTCCACTGAGCTCAGTTATCGAACTCCTGGGTTTTACAAGTTTAAATTTGTAGACTTGGGTATGGGTCATATATCTATGCTTATTTTCCAAGTTAGGTTGAATGTTATCACACAATGGCCACTATCAGCTAGGAGATTGGGTTCTCGCATCACCCAAATTCAGGAGATAACTACTTCCCTTGGCTCCCTAACATACTGAGCCAGGTTTGTGTTAGCCACTACATTGGAGTTCAACTTCATTTACACTTGGGCATTCCCAATTTATTTCAGACTAATTGAATTACCTGATTTGTACTAAGTCTTTTTCCTTGCTCGCCCTTCTAATTTCACCATTGTGGTGAGCTCTCCTCATTCTAGCCTGGCAGTCTATAGAAACACCCCCAAATGTTGTTCAGGCCGATTTCTCATTACCCACACTTAGAGAATTCCATACTATGCATTTCTGCGATGCCTGCTTCGTTATTTTAAGCTCCCATGTCCTTCTCATGTAAGGAAGACTTTCCCATTATAGTTCTTCCATCTTTCCTGGATACTCTGTGCACTTAAACACTTTACGTGACTATATAACTTTTAAAAAATTAATTCACTGGCTGTGGGCATTGCTGGCTAGGCCAACATTTATTGTTCTTCCCTAAATGCCCTTGAGAAGGTGGTGGTGAGTTACCTTCTTGAACCACTGCAGTCCATGTAGTGTAGGTACACACACAGTGCTGTTAGGAAGGGAGTTCCAGGATATTGACCTAGTAACAGTGAAGGCATGCTGTTCCAAGTGTGTGGCTTGGAGGGGAACATGCAGGTGGTGGTGTTCCCATGCATCTGCTGCCCTTGTCCTTCCAGGTGGTCGAGGTCACAGGTTTGGAAGGTGTTAGTGAAGGAGCCTTGTTGAGTTTATGCAGTGTACCATTTAGATGGTACACACTACTGCCACTGTGCATTGGTGGTGAAGGGAGTGAATGTTTGTGGCAGGGGGGTAGGGGGGTGGGCAATCAAGCGGGCTGCTTTGTCCTGGATGGCATTGAGCTTCTTGAGTGTTGCGGGAGCTGCACTCATCCAGGCAGGTGGAGTGTATTCCATCGTGCTCCTGACTTGTGTATTCTAGATGGTGGACAGGTTTTGAGGAGTCAGAAGGTGAGTTACTCTCCCCAGAAAACCCTACCTCTGACCTGGCCTTGTAGCCATAGTATTTATATGGCTAGTCCAGTTCAGTTTCTGGTCAATGGTAACCCCTCAGGATGTTGATAGTGGGGGATTCAGGGATGGTAATGCCATTGAATGTCAAGGAGAGATGGTGAGATTCTCTCTTGATGAAGATGGTCATTGCCTGTCACTTGTGTGGCCACTTTCCACTTATCAGCCCAAGCCTGAATATTGTCCAGATTTTGCTGCATATGGACACGGGCTGCTTCAGTACCTGAGGAGTCGTGAATGGTGCTGAACTTTGTGCAATCATCAGCGAGCGTCTGCACTTGTGACTTATGATTGAGCGAAGGTCATTGATGAACCATTTGAAGATGGTTGGGCCTAGGAAACTACCTGAGGAACTCCTGCTGTGATGTCCCAGGACTGACAACAGCCACAATCATCTTTCTTTGTGTTAGGTATGACTCCAACCAGTGGAGACTTTTCCTCCTGATTTTCATTGACTTTAGTTTTGCTAGGACTGCTTGATGCCACACTTGGTCAAATGCTGTCCTGATGTCAAGGGCAGTCCCTCTCACCTCACCCCTTGAGTTCAGCATGAAAGAAAGCTAGCTGGAAATATAAAGATGGATAGTAAGAGTTTCTATAGATATTTAAATAAGAAAAGAGTTAACAAAGTGAACATTGGTCTGATTGAAAGTGAATCTGGGGAATTAATAATGGAAAGTAAGGAGATGGCAGCTGAATTAAACAGGTATTTTGCATCAGTTTTCACTATAGAGGATACATGTAACATCCCTGAAATAGCTGAAAATCAGGAAATGGAAGAGAGAGGAACACAGGAAAATTAAAATCACCACAGAAGTGGTATTGAGCAAATTGTTGGAGCTGCGGGCTGACAAATCCCCAGGTCCTGATGGACTTCATCCTAGGGCCTTGAAAGAAGTAGCTAGCAAAATAGTTGATGCATTGCTTTTAATTCCCTGAGGCAGAATTTTGCTCTTGGGCTCGGTGGGGACGGCTGGGAAGCCAATCGCCGCCCGTGATCGGCGCTGCACCGTGATTTCACACTGGCAGGCCAATTAAAACCCACCCAGTGTGAAACACGAGCGGCAGCGCTGAGCACTGCCCGTGTCAGCCGGTGGCCTGCCAGCTCTGGCGCGCGCCCGCCGACCAAACTATTGGGCGACTGCGCTTTGACGTCGGCACGCTTGGCTGATGTCAACACGCGTCATTTCCCGCTCAAGCGGGTTGGGCACGTGCCCGCCCTCCGAGAGAAAATTTCTGCCCCTGGATTCAGGGAAGGTTCCATTAGATTGGAAAATAGCAAATGTAACTCCTTTATTCAAAAAGAGAGGGAGACAGTAAGCAGGAAACTACCGGGTCGTTAACTTAACGTCTGTCACAGGGAAAATGTTGGAAGCTATTATTAAAGATGTTACAGCAGGGCACTTAGAAAAGTCTAAGGCAATGAGGCAGAGTCAACATGGTTTTGTAAAAGGGAAATCATGTTTAATTGATTTTTTGGAGTTCTTTGAAGAAGTCACATGTGCTATGGATAAAGGGGAACCGGTGGATATACTGTACTTAGATTTCCAGAAGACATCTGATAAAGTGCCACATCAAACATTATTTCTGAAAATGAAAGCTCATGGTGTAAAGGGTAATATATTGGCATAGACAGAAAATTGGATAGCTAACAGGAAACAGAGGGTAACTGTAAATGGGTCTTTTTCTGGTAGGCGAGATGTAACGAGTGGGGATCAGTTCTGGGGCCTCAACTTTTTACAATTTATATAAATGAATTGGGTGAAGGGACAGAAGTATGGTTGCTAAATTTGCTGACAACACAAAGATAGGTAGGAAAGTATTTCCAAGTTCGCTAATGACACGAAACATGGTGGGAATATGAGCGATGAGGAGGGTGTTAAGAGGCTTCAAGATGATTTAGGCAAGTTTAGTGAGTGGGCAAATATATGGCAGCTGCAGTATAAGATGGATAAGTGTAAAGTTATCCACTTTGCTGGGAAAATCAGAATGGCAGAGTATTATTTAAATAGTGATTGATTGGGAAATGTTGATGTACAAAGGGACATGGGTGTCCTTGTGCACCAATCACTGAAAGCAAGCATGCAGGTGCAGCAAGCAGTTACGAAGGCCTGTTGGCCTTCATTGCAAGAGGACTTGAGTACATGATTAAGGGTGTCTTACTGCAGCTGTACAGGGCCTTGGAGAGACCACACCTGGAGTATTGTGTGCAGTTTTGGTCTCCTTACCTAAGAAAGGATATACTTGCCATAGAGGGAGTGCAGCGAAGGTTCACCAGACTGATTCCTCGGATGGCAGGATTGTCGTATGAGAAGAGATTGGACCGGCTAGGCCTGTATTCACTGTAGTTTAGAAAAATGAGAGGAGACCACATAGAAACGTATAAAATTCTGACAGGGATGGATAGACTGGATGCAGGGATGATGTTTCCTCTGACTGGGAGGTTGGGGTGGTGGTCTAGGACAAGTGGCCACAGTCTCAGGATATGGGGTAGACCATTTAGGACTGAGATGAGGAGAAAATTCTTCACTCAGGATGGTGAACCTATGGAATTCTCTACCACAGAAGCTGTGGAGGCCAAGACACTGAATATATTTAAGAAGGAAATAAATAGATTTCTAGACTCTAAAGGCATTAAGGGGTATGGGGAGAGCACAAGAGTATGGCGTTGAGATAGAGGATCAGCCATGATCGTATTGAATGGCGGAGCAGGCTCGAAGGACAGAATGACCTATTCCTGCTCCTATTTTCTAGGTTTCTAAAGTAAGATGTGAAAACGTAAGGAGGCTACAAAGTGACATAGATAGGTTAAGTGAGTGGGCAAAGATCTGGCAAATGGAGTATAATGTGGGAAAATGTGAAATTGTCCATTTTGGCAGGAAGAATGAAAAAGAAGCTTTTTATCTAAATGGTGAGAGATTGCAGAGCTCTGAGATTGAGGGATCTGGGTGTCCTAGTGCATGAATCACAAAAGGCTATTATGCAGAAACAGCAAGAAATTAGGAAAGCTAACAAAATGTTATAGTTTATTGCGAGGGGAATTGATTACAGAAGTAGAGGTTATGCTTCAGTTGTACAGGGCACTGATGAGACCACTTCTGGAGTACTGTGTACAGTACTGGTCTCCTTATTTAGGGAAAGATGTAAATGCATTAGAAGCAGTTCAGGGAAGGTTTATTAGGCTTATACCAGGAATGGGTGGGTTTTCTTATGGGGAAAGGTTAGACAAGCTGGGCTTGTATCCACTGAAGTTTAGAAGAATAAGAGGTGACTTGATTGAAACCTTTAAGATCCTGAGGGGTCTTGACAGAGCGGATAAGATGTGGAGAGGATATTTCCTCTTGTGAGAGAATCTGGAACTAAGGGTCATGGTTTAAAAATAAGGGGTCACTCATTTAAGACAGAGATGAGGAGAATTTTTTCTCTCAGAGGGTCGTGAGTTTTTGGAACTCTCTTCCTCAAAAGCCAGTGGAAACAGAGTCTTAGAATATTTTTAAGACAGAGCTAGATAGATTCTTGATTAACAGGGGGGCGAAATGTTATCGGGGTAGGCGGGAGGTTACAGTCAGATCAGCCATGATCTTATTGATTGCGGAGCAGGCTTGAAGGGCCGAGTGGCCTGCTCCTGCTCCTAGTTAGTATGTTCGTATGGATTAAGGCTGTAATGAGGTCAGGTGCTGGGTGGCCCCGGTGGAACCCAAACTTAGCATCAGTGAGCTGGTTATTGCTGGGTAAGTGTTGCTTGATAACAGTATCTACGTCATTTTCCATCACTTTGTTCATGATTAAAAGTAGACTGATGGAGCGATAATTGGCTGGGTTGGATTTGTCCTGCTTTTTATGGACAGGACATACCTGGGCAATTTTCCACATTGCCGGGTACTTGCCAGTGTTATGTGCTGGAACAGCTTGGCTCGGGGTGTGCCTAGTTCTGGAACACAAGTCTTCAGTACTATTGCTGGAACGTTGTCAGTGCCTATAGCCTTTGCACTATCCAGTGCCTTCAGGCATTTCTTGATTTCATGTGGAGTCAACTGAATTAGCTGAAGGCTGGCATCTGTGATGCTGAGGGTCTCAGGAGGAGGCCGAGATGGATCATTCACTCCGCACTTCTGGCTGAAGATGGCTGCAAATGCTTCAGCCTTATCTTTTGTACTTATGTGCTGGACTTCCCCATCAATGAGGATGGGGATATCTGTGCAGTCTGCTCCTCCAGTGGGTTGTTTAATTGTCCACCACCATTCACAACTGCATGTGGCAGGACTGCAGAGCTTAGATCTGATCCGTTGGTTGCAGGATCGCTTTTTTTCTTATTATGCATTTATAAACGAGTTCTTAAAGCTAGCTTGATCACTTTCAGTATTCTTTCTTCTTTTACTCCACCCTGGTCTTTAATTATTATGATATATGGATGACTTATTTTTACTGTAGGGAGTTCAGACCACCTAATGTATTTTACTTACAAATATTAATATCTGGAATAGAGAAGAAATTTTTATCCTGGGCTGCCCAGTGCAAGTCGTCTTCTGTTCCCAGTAGCCACCCATGAATCATAGCTGCCAGTGTCTGCACCCTGTTTTTAATTGCAATTGACTCCTCCAAACTGAGAGCATGATGTTTTAACCCACTGCGCTCCCTCATCTCAATTTCCCTTTTATTCTCTTTACTGCAACTCCAGATATTGGCACCCTTGCTTCGTATGTACCTGGAATCCATTGATAATTTGCATACCTGGCTGTTCTTCAATTTTCCTTCCTTTCAATCAATGGAGTTGTGACATGAAAAAAAGCAGATTTTATGGCAGGAAACCTAAAATCAAAGGATATTGAAATACATCAGTTCATAGCAAATTCAATTGAAATTTTTTGTTCTGTATATACCTACTGATATGGGCTGCTGCAACTGCAATTCAAATTTATTTTAATACACGCTGGTACTGTTTAGATCAGATCAGTCTTCCACTAGATTTATTCATGTGACTGCTTGTTTTCAGTGCAGTTCAGGGCCACCCTGTAGATCAAGAACTGGGCTCAAGCCCTTCTCCACAGCTAAATCCCAGTTTGTTTCCAATGGAGCTGATTTCAACCTAGGGATGTGATGGGGTCAGGCTTCTCCACCAGGATGTAAAATTATGCTGATTTTCATTATTAAGAAAGTTTGATTTAATTAGAATTCACTGAAACATTATTAGTCTGAAGCTGCAACTATACAAATATGAGTCTAATCCACCTTTTTTTTCACACCTCCAACAGATTCCGAATTTTGAATGACCTTCAGAGGATGAAGAGAATCTATTCTGTGTACATCCTGTTACAAATGTACTTGTTGAAAAACTTGCAAAAATGTAATACTTGTATCAGTTCTCCCTTAAGCTACTCAGTGTTTTGATTGCAACAAATTGCTCTTTTTGGATTTTTTTTCTCAAGCTGAGAGGTCAATATCTGATCATTGTAATAGAATAAAATATCTTCTGAATTGTAATCCCTGAAGATGATGCTGATGGATGGCTGTTGAAACTGGCCAATCAATCTGCTGCACTATCCATCAGCAGTGACAGACAATGGCAAACGAGAGCAGTTTGCATCAATAGGACACCCTCTACAAGGTGTTTGAGCTTCATTTTTCTTGACGAAGACAAAACTCAGTGACAGGCCAAAGCCCAGCCATTAATCAAGTCATTCAGTAGATTCAGTGTCCTATCCCCACAACAATAAACAAGCTACCCCCTCCTCCTTTATTGGACAGCTGGTGTTTGTACTTTTCTTACAGATGCTACATGTGCCTCATTTTATTTAGAGAACCAGTGTCTACCTTGTGTGACATTTCTATTTAATTCCGCATGATTAGATTGAAGACAACATGTACAATGTTTGCAGAAACAATTCAAATATTGTCCAAATATTCCCCATATTTGCTATGCTATTAGTACTCTGGCTGCACAATGCTTTAGAGTTGCATCACCCCTTCTCACTACTGTCTCATTAAAAAGATAAATTATTAAAGCTGCATGTTTTCCTTTGCAGTTGCAAAATTTGTCCATGTGTAATGTAAAATAATTTGTAACAATTTATTTATGGGAGCAGAAACAAAACAGAACATGCTGGAAACAGACACGATGTAGAGTTTTGTTTTATTATCAATGTTTAACAGCAATCACAGACCTGCAAAAACAGATTGTTCTATATTGAATGCCAACTATAGCTGACATTGGAAGCCCCATTAGTGATGGCATGAGTGTGATGAAAATAGCCATTAAGAAACATGGTACAACCTCCAGCATGTAGTATTTGCTTTTATCACTGATACCAGGACCATTTTACCTAACAGAGGTGTTTAATCAAAGACAAACAAAATACGGTTTTAAAGTCCCTTACAAGTAGGACAATGCCACTTGACAATTACAGAGCACCAGATGCCAAATTGAAGAATTGCTGGCACTTCCGTAGCACAAGGGCAGCTCCGCAGGGGCTGTCAGCCTCAGGAACATTGACAACCTCCCTTGTGCTTCCTCACAGCCGTCATCCTTAGTGTGGGATTACTTTTATCTTGTGGACACAGGAGCTGCTTCTAATCGCATTAAATCTCAGCATCGAGGGTCAAACATTAGCCCGATGCTGCCGAGAAAAGCCCTGGACAAACTGTCACCTTCAGTAGGCAGATAAGCTGTTGGCAGGACATGGTGAACTAGAGCAAACAGCCAGCCATCAGCAAACACCATAAATATGTCAAAATGCCAGCGGGAAGATGAGGCTTTGCATACATCCACAGTTCTATGTTTAATGGACTGTCAAGGCTTCGACGTGGTATTCATTTTCTAAAGCATGTGAATAGGCATCATTAAGAATCGTTTGAATGTATTTCCCATTTTCAAGTAGCTTAGGGCTACTTCCACACATTTGCTATCCAATATATTGCCTTATCTTTTAAGCTACTAAACCCCATCAACCGTTTTATGAAATTTAAAGGCTGACTCAGAAAAATAAATTTGCCAAGAAACCAAACTTTATGAACATGTTGTATTCAGTTTCAAAATTATAAATATTGTTGATGCAGATTGATAATTTTTGCTCTAATCTTTCTTTATGAAGCACGTGACATTGGCCTCAAGATTTTATCTGCTCCCAACCAGGTTAGTAATGTCAAGATGCTTTGGAAACAGAAGTGAGAGCATGAGTTAGCGACTTCCATTAGTGAGGAGCTTAAATGTCCAAAGGTTGCCAAGGTAAATTTTTGATATGTAAATTACTTTTCCACTTAATGTAACTGATGAAACACAACAGCTTTAGGGTGATGCTGAGAGGTGTAAATGATTCTGAAAGGACAGGGAAGAAGTTGAGAGGTTGTTGCCCTGGCTGGGCAGTCTAGAACTAGGGGCCATTTCTCAGAATAAGAGGATTTAGACCTGAGATGAGCAGAAAGTTCTTCACCCAGAAAGTTGTAGAAGTCTGTACCCCAGAGGGCATGCGGGTGCTCAGTCAGTGAATATATTCCAGGCTGAGATCAATAGATTTTTGGATATAAGGGAATTAAGGGATATGAGAAAGTAAGGTAATTAGCCACAGTCCATGAGTTTGTAAACAAATTGAACAAAACTACCATGGCACCACCTGGTACATAAGAACATCATAAAAGAAAAAGGGGGACAATAGGCATCTTTCTGTGTTAGAAAGAGACAAGTGGTTAGATAGTTTGAGGGGCATCTCTTCGCATCAAGCCTGGGGCAAGGCAAGGAGGCAGGCCTCCATGAACAATCACAGTCAGTAGGGGAATTGAACCTGCTCCATGGGCTTTATCCAGTACCGTACTCTAGCCAAGGGGACATGACAATCGTGCAGGAAAGTGGAGTTCAGGTTGATGATCTGGCATCAGCGTATTAAATGGCAGAGCAGGCTCGAGGGGGTATATGGCCTACTCCTGCCACCTATTCTTTTATTATGTTCTTATATATCAGGTGGTGCCAAGATAATTTTGTTCAATTTGTTTAAAAACTCATGTATGCCTGTTGTTAAAATGTTGTAATTCAGCTCAACAGTCACTTTAACAGTACCCACTGCTGGCAATTAGAGATTTCAGGAAGAAGGCTATGAAATTGGGCAGGGCCTGAGGAAGAGCATGGGGATTGCAAATCGCAATTAACCTGTTCCCATTACGTGCTGCCTGCTCATTCAGATGATTGTAGTGAGAAACCTAAGTGTGCTTTTGATTGGTTGCATGTCTAAGCATCAGGCACAAAAATGGGAGAGGCTAGTACAAATTGAAGCTAGCCTGCACTGCTTAAAACTAGCCTGCACCTCTTCAAGGGGAGGTGCATTTTGGCTGAAGCAGTAGTTGGAAGTTATTGTAAAAGTGAGTTTGATCTGGGAAAGGCACACGAATGGCACAATATGCCAGAACTTGGGCTCCAGGATTTTCTGACACTGCACTGAAGCAGGAGGTGGCCAGCAGGGGACATGTCATTAATCCACATGAGGCCCTCAAGATAATCTTTGCAAACACAATGGAAACAGATATCTGTGGCAGTCAATTCAGGAGCCCAGTACTGAGGATGCTGATGTAGTCCCATAACAAGTCCAATGACCTCAAACAAGTGGTCAAGGTCAGTGATGTATCTTCAAAAGGCACATTCCACTAACAGTATTATTTCTCTAACACACTGCTCAATGCATCACACCCCTATCACTTGCCTACCAACAAGCTCTATCAATCAGGAGTCATATTTAACATTCATAGCTTCACCTCACTCTCACACACTTAGCAGCACTTCAAGCTTCACACTCGCATCTCACAGCTTGCACACCCTGTCAGCTATCCAAATGACAACCACATCACCCAAACAGGTAGCACCACAATCACTGACACACTTACCCCTTTCTTACAGGATAAGGTAACACATTATTACAAGCAGCAGCAACTAACCAGTTGGGAACAGAAGACAGCGAGGGCCATCATTGGAGTGACCAAGACCGGCCTGTGGTAGGGCTGAAACCACTGAAAATGGTCATACCTAATTCCCCTGCTCACATCCCATTTCCCCCTCATCCCACAATATCTTCTGATTTATAAGCTGCAAATGGTCTAAGCATGCACCTCTTGCTTTCCCTCCCTTCCCTCACCACAACCCTAACCTTGTGCCTTTTTCCTTTCAGTTATCCAAGAGCTGCTGTCTGATCAGGAAATGGTGGAAGGTAGTGATGAAGAAGAAACACCTCCATTCACTCACAGGATCGCAGTGATCAGCTCAGATAATGACATGGCGCATATATTATAGGAAAGCTTAGGGCCGGAATCATTCCAGATTTGCACTAAGTGTGGTAGGGGGCGGGCAAAACGATGTTTTCCGGCGGGTTTTCATGCTGTAACATCCGAAACCCGCCACATTTATTATGCATTCCTCAGAAACACGCCGTTTCCATGGCGGGCAGGATCTCATTTGCTTGCCATCACCCTGCCGCTGCATCACTCTGGGCGCCATATTTAAAGTCCAGCCGCAAGCACACATCTCAGTGCTTCCAGACCACCACTGCTGCACGGAATACATGGCCCTGAAACTGAAGAAGACTGCAGCCCCCAGGTTCAGTGCCACGTCCTTTGAGTGCCTTTTGGATGCCGTGCTGGGATGTCCTCTACCCCCTTTCTGGCGCAGGATGGGCAGCAACAGCACTAACCCAGCTTGGGAGGTGGTGGCAGTGGTGGTCAGCGCCAACGTCCTTCAAAAGAGGACAGCCGCCCAGTGCCGCAAGAGGATGAATGAACTCCTCCGTTCCACTGGGGTAAGTCACTCTTCTCATTACTCTCAACTCACACACTCACAAACCCATCACACATCTACAGGGCCCTCACTTACTGCCGGTTCAAGGGACATCACCATTCACTCTCTCTCACTCACCTTCATTGTCCTCATTCTGCCCAACGGACCACTCACCACCCACACAGGCCAGGCATACTTATCATTTGGCCTGGCAGGCGTCCTGCTTACACTCTCTCCATCTCTATTCATGCAGGACAAGCTGACACACAACAAGAGAGAGAGGTCGCTGACCGGTGGCGGAAGGCCCAAATCAAGGCCCTCAGAGACTTTGAAAACAGAGTCACTCAGCCGGTCGGAGAGGATCTGGACCGTTCCTGTGCTGACAGTGAGGTAGGCGCTGCTCTCCCAAGTGAGGATCCAGCAGTGCAACATCCATCAGACAGCCATGTTGTGAGTGATGTGTCCTGTTTCACAGGCTACTGCCATGCACTAATTATCTCCCCTTGTTTCCGCAGGCACATCTGGGAAACAGCCGATGCAGTCCACGACCCAGGGCCTCCAATCAAGCCCAGAAGAAACCACTGAACACGAACCTGGAGGCATCCTCCCTGAAGACCCCTCACAGCGTTCACCCACACTCTCCACCAGCGCAGAATCATGCACCTTGGTGGGACCTAGCTTTAGAATAGCCCCAGCATCACAATCTTTGAGCACATCGTATTGTCTGATCCACAGCAGGTGGAGGCAGGGACTTCCCAGGTTTCTGGCACTTGGAGAACTGCTGGAGGCCAGAAATTTGCTGAGTCCGAGTCAGATGACGAGCCTCTGGACTCGGTCATGTCACAGTTGCTGGAGCTGCAAAGGCAAGCTCAGGAACATCAGGAAGGGATGTCCGCTGCACTCCTCAGATTGTAAAGCACAATGGAGGAGTCTGTCCGCCTTCAGCCTGAGGTGATAGTACCGGCATGCCAACACACCGAGGTCAACACTGGTAGGATAGCGGCTGCCACAGAAACCTTGTTCCACGACATCGCTCCTGCACTGCTGCGCAGGCTGAACTCCATCGCTGATGCCATAGTTAACCTCCAACAGTGTGTACACGAGAGGGGTGCGGGGCAGCTCAATCTCATTCCAGCTACCCCTTCTCCTCAAGGAGTCAGCCTGGGGCCTCCAGGCCCACAGGGAGGAGAATCTGGGCTTCCATAGGGAGGAGAATCAGCAGGTGCACGCCCCGGGGCCATCCATACAGGTGACTCCCAGAGTGTCTGGCTCATCCGACTCCCCTCTTCCTGTGGCCTCAGCAGCTCCAACTCCACAGCTCAAGGCGGGTGCCACTGCCACACAGCAGGACCCCGAAAGCAGGCCAGGACCCTCCAAGTTTCGGACCTCCAGAGGACGCCCGCCAAGGTCATCACAGACAGGGTGTCACAGTCAGCAGGCTGCCTCCACCTCTGCTGTGGATGTCCAGGGATCACCAAGATGTGGCGGCAGGGTTAGGAAAGTTAAGGAGAATAAGTTACACAGCCTGAGCATGGGTGTTAATCACTTGTACATAGTGTTCACTATTGTCAATAAACTCCTAAGAATGTCTCCCTGCCTATGGCTCCTTGTTCTGTTGAGCAGTGTTCATCTCACTCAGATGTGAAACCTTTCTGCACAAGATAAAGGCAGGTGTCTCAGTCCAGGGCCTCTTCCCTGTGCCCTGTGAAGCCTTCAGACCAAAGTAATGGTCCGACCTCACACTTCCTGTTAACATTACTGATGCCTGCACCTCGGCAGTGCTGGTCATTGCTTCCAGAGTGTAGTGGGCAGGCACTACAGAGTTCTCTCATTCTCTCTGTGTGCTCTCAGCACCTTTAAGGTGGGGCTGGCCCCCATCTCTTCAGCATCTGTGACCAGTGACGCTGTGCTCCAGCTTCGAAAGGGCTCAAGTGCTGAAAACAGACAAAGGAACAGATGCTTCTAAAGTTTCATGGCTGTGTGTCTATGAAATGACCCTGATCACAGAGCACAAGTGAACTGCCCTTGGCCAGACAGAAGTCAGGCATTCTCAGAGGCTATGTGAAGATTTATGGTGTCTCCTCACTGCACTTCATTATCATCCTCCACAAATCTAGAAGCTATGAGGGCCTCCCGAGCATGCCTGCCTTGTCTAGCCAGTGCAAGGGCCTCATTCTCATCATAGTTGCCTCTGAAGACCTCCTCATCCTCATCTGTCAGCATCCTCCTCACTGGAGGAGACCTCCAGCTCCTCCATCTCCCCCTGAGACAGCTCGTCTCCCCATTGGAGTGCCAGGTTGTAAAGGACGCAGCAGAAGACGATGATGTGTGACACCCTCTGCAGACTGCAGGGCTCCGTCAGACCAGTCCAGGCACTGGAATCTCATTTTCAGCATCCTGATGGTTTGCTCTACTAAGTTGCGAGTTGCAGCATGAGCCTCATTATACCATCGCTCTGCTGCAGTCTGAGGCAACCGCACATGTGTTGTCAGCCATGTCCCCTGAGGGTAGCCCTTGTCCTCCAGGAGCCAACACTGCAGCCTCTGTGGACCCTGGAAGACTCCAGGGATCTGTGACCGACTGAGAATGTAGGCATCATGCACACTCCCTGGAAACCATGCGCAGGCCTGCAGGATGTGTTTCTGGTGGGCAGATAAGCTAGAGGCCCGACTCCACTCATATCACTGTGGCTGCGCCTGAACTTTCACTTTACACAGGTTTCCCTAGTCAATGGCAGGGCTGCCCTTGCCCCCCCACCACCCACCACCCCCCAACCATCATTCGCCTCTATAGCAGGGGTGCCCTTGCCCCCACCCTGCCATGAGTTGCCTCAACAGCAGGGCTGCCTTTAACCCCAACCCCCCCAATGCCCCTGAAGCATGTACCAGCTGCACATTCAGTGAATGGAATCCTTTGCAGCTAATGTAGTCCACCATGTGTTGCGATGGAGATCTGAATGCCACACGAGTGCAGTTGATCACACCCTGAACCTGTGGGAAACCTGAGATCTGGCAAATCAATCGCTCTTGCATCCTGGCTCTCCTGGTCCCGGGCAAAATGCACAAGGTCGTGTGCCCTTGCAAAGATGGCATCCGTGACTTCATGGATGCATTTGTGGGTGGAGACTTGTGAGTTCCCACAAAGATCACCTGTGGAGCCTTGAAAGGAGCCACTGGCGTAGAAATTGAGGACTGCGGTCACTTTCACAGCCACTGGCAGTAGATGCCCTCCATGTCCCTGTGGCACCAAATCCTGCAGCATCTGGCAGATGTGACCAACCAGTTCCCTAGATATGCTCAGTCTTCGGTGACACTGGTTCTCGGTCATCTGAAGGAATGAAAGGTGGCGGCTATAGACCCTGGGCGTTGCTCAGTGCTGGGCTGCGATGGCTCGCTGTGGCTCTTGGGCGGCGTGGTACAGGAACCCCAACGCCACTTCTTCCTGAGGTTACTGCTCCTGCCTCTTTGCAGCCAAAGGCTCAGTCACTCTCTCCTGTGTCCTTTTCGCTCTCTGTAGGCCATCAGGTATACAGCTAGTTCACCAGGCTCCATGATCCTGATGTACTTCTCCTGCAGGATGAAAGAGAGAGACATGTGGTTAGCATGGATGTACTAAGAACCTGTCCTGCTTAAGTGTGACGGCCCCTTAATGCTTCCCGGAGAGTGCTGGCCATCACTTGGATGGCCAGAGATTAGTGCGCTGCATGGCTGCCCTTGTTAGCTTGAACCATGGGGGAGACTGGTCCAAACTGGGATGATGACATTGCAAGGGGCTGTGAGCACCTCCATCAGTGACTGCTCCATGGCCAGCTTTAGCAAGGAGATTGTACAACATGCCCAGCCGTCCAACAGTTCTGCAGTCCAGCTCATGAATTTGCAATCTGTGCCGGGGGGAGTGGGGGTGGTGCATAGGGGCATGGTGGCAGGTTGAGGATGAAAAGCTTTGGACCACTTGGTGGTACTTTGATGCCTCTGCATTGCTTGATTGGGCAGATAAGCTAGAGGCCCGACTCCACTCATATCACTGCGGCTGCGCCTGAACTTTCACTTTACACAGGTTTCCCTAGTCAATGGCAGGGCTGCCCTTGCCCCACCGCCCCCCAACCACCAGTCGCCTCTATAGCAGGGGTGCCCTTGCCCCCACCCTGCCATGAGTTGCCTCAACAGCAGGGCTGCCTTTAACCCCAGCCCGCCAATGCCCCTGAAGCATGAAGTCCAACAGGCGCTGTACAATGTTACTGTGCACTCACCTCTGAGTTCCCCTCAAAGTGTAGGCCACCAAGTGCACGCCTTTTATGGCGCTGTTGTGAAACACATCGGCGTGCTTTCCCGCCAACATGAACGGACGATCCAGCGAAGGTGGGGGGACAATTCTGGCGGGCTGGCCTGATAATGATATACTGGTGTATTACAATGAGGTTCCTGACGTCCAATGGCGGGAAATGCGGCTCACCATTGGCGGGCTGAGCGGACGATCGTGAACTGATTTCCCGCCGTCGTAAAACTGATCGCGCCATATTGTCCGCTCACGCCACCGATCATGCCCAACGCCAGCAGACATGGAAAATTCGGTCTGAGAGGTGGGATGTGCAGCTGGTGAGACACCAGGGACAAGAGACCTACAACCAGGGCAGGGCGCAAGGAAAGCAGAATGCCAGCTCACCAGAGGGCGAGGTCACACACAAGTTCTGCGGCAGGCGACTCAGATGAGAACATCAATAGCGCGACTTAGTAAAGAGGGTTGATGGTAACACAGAATGAAACACTGGTACTGTGGTAGACCTGCCAGAAAGCCCATGCTCAATGTTGAGGAGCATGGAGCAGTCTGGCACCAACTTGGCACAGGGATTTGTGCAGAACCTGGAGTCCATCCTTTCCAGTACAGATGTGGTGGCCACACTGCATGGGAACACTTGCAGATCCGATCATGATGCAGCATCTGCTGGCCAGTGTCTCAGCTCCCATTGAGACTCCAGCAGACCCACCCAATGTCTGGGTGCAGCAATGGAAGCTCAGACTGCTCTCATGCAGACTCGGTTCTCTGCCACACAGGCTCTGACTCCTGCCAACAGTGCTACAGATACCTGTGCACAAAGGGACTCTCAGTGGCCCAATCTTTCAGTCCTACAATGCATCACTAGGATTGCTGAGGTGCCACCCCAGGGCAGTGGCAGTGGAACATGAACCTACTGTTCTCTCTCAGGACGACAACATTCACCCTTCCATCCCATCACTTAGCTTGTGCCCTTGCTGCTGCCTGTCAGTTAGCCACTCCAGAGTGCTGCTGCCCACAAAAAGATGGTGCAGTCCAAAACCAGGCCTTCTAGGGCAAGAGCAATTCAAACTCATCCTGCAAGGCAATCTGCAATTCCTCCTGAAGTGCAAGTCATCAGCCTTCAACAGACCAGGACTGCTCCAGGTCACAGATGGCCTTGAGAGCAAAGGTGAAACCAGCCTTCTTTCTGGGTCGCCTGCTAGACACAGGGGAAGGCTACCGCAGCTCCTCTACTGCACTTAGTGCAAATCTGGGACGATTCCACCCTATATATCTATTTTTTTCTTTTACTGCAGTCACTGTAGCACTGTAGGAGCATGAGAAAATAAAAAGAAATACATATACAGGACGGAATCATCCCTGAATGACACTAAGTGCAGTAGTGGCCATGAAAAACGATGTTTTGCCTGCCGGCCTCATTGGTGGATTTTCGCTCCATATCGTCCCCCTCCTGGTGCATCCCACCTCATTAATAATGCATTCACGGGAGACATGCCGGATTGCTGGTGGGCAAGCACGGATTTTCCCACTACGCTGTGACCTCAGTTCTTCCTCGCTCCGAGCACTTTATTTTAAAGCACATCAGAGCGCAGGCCTGCTTCACATCTACAGACCAGGACTGCTCCAGGTGACAGATGGCCCCAAAAGCAAAGTGGCACCTACCCTCTCTCTGCGGCACCTGCTGGATGCAGTAGAAGGCTGCCACAAACTCCTCTACTCCTGCTCTGGCCATAGGAGATCCAGAGTTACCAATCGGATCTAGGAGGTGGTGGCAGTGGCGGTGGCGGTCAGCACCAACAGAGGTCAGCCATCCAGTGCAGGAAGAGGATGAGTGCACTCATCTGTTCCGTTAGGTTAAGTCGCCTCATCAATCTCAACTCCCACACTCACAAACCCATCTCACATCCACAGGGATCTCACACCTCAGGGGACAACACCACTAACTCTCACACACACCCTCACATCTGCATCAGGCTCATATCCTCTGGAGCTCGTGTCCTCATCCCGTTCATGGCTCCGCTCACCACACAAACCTTCCAAGCAGTGCCATGTCTCCTGCTCACACTCTCTCCATCTGTTTTCATGCAGGGGAAGCTTACTCAGAACAGCAGGGAGAGGTCCCAGACTCGGGGGGGTGCAGTGGCCCACATTAGGCCCCTCACAGTGTACCATCGCACTGGCTGGCAAGAATGTGGACTGTTCCTGTGGTGATGGTGAGATCAGCAAACACCCACATGAGGATCCTGC